>NW_015539865.1:354430-391448 GCF_001515605.1 Sinocyclocheilus anshuiensis
TGTGTGTGTGTGTGTGTGTGTGTGTGTGTGTGTGTGTGTGTGTGGGCCTATATACAGTATATATATACAGCAAAATTAGATCATACAATAATATAATTTATTTCTGTGATGGCAAAGAAAAAAAAACTGTCAGCAGCCATTAATAACATTTTCAGAGTCACACGATCTTTCAGAAATTATCCTAATATGCTGTTTTGGTGCTCAATAAATATTTTTTATTATTATTATTATTAATGGTGAAAACAACTTTTTTAGGATTCTTTGACAAACAATAAACTCCAAAGAACATCATTTATCTTAATAAAAATCTTACTGACCCCAAACATTTGAACTTAATATTTAAAAATATTATATTAATACACTACCTAAAAGCAAGCTAGTTATGAGTAATCCAAGTTTGTTCTGAAAATGTGTGAGACTATCAGCTTGCCTTATGAATATTAATAAGGTGATGTAACTGACTTGTAGAAAAGGCAGGTAAGTGGGTGCTAGCCATAACAGAATTACCGCTTGAGCCTTCATTCAGTCCTCTTACCAATGCAACCGGTGCACACCAAGCTAAACACAACTCTTAAAATAAGATGAAATTATACAACACCACTCAAACAACCATCAATCATTTCACAAGGTTTATTAAATGCTGCTTTGTACTTTTAAACAATTGCAGTCTATTTACTTGGCTACGTAACTAACTGGCTTCGTACCATCACTCCTAATGTGTTAGCAGACCCACTCAAAGCACTGGTACTTTAAAGAGGTACCAACAGCAGAACTCTGAGTGAAAGCAAATATCACAGGTCTCTTCTACTGCACTTACGTAAAGTTCCCCAAAGATTACACCCCTTTCTGCCTCCTAAAGCAGAGGCTGGAGAAGAGAGAGCGGAGGAGAGAGGGAAAGGTAAGTGCTGTAGGTTTGTCTTATCAGGGGAAAGCAGGCGAGGATATCTCTGAGGCCTCGGGGTGAAGGGAAAAACGCTGCAGCCATTTCACCCACAGAAAGTGAGAGAGAGAGGGAGTGAGAAATGGAAAGAGGGGGGCAAAGAGACAGATGGGTTGTGGCACACACAGGCAGCGCCCGCTGTACCCTCTCCAGTGCCCCTCTGCCATAATGAATAACATTATGGCTGCATGAAATGTCACCGGTCCCACCCCACACCCCCCCAGTCCCACCTCTCAAGACGAATGGAGCCTCAAAATGTCAGATGTGCATCAATATCATTGTGAGCATGTGTGTGTTTCCATGTGACGCAAGGACGTAGGTGTTCGCAGAGGTGCATTATTATACACACTAGGGGTGTGCGATATTGACAAAAAATTATATCTCGATATTTTATGGGATTTTATCGATAACGATAATTAGACGATATTTTGCTGAGTGTGTTATTGTGCTGGTACCTTAAGGACTGCCGAAGACAGCTGACTCCTAATGTTTTTAATATTCTTCATATTCTGTGTGGTGGTCCGTTTATACTGATAGAAATTAATCTTTTCCAATAAGTTTAAACTGATTTTTACATTTTATGGGCATTTTTACCTTTTTTAAAGCCATTTTTTCTAAAAGTGTCCATTATCTTTTGAGTCAAATTCTTACATTTAATCAGGGAATTAGAATAATAAGACATTTGGGCTGTTACCAAGCAAATTAAATCAACACAGAAGTGGCATTTAGATGTATTTACACACATGTATTTTGTTTACATTTTTTCAATGTTTAACCTGCAATTACAAATGCATAAATAATGTTTTGATATATTAAACATAAAACGTTGAATACTGATATTTGAATTATTTAAAACATGAAAGAAAAAAAAAATAGGGAAAAGAACGAAAAAGCCGAAATTTTTCAAATTAAAACCGCCAGCAGGTGGCAGCAAGTCACTGTTAATAAGTGAGTCATTGCGATTGAACCGAATCATTTAAAAAAGAAAACACACTAAATGCGCACACGCACTAGTCTAGACTTCACGTAATGTATGCATGCGCTCTGTAGGGATGTTTTGAATGGTTTTTGCAAAATACTCGATAATGTCAAATCGCACATTGTTAAAACAACAATTACGATATTATCGCAGACGATATATATCGCACACCCCTAATACACACACACACACACACACACAAGGATGTGACTGTCTCAGGGACCGGTACAGTTAGTAGAAATGCCAAGAGTTTATCAGAAATTTCCATGGATGGCACAAATCACGCATTACAATCTCTATGATATTTAGGATGATCAGCCGCTCCATGAAACACTGTCTCAGTTTTATGTCAGTGTTCACAACATCAAAGGTCATTTTGGGAAAGAGTATGTTGTGCTACCAAACTCACAATATACTCTATGTGGTATATTGATCTTTTTTTTTGTTAATTTTTTTTGCAACACATCATGGCTCAACAAAAAAGCATGATCCACTGCCGTGGGACCAGCATGACAGAGCTGATAGAACTTGCACAGTGAAAATGATACATTAAAGTAGCAAAAAAAAAACAAAACACAGAAGTAGTGACAGATCCATCAGGATTTTGGATTGTGGAGAAGCAGGGTTTAAATGATTGGAGAAGTCCAGCATACGTCACCAGAGAGAAGTCTGTTGTTTTCACCAGAAGACCGAGTTATGACATTTTGATTAAACATTAAGAAGTCAGTATTAATCATTCACGATAACATCTATAACATGCATTTACAAAATAAATACCCATTTTATGCAGATTAGGAAATAAAATTGAAACTATATATATTTTAGTGAACAAAACTTCAACAAAAAATATATATATGAAGAGCAAATAAAAAAATATACCAATGAAACAAATGTTTTATAAATGTTCAAAAATAATTAAACAATCTTTTTGTATGGAAGGGCTGAGAAAATGTTGACAGGGAAACAAAACCTGAATTACATCCTATATGGTTTTCATAAATAAGTTGACATGACTTCATCTGCTTCTTGTATTCTAATTGGCTAAATGAAACTTTTTGTTTTCAATCAAAACTGTTTCTTAGAACAAAACACAGAGCAGGTCGTTCATCTGGCCAGCAACAGAGAGACACGGAAATTGCCAATGAGAGGGCGTGAATCATTCAGAACATACTCTTGCACCATGCGGAATGTTAATTTGTTTCTTTCTATTTTAAGTTGTTCACCAAGGAAGCTTTTATGTTGTGAACAGAAGCATTATTTATCTATTACTGCATCGCATGCGTACAGAGAGCAGTGAGGTCACGCCAAGCAGACAGACCATCTGACAGAACTTATGCCTGGCAAAGTGATGGAGTGATCTAGTGCCAAGATGAGCTGTACACATATACACACACAGAGCTGTGAGCGCTCCACCCAACTCTGAGCAAAGTCATTTAGGTCTTAACCGTGTGTGTGTGTGTATCATGGTGCCAAAACTCAGCAGGACAGGCAACATGTTGAGAAGTAATCACCCACTGAGGCCTGCGGTTAACGAGAGCCTCGATCCATCACACACACACCTTAGTACAGCCACAGTAGAGGTCGGTGCCTTACGGACAACCATAGACACACACAAGCCTCATAAATATATAAAATCCCATACCTGCGACATTTCACAGTCTCGGCTTCCGGCGCTTTAAAATGCTTTGCAGGCCACCACGCAAGTGCTCTCTAGAGGAACGGAAAATACTGACACATGGAGCGCTCTTCACCACAGCACAATGACTTCACAGTGTTAGCTTTGACACTGCTGCTTGCAGGGCATCGTATTTTGTTTTATTATTTTCACCCATCCTATTATACAGAGAGATGTTTTTCTTTCTGCGACAGAGTTGGCCTGAAAGGCTTATCCAGCGATCTCTCTACGGTAAAATAATTTGAGAAACATTTCATTTCCCTGAAAATGGAGCGGCTTCTTTATTGCCCTCAGAGCTTATATTTGATTACAGATTACAGATTTCATCCATCCTCCCTCGTTTCTGTCATCTCATTACTCGTTTTTCTCCTTCGCATCTCTTAAATAGATCATTGCTTATTTTATTTCTATTTCCTCTCACCCTATAACAGCACATTATGCTTTTCTTTAGATGCTCTGCTTCACTCGACACTGTCATCTCTATCTGAGGTCATCAGTACGACAGAGTTCAGGTAAACACTGACAAAATCACACTTCCTCCCAATTTGCATAATGAGGCCTATTTGACTCTAATTATGCTAACAAGTAGCATCACCCCTAAGCCTCTCATCACCCTCTTAATGAGCGTTAATTATTCCATCTACACAAACAAGAGCCACCTCTAACACCTCCAGTATCCTCTTTTTTCCCCTCCTTCGCTCTCCCTTTCTCACATCATCACAGGAGAAAGAACCAAGCCCAATCGATACAGAAAATTGCCATAGCGAGAAAGAAAAAGAGAATGATAGCCAACTAGAAACACAAAAGTGCAAATCTAATTTCCAGAGCTGATACCATATGGCTACAATACATCCAAAAGAGAGCGCGAGAATATGTGGAGTCTAGCTGGCGATAATGCCAATCATTTCTCAGGAGTTCTGAGGGCATGTATGTGTTAAATGAACTGCTGGCCGAGAGTCCTTAATGACAGAGAAATATCTTCCGGCAATCTGCAAATAGATGGCGAAAACAAGTTTTCAAGAAAACAAAAGAATAAAATAGAGAGAGATGTGCATAAATTCTTGAGTCATTAAGGCAATTTATTCATGCCTTCTTCATCAGTCCATCCAATCTTGCTTTTGCTGCCAATTTGTATCACAGTCTGCCTTTCTTGTATCACAGTCTGCCTTTCTTCTTCAGTCTGGCTTTGTATTTACCCACATGCCCTTCCCTAATGCAAAAATCTTCTTCACAAAGTCACAGAATGAGTGAATGAATTAATAAAAGTGAAGCGGGAGCCTGTGTGTGTGTTCTCACTGCAATACGCAAATTCCTAAAGTCCCACGGTACAGTCATGCTCCAATGATCTAATGATTTTTCCCCCCCTCCTCTTCATTCTTCCTTTCTGAATCCGACTGAAATCAATTTGCTGAGATGAAAGTTTTCAATTTTATTACGTTTGCAAAATGGGAACTCGCTAACTGGTCTTTCTGCAGTTGTAATGGAAAATCATTTCGGTCTTAGCAAACTTCTTTCTCTCCGGCTCTGAGGGTTAGAATTGACAGAATCGCATTTAAGTATTTCGTATGGGAACACAACAGAGGATTTCTAAGGAAACATTTACCTTTAGACTCCCGAATAACAACGCTTCTTTGTTCGGGGTTATAGAGCATAAACAAACAGAGAATAAACAAATAAATAAATAAAAATAAATAGAGTCACTTCTAGGAAATCGAAAGGAGAAAAACAGACGGGGAAATGAAAGAAGAAGGGGGGCAGAAAGAAAGAAAGAAATCTTTCCTTTGGGAGTTTCATTGTCTTCCTCTGGGTCATTATCTCAATTAAAAACACAGAAGATAATGATCACAGTCATTACTTTCACTCATCTGCCCCCCTCCCGTCCACTATCCCTCTTTTCTCTCTGGATGCCAATCTGTGGGGAAATATCTTCTTGATTACCCCTCTTTGGCTATGGATTATTAAAAGCACACACTCGCAGCTCTCACACTTCTAGTTGTGAATCTTGAATTTAATCTGATGAATTTAAGAAACAAAGCAAAAATGCACTATTTATTGCTTTGCTAGAAAGTTTCTCAGCAAGAAAACCCACCAAGGCGGTGTGTGTCTGTGCATGCCTGAATGCCTGCACGGCTGTGTGTGTTTGTATGAACGAGTAGAGAGAGAGAGAGAGAGAACGAGCAAAAGAGATTTAGGCTTCACAGTCTCCCTAGAGCAAATCATCTCCCTGGTGTCAGCCAACCCTCAAACATATGGGCCCCTTGCTCGGCCTGGCTCGCAGACACGGGCAGTGTGTGTGTCTATGCATGCGTGTGTGTGTCGCAGGGCAACTGTGTTTGACAGCCTGATAGTCTGACAGTTTTAATAACACCTCTGGTTTTGTTACAACTGTTCAGACCTGCGGTTGAGCCCCGAAACACACAGATATCTGCCCTCAGACGCCGGAGGGAGGGGTTAGCTGAAGATGAGAGATGCTTCACAGTCAGTTTTCGCACAGCTAGGAAAATGAGCTCTAAGCCCTACTTGGAAGACGGTCCTTCGGTAAACATCCATCTGCTTTTGTCAATTAAGCTCCTAAAACTCCCTGAAGCAACAAAAACCTTTCATCCCACAGATTTATCGATGGCGTTGTTGAGAACAGGTGCGTTTTCAGGCCTTCAATTGCAGACAAATTGCAAATTTGCTGTAACTCACTCACAGATCTGTCTCCTCAGTCATCAAACACTGGCACATCACACAGACACATGCACATTATAAGCTGTTTTCTGCTTCTTGCTTCCATTCCTCATATGCTGCGCAATTCGAACAGTCCATCCTACTGTATGTCAGCAGTTCTGTAGTCTAAAAGAAAAAGCATAAATAAATCAAACAACTGGCACTTTCGTAATCATACTGACAGCCGCTAACCTGCAAAAACTGCGCGGTTCTCTACAAACACAAATCTGCAAATATTCCTGCGGATATTGCACAGTTCACCAGACACAATTCCATGCATTCAAACCACATGCTGTCTGAACTTGAAAGTGATGTACTCTTTGCACGCAGTCCATTACACACAGCAGTATGAGGCCACGTTTGCAGGGAAGAAGGCTGGGGAAAAAAACAGTAATGATGATGATGATGACAGTTTCAGTGCTTGATCAGCAAGTGCTGTCTCCAGAGTCAACATCTCTGATACCGTCCAAGCCCTCGCACACTTGGACAAACTTGTCATCCCTCACGTTCTTCAACACATACTTTCTAATTTTGCAATCCCCCACACTTTCTGTCTGTCTCTATCTCACCCCCCACAGCCTAATTGTTTGTTTGTATGACATGTCCAGTTTCAGACTTGCTGGGATAGTGTAAGTAAAAATAGATGTGAAGGCCACTGCGGGTCCTCAGCTGGAGAGGATGAATAAAAACAGCACGCTGCTAGGACACAAGTCTGCTCATTTCATCACTGTCTCTTGCATCTGTGGGCACTGAAAATAGGGTGGCTCACCTTTAGCACAGCAAATATCTTTGTATGTATTCAATACTCACTCAAATATAACAGTACTGTCCACATAAAGGCTAAAAAAATGAAATGCATCTGTGTTACTCAGCACATCAGCTCATTTAACAAGCTATTATAAATTAATGACAGAAGGAGAAAATACTCCTGCGAAAAGAAATTAGGTTTACTTTCATTTGCACAGTAAGATGTTTTTGTTTTTGACGAGATTGAAGACCTTACGGATAATACTCTCATGTAAAAAATAAAAAAATAAAAATTATAAACAGCTAAAACATTGCACATCACGCTCTCTTCCTAAATGCCCGAGAATAAATGTGCTCGTGTCACTATCATAAAACTGTCGTTTCCACGCGATATTTCGTGCGGTACGCTTCAATCATCCCGTTTCTACATCTCTGTCTTGCCAGCTAACTACATGCATGCATAATTCATGATAAGACTGCAAAACAACAAGGTGAGAAACCAACATTTCTATTATTTATACGCTTGGCACAACAAAACCACACCAATGCTGTCGCTGCGCGCCAGTCTCTTCCAACGACCAAATGCACGAACCACTAACCACAGAAATGTGTGTATTCATCTATAAATATTTCAATTGTAAATTAAGATGTTAAAATGGGTCAAGTGGAATAGAGAGCAGCCTGCACCAACTTTTTTTGCATTCGCGCTACAGACGTGAAAGCGCACTGACATTGGGCTTCATAACAAACAGTTGTTTGAATATATGAAGAATGCTTGTCATTTTTAGCATGCTCGCTAAATTTAATCTGCACGATCTGCCATCTAGCAACAAGTTTTGGATGTGCCTAAATGTTTCTTTACCTCCGTGGAGAGACGCGACGAGGAGCGCTTGCAGCAACGCCATCCGTCCAGCGATCATCTTTGGCTTTCTGGGTGGTAGTGTATTGTTCAAACACGATATTATGAATAGTCTAGTTTGAGAAGTTGTTGAATAAATAACATAATCCTGTGGAAAGTCATGTGATAATGTAACTGGCTCGACGGCAGATTGGCGTTGTTACGGTCCCCAAAAATCCGTGTCCTTTAACTATCACCAAATTTCCGTTAGAAACGAGAACCAAACGCTTCACTAAAGTGATACGGCGTTATGAGAAGCCAGGGAAAGTCACTGTCATTGTTCCTCTGGTGCTATTATTCCTTCAGTACATCAAAGTTTAAAACAAGTGTAGAGGTCCGGACCGGTGGCGTTATGAAGTTACGCGCCGCAGAAGTTGGTGATGTTCTCCGCGCGTCCTATGAATCCGTCTCTTGGCGCACGAGAGCGCAAAACCACCGGCGGTCGCCGCTGACTCTCTCTGAAATGTTCCCATCGCTCCTGTGACGCTGCTGTTGCGTTAACATGTCTGGTTTTTATCTTCGCTTTCCCTAAATGAACTTACTCGCGTAGTTCTCCTGAGACAGAAAGGCCAACAGTCGAGCTGGTACTCCAGCTCTGAGAGCGGGAAGCGCGTGAAGAGGAGGCGAAAATGAGTGACATCTTGGCTAGCCAATGGGGTTTTCCCACAGAACAGGTGCACTAAAAAGACAGCCAATCACAAGCAAGGAAAACCTCTCATCCCTGCAACCAAGGAGGCTGATGGATTAACAAAAACACATTTTCATTTTACAAAACGCAGTTTTTACGCACTGTTGTACTGTTTTTTTAAAGTTAGGGAAACAGATATATAAAGCTTTATACATAAGCCTTCAAAGACTGGACAGTTTGGAATGTTAAAGTTGATTTTTGGCTTACAAATATGACTTTGGTTCAAATCAACATGCTGACAGACTTTAAATAAATGTACATTTTACCTACTGAAACAAAAAACATAATTTGACCATAATTGCTTCGCTGATCTTAGCTGGTTTAAGATGGTCTCTCGACCAGATTTAAAATGCTAAAATCCTCAAAACCCAGCCAACAAACCAAAGTAAAGACCAGTAAACCTACTTAGGTTGGTTCAAGCTGTTTTCTTTTTCTACATCTTCCCAGTATATGCATTCCATGGGAATCCAACCTATGACCTTGACTACCTAAAAATAAAGTATATCAAGATATATTTGAAGTATGAGAAAAAGTCTATTTAGTGGGAACCTCAGCATGAGTAAGTGTGAGTCTCTGATCAAATAGAGGAGTAACAGGGACCCCTAGTGAGGAATTAGTGAATAACCTGTCTCTGTGTGTGGTCTAAGTGGCACAGGCAATGCAAGATTTGAATGTATTCCCACCTTCCTATTTTTCATGCATTTGATGTTTTTACTTGTAAATCTACAATAAAGAAAAGATCATATATCAAAACATTAGTTAATGTTGTCAATAATGTTGTCTTGTAAAACTTTGACATCCACCAAGATAAATGCATTTGCATACATGGTGCCTCTTTTTGGTTAAAGGCTAAACTAATTAATTTAAAACGAAGCCTGTTAACTCCTTATCTACCTTTTTGATGATTACAGGAGCTGTATTTTCGACCATGCTTTTATTTTTTTCTTTGGCAGGCGAAATATTTCCAGCTATTGAGTGCGTGAATGATAGCAGGCGAATCTAATCGCCAGGCCCAGCTTTTGAGATCGATGTTTTTTGGCCCAGATTTCTGAATACACTGCATTGTACATTTAGAACAAATACCACCGGCTCTCTTGTATCTCTGTCTCCTTTTCTTGCCTTCTTTCCCTCTATTCCTGTATTATATGCGCACAGGCACACACTAGCACACAGACATCATCAACCCTAAGAGACCCCAGCATTGATATTCATGGAATATATTTTTCACACTTAAACATATCTTCAGGAAGCCATTAATTATTAAATCAAACCCAGACAGCAACATAGTGTTGGCGTGAAATCCATGCGGGCCAGATGTGGGCCGGATCTGGGCCGACACTGGTTGCTGTCTGGGAATAGTTCTTTAATTTAGGCAAAATTTGCCTATTCTGTATAGTTTGGAGAAGTTTAGGGTTAGCATTTAGGGTTGCGAAATTTCACCAATAATTCACAACAATTCGGCATTCAACAAATTTCAAACAGTAAGGATACAGTCATGAAAAGTTGAGAAATTTCACTATTTGACCATTTTAATACTTTAATGAATATTCATATCAAATCATAATTAAAATATATTAATTTAATATCAATTCATATAAAAATATACAATTACATATCAATTATTTTATATATTTTACATATTCATATATATATAAAAAAATATCAACAAGTCGGTAATAATGAAAAAGCTCACAAATACCTGAAAAAGGACCAAATAATTTTTGTACCATTCACTGAGCAAGTTTAACCAAGTTTTTAAAATTTTAGTTTTAAAATTGTAGCCTTTTCCCCATCACTAGCAAGCTGTGGCAGTTAATATGCAAATTTGTCCCATCAAATCTGTTGTTGTGATCAATTTCCAAGTGTCAGAGTTCAAGGGAACATATATAAATTAGAGGGGGTTTGCTCTGTGTGTCAACGATAATAAAAATCAAAATTTTTTTCAAACTCCACACCACAAACTGATCTTTAAACCACTTTTGGGACGCCATTCATCATCTTGGGAGACTACGTACTGACTGAGTTAACAAAAACTGCTTTTATTATGAGCCATTTGTGATGACTAACAACGATTTCCTCAAATAATGAAGGCGGCTGTCGCTAGAGGAAGCTCACCTGGCCTTAGAGAGGGCCGCAATCAGCAGTAACTGCAATGATCCTCATTAGAATAAACACACACACACACAAACACTATTGTCACAGATACACACAGCAAACATGAGCCCCGGCGCAGAAAGGCAGCTCCGTGCTTGTTGAACCGTACCGCATATATTAGAATCTCATTAACAGTGGGTGAATTGCAGGGCTCAGAGGGCATGCTAGCAGGCACATCGCTGGGGCGGACAGACCAGCAACACTTTGTTACACACCACAGGCTCTCATACCGTTCATTAGTTAGTGAAACAAGCCATCGTAAACTCAAACGACACCAGCAACCCAATTACAAAGCCTATATTCCAATTAAGAAGGGAAGCCACACACAATTAAATAATTAACTGATGCAAATGAACGCCACCATGTAGGCCATCAAACCGATTGTGTTTGCAGTGCAGCGTGCAGCACTTTTGGCTCTCCTGTGTCACATAACGAAGGAATCAAAATGAATATTACAAAATACACTCATAAGATCGTGCTATGCAAATTAGCCGTGGTTCATCACGTAAGCAATGATTGTTAAAACACGTTATCTCAGCCTTTGAAACTGACGAAGTGTAATCGGTCTTTGAAACGAATGCTTTTCTTTCTCTGCAGAGAAATTAATGTTTTCCTGACTGAGGGCCTCCAGCCCTTTCAGGATCTCTTACAACCAGATCAATTACGCTCTTGAAAAGCTGTTGTTTAAACGCGCGTCTCCTCAGGAGATGCAATTTAACACTGAGCATAAATCAATGCCGACGAGAAGGGCTAATTCAAAGCCCTCATTTGATGTCAATTTGGCCCTGACCGTGGTCCGTTTATAATGACTGAATGTGTTGGGAGTATATTACCCGGAACGGAGCCACAAAGCGTGTGCAGTCATAACTTCCAGGTCTCTGAGACATCCAAAGCACATTTCCATACTGCGCCTGTCCGGAATTGTTTGTTTACTAGCCTCTTTGGATGAAATACGGGTGTCACGAGTCATCAATCTGCACACGACCGGAGGTGCGAACGTTTCTTTGAACTGCATCTCGTATTCAGAGAAACGTCGAGTACTCCAGCGTCTCACGAGGGAACGCTCGTCTGAAAGAATCTAGAAAACGCAGCCAAATCCTTTCCCGTATTCAGCACCAATCTGTTACTGGCTCCTCTGAGATCCATAATGACAAAACAGAGAGTGGAGACAAGAAGCAGGACATGACCGATAAACTGGCACGCGTCTATTATCTGTAATTCAAAGTGAGGATTTTTCAAACTCACTAGAATTTGGAGCAGATTGCAGGTCTTTTGTAAGCATTCTGAAATTTTGAGAGTCCTTGTCTGGCCGTGATGCATTGCATCTTATTAGACGCATGAATCACAGGCTAGAGGATTAATGTAGAGTGCAGAGGTAAAAGATCAAAGGTTAAAGTGAGAGGAGGTCACAACAATGGGAAATGTAAAATGAGGAAATATTGCCTCTAAAAATGGAAGCTGGTGCCATAATGCTGTAACGTGGGCTATTTATGGGAGATCGAATGAGAACACCTAGTCTGGCAGTTTACCATTTTTTTGTAGCCAACAGAGACACCACTGAAAACAAAGAAAACAACTGCATGGCCTAGTGATTCCAAATACAGAACATCATTATGACACATACAAAAAACACTGGAACACAGTAAATAATGATCGTATTTAATAGTTGAGCAGATGAGAATGCCAACTTGAAAGCTAGAAATGAGTTGGGTTCATGTCAATGAAAGATTTAACGAAGCAAATTGTTATTGATCATAATTAGTTGTAATTGTGAATCTTAACATTACAATTTAGGCATTCAGTGTTCTGTTGATCAAGAATAGCGACTGAACTTGCCAGACTACACTACTGATTTTGCTGGTTTATGAGGAGACAGATTAACCAAACTACATTTCCACTAATTCTCTCGAGCAGAGATTTCCAAACAGAGGTTTGCAAACTGTGTTTATTCACACGCAAGCAGCTCATGATCCAGTGTTTTCAGTGTCTCACAGCAGCTCTGTTCACAGTAACTGCAGCGAACTCCATCTCTGCATGCCATGTACTGAGTTTTCTGTGCATTTGGGAAAGCGATGTGCACTCGGATCTCTTTATTTACACATTTTAAATAAACAAACAATAAAGCTTGATGATTTGAAATGTTAAAATCTTGAGGGTTTGAACGTGAAGAAGGCATAAATATTAAAGTGAAAGTGAGGCCCATACTCGGAATTAATGCTCTGCATTTATCCCATCCTAAGTGCACACACACAGCAGTGAACACACACACACCGTGAACACACACCCGAAGCAGTGGGCAGCCATTTATGCTGCGGCGCCCGGGGAGCAGTTGGGGGTTCGGTGCCTTGCTCAAGGGCACCTCAGTCGTGGTATTGAAGGTGGGAGAGAGCGCTGTACATTCACTCCCCCCACCTACAATCCCTGCCGGTACGAGACTTGAACCCACAACCTTTGGGTTACGAGTCCGACTAGGCCACGACTTCCCCTAGTATTAGTCCCCTATTAGTATTATTACTTGTAGTATAAAATAAAATGCATTATATTACTTTACAATTCCAATGTACAACAATAATCCATTTTTGTCCATTTTTTTAATTAGACTTAAAACTAATATTATTATGATTATATATTCTAAAATCACCAATGTGAATGTAATGTGGACTGAGACACTATCACAACTAAAAAGAGGTTTGAATCCACTTTGAAGTTAAACTACAAATGTGTTGTTAAATAATTGAAACATTTACTTGAAGTACCCCCTGAATTAATATTTTATGTCTACAGGGTTTGGTTGACAAAAGGGTTTGGAAACCTCTGCTCTTGGGCAGAATGAAAAAAGACACGGATATAGCATTTAATGTGCACCTAATATGAATATATTACTCTTCATTATATTTAATTAAAGCAACAAAAAAAAAAAAAGTCAAAAAAGAGAAAGAAATATAAATTGTCTAACAAGTGTATTTTATTTTGACCAAAATCAATGGAACACACTTAAACTTGTCATTAAACCAATGAGATTTCACTTGTTTTTCCCCTCTGTGTCAACTTATCCAACATAATCTGAATAAAACATTCTGTTAGGCTTTTAGGTCTAAATCTGCCAAAAAGTAAGCCGATCAACAAACAAGACCCCTGAGCCGAGCGCCAATCACTGAAATAATGATAATGCGAATAATAAACAAGAAATAATAACAATAATGACACACTTCCCATGAATCTGCTGTTAGTGGGGAGTGTCAGTGAAGCGTGATTCAAACAAACATCTCACTTGCCAGTAGATTACCCTAGAGAAAGCATCCCACCTGCAGAAACAGAGAGAGAGGGGATAGGGAGATAGACGGATTTATTAGGAGGAGTGTAAATATTCATTTTGATCTCGTCTCACGGTGCACAAGGACTTAATTACCCTCATTTGCATATAATTGCGTCCCGTGGGATGGCCCGCAAGGCATGCCTCACAGAGCGAGACGTTGTTTTGGTCGTTGTGGTGACGAACGTCTCTCATCAGTCTGGCTAAAACCTCGCTGAGGCATGCGGGGAGGAGTCCGACTGAGCATGCTCAGTACACACCGATGAATTTCAATGAAGACCGGCCCATTCACCTTCTGCCCCGTGGCAGTTCCAGTGTGACACGTGCTGATTAGCAGAGCTCTGTAAAGTGAGATTGAACTATGTAAATAGAGTGATTTATAATACATCCAATCTGACTGGGCCATCAAGCCTGCAATTCAATGTTTTAGTTATTTACATGCCTCTTATTCACCCTCTGGCTTGTTTATGTAGATGTGTAAATCAATTCAGGAGCGTCGCGCAGATCTATATCTGTTTGTTCGTTTACTTCGGAATATAAACATTTCCTCTCCTTAGTCGTTGTACGTGCTCACACAAAGCGCACAGGACTATTCCTCAATGGCACATGGAGCATTCATGCATTCAGAGAGAAGAACGGAGAATGGTAAACAACCCTTCAATCACCTGGCACACATACACAGTAAAATCAATGGCGCTCGGTTTGCAAAACATCTAAAAAAAAAACTTAAATAAAAGCACCCGCCACCCGAATCCCATGAAAACACCTTCTCAACACGAGGACTTTGGCCAATGGAGCTGTTTAGCTAATGAGCCGAATTTAACACTCGGTAATAATGAAACTCAAGAGTGAAGAACTAAACACATTGAGGCCTAATCCAGAAACAGCCTTCACACATTTATTCACAGCACACAAAGATCCATTAGTGGGTGCCAGGAATGTTATATGACTGTTGGATGACCAGAAGGAGTTGTGCTCACAAACGGAGGGAGAATAATTGTGCTAATGAACAGAAAGGAGGGATGAGACGCAGACGAGTGTGTGGCAGATGGCTACGACGAGCTGCAATTAGAGAATGAGGGACTGACTCTGTGTGCTCATGAAAGCTAAATATCGCTGTATCTGAACAGGTTCAGACAGAATTTACATACAGATGATTGTATATAAGCGGATACGCACACACGTAATCATACTCAAACTAGGCCTCGGGATGCAAAAGCTACAGCTCATTTATGTGGCAACTTGTGCATTTGCATGCAAACAAATCACCCATCTCTCATCAGAGAGTAACAAACGTCAATGAAACTGTCAGAAAATACTTTAAAACATCTGAGATATGGGGTCTCGGTCTGTTCAGCATGCATGGAAGCTTTTTGAATTTGGATTAAGGTGAAACAGCGCTCCAGAGTCAGGCAGGTACCCTGTAATATGTCTTTTGCAGTTCAGAGGCACAGTGTTCAATTTTTGACCAATGCATGAAGTCAAAAAGAAATCATGTTCAACTGCCTCTAGTGTATGACAGAATAATATTTGATGGGATGTTATATGGCCAGGGAAATCTGTTGCGTGCAGAGCATGGCTGCTGGGTGACAAATGTTCACTTTTTTGTGAACAGTGTGACAGGCAAGTTTTTGAAAGAAGTCTCTTATGCTCACCAAGGCAACATTTATTTGATCAAAAATACAGTAACAATGGTGATACTGCGAAATATTATTACAATTTAAAATAACGTTTTTTTAATATATATTTTAAAATATCATTATTATTATTATTAGCAACCATTATATCAGATTTCAGTGTTACAAGATCCTTCAGAAATCATGATTTGGTGCTCAAGAAACATATCTTTATCTTTTCATATCATTTTTTTCAGGATTATTTGATGACTAGAAAGTTCAAAAGAATAGCATTTATTTGAAATCAAAAATTAATTCACTGTCACTTCCGATCAGTTTAATGCACCCTTGCTGAATAAAACACTCTTGTATTAATTTCTTTCAAGCAAATAAATATTTCTGACCCCAAACCTTTGAATGGTAGTGTAGGCTACACTGACCTGCTTTGCAAACAAAATAACTAACCAATAAAATTATAAGTATAAAATTATATATCAGGGCTCTTCAACAACTTTCTTTGGTGGATTATTTAAGTAGGCTAGAAAATTAATAACATATTATCCTGGTTAAGGTCGGGCTGTTTTCAAATTTAAACATTCAAAAATCCATATCGTTGATGATGATATCATCCTAAATATTGGCCAAGTTAAAAATTACTATATAATGTTGTATTGTTTACAAATGGAAAAGGAAAAATCTAATTTGACCCATTCTCTCTCTCTCTGTCTGTCTTTGAATTGTATATATATGGATGAGTGCTGTTCTTGTTGACATGTAATATTCAGACCAAAAGCACAACATGTGACCTTGATTTTTTTACAACAATTACATAAATAAAAGGTCAAAATTGAGCAACTTACATTTTGAACACAACATTGCCAGATATCTTGTTCGTTTTGCTCAGCTAACGAAGTCACTTCCAAACAAATCCAACGCAGAGCCGATTATTGCGCATGTCCGAGCAAACACACAATTGTTTCTGAACGAATCGGATGTGTGGATTGTGGATCAGTATTTTGAATGAGTCGACGAGTCGGCTGAATAAATCAACCAATGATTTATTTATAAAGAACACTCATCGTAATCTACCTGTGCATCTATGTAACCTGCAGAAAGAGTTCATGAAAAATCCACACAACTAATGCAAAAACTGACAGCATGCTATATTTAGTATAATAGTAGCCATATTTAATAAATGTAAATATTTGCAGCTTGAATGTAGCTTAATAATATACTTGCTCATAAAATCTTGATGGGCCTCACAAAGAGTCGGGCCCCTTACACACCAGAGTAGAGAAGCATCAGGTAGGACTGGCTGGGGAGCAGAATCCTAAGCTCTTTAATTAAAGCTGATGAGGGGTTTGCACTCAACAAGCCACAAGTTTCTGTCACTGAGCCATTTAGTGGAGTCACAACGAACTGGAGAGGAGAGCTAACGAGGTGTCATCTCCCAGATGCTTTGCTCATCATAGAGGAAGAAGGGTTGAAGGAGTAAAAGAGAGAGAGATAGTAAGAAAGCAGAGGGTGGGCGATGGATGACATTGTGTGGGATGGAACAAGATGGCGAGAACAACAACGAGAAGAGAGGAGGAGAGCGACTGAGAGAGGAAGAGGACTGTTAATAAACTTCTGTTTATTAACACTACCACATCAGCTGGCGCAGTTGATGCCATCTGGTGTAATGGCCTGGGTGCCACGCGCCCGCAGGCAGATGGCACCCGTTTTACCGATCATTATTACACCATCAGCATGTGCGTGTGGCAGACGGGTACGGTCCCCAAAACCAGGCATGGCAATGAAAGATTTTCTAAATGTTTTTGAAAGAAGTCTCACCAAAATTGGATTTATTTTATGAAAAATACAGTAAAACAGTAATATTGTGAAATATTATTACAGTTCGAAAGATTTGTTAGGCCTATCTAATTGAACATGTTTGAAAATCTAATTTATTCCTGTGACGGCAAAGCTGAATTTTCAGCAGCCGTTACCACTTCGGTGTCACATGATCCTTCAGAAATCCTTCATTTTTCAATATGCTGATTTGGTGCTCAAGTACAGAGCCCTGCCCATGACATGCTAGGGGGAAAAAATGTAAATTGTGTGCACGATTTAGTAAACCGAGGAAACAAATTAGTGCAATTTACTTTTTTTCATGCATGTCAAGTGCAGAGCTCCATCAGAAACATCCACCAAGAAACATTATTAACAATTGACCACCAATAATAATTGATCATAATTGAGCACAAACTCAACATATTAGAATGATTTCTGAAGGATCAAGTGACATTGAAAACATAAAGTAATGACGTGAAAAAGTAATGGCTACTGAAAATCAATTTTTTTTCCTTCTTTCCTTTAATGCAAACCCTGACTTGTATATAGATATTGTAAGTCATGTATGCTGGCTTTGTTCTACAATAAATAAACAATCAAAAAAAAAATGTCATACTACATTAAATTATATAACAGTTCTTTAAAACTATAAAAATCCGCTTAGGACAAGATTTTTCTTTAGAGTGTTTAGATTACATTTTCTCCTCACTAAGCTAATGAACGTGTGTTCTAAGATGCTCTATTCATTTTTTTTTGTTTGTGTTTGCTAAAGTGTCCCTCCTCCATACAGCTCTCCCGTCACAGATTGCCGTCTAATCCAGGTAATAGCCATTAAGCTGCCTTGTCTAAACAAAAATAAGCTTCACTCCACAAGCCAAATGTGCCAGAGACATTTTTGGATGCAACAACACCCAGAGGAATATCTGAACCCTCCAGACACACCCGAGTCCTCGCAGGCTGGGGAAACGTTTTCGTTTTGGCTGTCAGTTGTTGGACACACATCCAGTATGTGGCAGGTTGTCATGAATATTCAGTATACAGTGTTTCCTGCATGTCTATGAGAACAAGTCTGAATATGGCTTGGATTCCCAATGGGGTAATGAAGATCATCTGAAGGGTCCGTACAGGTGGCCATTTTGGAAGATAGACTTTTCCTGTTTACACTAGACATAAAAATCCTCCTTGCGTATTTGTAAAGCCATCTGATTGGTTTAACCCACATAAAATGCTGTTGTAAACAATCTTATAGAAATCAGACTGCCGAAGCCACCCTCTGGGGCAATGGCTATCAAATAACTCAAGATACACTTTTATATTTAGTTTAAACAAAATTAAACAGCCCACAGGGGCATATTAAATTTATAAACATAAACTTTAGCCATAAAATTACTCTTTGACTGGTGAACTTTAGCAGCACAAAAACATTTTAATATTCATTACATTGTAGACAAAAGCCTTTTTTCATATTAACCGGGTCACGGGGAATCTTGAGGTGCGTCCCAAATCGCGTACTTATGCACTATTCTGTGACGTTTTGTAGTATAAATAGTGCGAGTAGTGCATTCACACTGGAAATTCCAAAAAGAAAAAGTAAACTTTAAATACCCGGATGATGCACTTAAATAACCGAAAAAACAAAGTGTGGAATGTTGGACACTTCATGCACTCAACTGTCGCAGCTTTAAATGGGTGGTTCACTGGTTTTTTTCTAGGCTTGATTGTGTTTATGGGGTGCAGTCTAACATGTGTTAATGCTTCGTTTAAAAAAAAATAAAAAATTATTTTTCACATAATTTACCTTTATTCCACACCTTTCTGTCCCTTCTCTGAGAAACGGGCTGATCTTTTCCTGTTTTTATGAAGCCCCGCCCTCAGAAATAGGCGATGGGCTCTGATTGGTTAGCTAGCCCAGTGTGTTGTGATTGGCTAAACCGCCTCTAGCACACGTCTAATCGTCCCGCCCTCACCTCAGCTGCATGTGCTCCGGTTGTATTGTAAACAGGATATTATTGAAGAGGATCGTGCAGAACCTGTGCAAGCACGGCTTTTAGTGGTAGGCATATGTTTTTTGTTTGTAGAATCGTTAGAAGACAGAATCGTGATTCATATATGAATACATTTTTACATGCACCTCTAGTTTTCTCTTCCTCTTCTCTAAAGCAGCGCAGGTAGCGAAGGGGGAGGGGCTATCAGACTCCTTTTTAATCTTTTTAAATAAAAAAGTACTATGAATTTTACTATGAAAACTCTGGAAATTTAGAACACAAACTCTGCCTGGTGAAACAGACCATTTACTAAAACTGCGCTGCAAAAAAATCATGCTAAATATCAAAACGCTCAACCTTTTTGATACGGAGGCCTGCCAGTGCAACAGGATACTCAAAGGCCTATGGATGTTAATTGGCTTGTCTAACATTTTTCAGCTAAAAAAATTTAATAAAATAATAATAAAAAAAATTTTAATAAAAAACAAAAAACAAGATAAATAGCTAGCTTTTCCCAGATTTATTTTTTTTATCTGCTTTGAGCATGAAGTATTTATTTTGGCACCACTAGTGCACTAAACTTGCACTTTCACTTGCACTAAACGGAATTGCAAGTATGTTTTCCAAGCACTCTTTCCTCTTAGAATGTTGTGGTATCAGAATTTGTGCTTTCAGGAAGGCAACCTATGTCCCTGTTTAAAAAGTATTTTACAAATATTCCAAATGTCTTTAACATTTACATTTATGCATTCATCCATAGCAACTTGCAATGCATTCACGGTATTTATTTAATGCAGTTTATGCATTCCCTGGGAATCAAACCAATGACCTTGGGCGTTCCTAGTGCCATGCTCTACTAATTGAGCTACAGGAACATCTAAAATTTAAAGAGAGTTCCATATCTACTATCTATAATTTTGTTACCGTCTGTTGTACAGAATGTCCTCTTCCAGTTGTATTTCAGCTGGAAACACATGCATGCCTGAGGTGTCTTTCTTGCTCTCTTGCTCTGAGCTTAATTTAGTTGACAGTCTATCGTGAATCAGTCGATTTCTCTCAGCTTCAGCCAATTTACTCTGAACAACAAGCATGTCAGCACTGCGCTGATCTACATGAGACCTTCACAGGAAAGACCTAACCAAACCTCAGCACCACCAAACACACCAACCCTGGTATTTTTAGACCAATTAAAACATTTCTCACAGTAATGCACCTGAAGGACAGTGATAGACACTTCAGAGAAGATTCATCCGGAAATGAACTGGTTATTAGAGAGATAGGGTTGTAAATAGAATTAGGTGTTATGTTTTCCAGTTCGGAAATATTGACATTGGTTCTGCTGGGTTTGTTATAGTGGAAGCACTGGGTATTCATTAATTCTGACAGTACTGAGTTTCCCCACAGACTACTGAGCAGGGACGTCGCATGGAGAGGATTATATATCATATACCACAAGACTAATGCCACAGTAACAGAGTAAATTGTAAAACCGCAACCGCAGACCCAGGCAAAAAAAAAGTGTACTTCCATAATTAAAGTGCTCTTTTCACGCACTAATTTTGTACTTAATATACTAAAAATGATTCTTTAGTACTTCTTAAGGTTTTCTAAGAACACCAAAGTGTACTCAACTGTGCTATTTTGGGACACCATGAATATGAACTAAAATGTGCTTTTAACATACGTTCTCTGTATTAAAAAATGCGTTTACTTACCACTTGAACCCATCTTTCATACACTAGTGGGTTCAAGTGTACTACAAGTGGTAACGAAATAACATAAACATAATAATATAAATATAATAATGAAAAAAGCTGAAATGTTCCTTTTTACTGCATAAAACCCAAACTGTGTTTCTGGGTCAAAGTGACTCAAAATGATGAAGCAGATCACAGTTATGAACCCAAACCTGATGAAACCCTCACAAAACACAAACTTCCTTATTGAAAGATCTGCATCAGGAAATCAGGAATTACAATGCTGGTTTAGCTAAAGGATGTGGACTGCCATGTTGTTCAACCAGAAAAAAAAGCTGGTGAGGTTGGTCGACCATGCTTCTGATGGAGCTGGTTTCCTGGCTGAATTCGGTTGAGAATGCCAGCACACCAGCATCCAAAACACAACATATGCTGTTTTTTCACAACAGGCTCGGGTTCAGCAGCAGACCTCTCACTCCTGAGGCTTTTAGGCCCTCAAGTGTGAATCTTTATGAACCCACTGCAGCAGTAGATATTTCCCAACCTTTCTTGTCCTTTGTAGGCCTCATCAGTAGATTTCAAGTACTCCATCATCTGCTCCAAACTAGTATATTCCTCTAACTTACAGTATATGTTAGCATTATCGGAGAAATTATGAAAAAGAGGCAATGGTTCCCTTTCAAACTGAAGGCTATTTATACTGTGGAGAAAAACAGCTTTCTCTCTAGTTAACTGGAACAGAAAAAATAAATACAATTTGCTGAAAATGTACTCACCCTCAGGCCATCCAAGATGTAGATTAATTTGTTTCTTCATCAGCAGATTTGGAGAAATTCGGCATTGTATCTTTCACTCGTCAATGCGTCCTTTGCAGTGAATGGGTGCCGTCAGAATGAGAGTCCATCACAATAATCCACCATTTTTACTTTAAACCATTGTTTCTAGCTAAAATATTAACCCTTTATCCATAATATTGCTTTCTCTAGAGAAACTTTCTCTGAGAATGACCTAATGGTAAATTTATTTAATGAAACCCATACAACAAAAGTAAAGTCAAAGTTCAAGTTTAAACAGAAGCTCAGTGAGTATGAAATGTCACACACAAGTGAATACACAGTCAGTTGTTTTTACAATACACAATTTGCATCTATACATTTCCGTTGCACATAATGTATAGTATAGCCTACATTCATACATTTATTTTTATGCTGCCATTTAGCGCAAAGTGTCTGCTATTTCAACCTCACAACAGAACATCCTTCAGTGTTGGTATACATTGTGCAGCATTCACCTGCTTTACATCTTTGGTTAAAATTGCTTTGCATGCACTCAAACACGTACAGTATAAACACTCAAAACCTCATGACCAGCGTGAGTAGGCACAGCGACATTATGAATGCTATCTTTCTAATCCAGACAGGGTTTAGAGAACTGCAACACCTCAGCAACGCTTCCAGTAACACCCCTGCTGGCTGGCAAACAAAGGAAATCTCAACGCATGAGGATAAAACATTCAAACGCTACAGATGATGTTGTGAACAGGCTCCAAAGTCACTGAGCTATGACATCCGCTGGGCTGGCACATGCTTCAAGTAAGCATGTCATTTTTAGAAATATGATGCTTTTCTTTGTTTTTGATGGCCGCTTCTCGAAATGAGAACAACAGACGAACGTTTCAGTTTATGGATGTTAAACTAGAATAGCAAATCGATGAATTGTTTGACTAGCTGACTTTATAACCATAGGCGATTGATTTCTCAGGGCATTTATGAAGAAATCTACGTTTTAGAGTTATACTATGTATACAAATGCAACTGGTGCACTCTAGCAATCCTAGTAGTGTAGTGAAATTTAACTTTGGTACTATACTGTACACTGTAAAAAATCTCGTAAAAAATGGTCAAATCACTGGCAGCATCTGCTGCCAAACAAAAACCGTAAAATGAAAGTAAAATATCTTAATTGAACAAAAAAAAGATAAATATCTTAATTGAACATTGAAACAAGGAAAAATCTATAAAATAATTGTTTTTCTGTAAAACCTTTAATGAAAATTGCTGTAAAATGATTGTTTTTGCACTTTACTTCAATTAAGATTTGGTTTGACTTTAATTTTACGGTTTTTGTTTGGCAGCCGTAGCTGCCAGTGATTTGACCGTTTTTTTCACGTTTATTGTTGCAGGCCGATTGTACATAGTGCTTCTTTTACTTAGTAAAACTTTAATCAATATTTTAATACCAATAATGTATATATTATTTCTACGCATTCATTTACTCATTCACTCTTATGAATGAATAAGGAGTCCTGGAGAGAGTGATGGAAAAATGGGAGGACAAATTCTATTTAAAAGTTTTTTGGGGCAATGCAAAAGTGTTATGAGTGAATGCAAAGTTTCTCAGGGAACACAAAAATTTTATGTGTGAACGTGAAGTTTCTTGGGGAACGCAAAAGTTTTATGAGCGATCACAAAGTTTCTTTGGGGAACACAAAAAGTTTTGTTAGCTATAGCAAAGTTTTTTAGGGGAATAGAAAAGCATTGAAATATCAATTTTTTTCCCATCACCATGCCCTCCAATATAACATATATAACATGTACCAATATAACATATTCTGTAGCTCAAACCATAAAGTATGACACTAGCAACACCAAGGGTATAGGTTCAGTTCCCAAGGAATGCATACTGATAAAATGTATATCCTACCATAAATGCAATCTAATTTGCTTTGGATAAAAGTGTTTCCCAAATGCATAAATGTTATTTTAGTTATAGCCTAAGTTAGAAAATCAATATATGTGTCCGTTTGTCTGGGAAAGTGTAGGTTAGCAGGAGGATGAGGTTTGTGTTTGTGTACATTCCATGCTCACGGGTAGTTTCATATATATATGTATGGTAATATCTGTAGGTTTGTGGCCTCAGCAGCTTTGGCTCGACCACAACTGGGTCTGTCAGAGAGGATTACACTGCTGCCAGCAACATCACCAATGCAAAGCGGATTTAGGAATGATTTCCCAACTCCACCAGCACACAGTGACTTAATTTATTTGAGCTTTTCCACCAAACTGAGTGAATACATAGATAACATTAATCAGACGCTGAAAGGCAAAGACTTAATGTAGAAAACGGTAAAACTGCTGAAACCAAATATATGGTTACTAACAGTAAGTGATTTGACCATTTTTATTCAACATGAAATCAAAATTCACTTTATTAATACACATTTGTGGTCTTAGTGAACTTGAATTGTTAGTACAGTTTTCCCCCAATTGTTAACATGGTAATTTTAAGCCATTATTTATTTATATAACTCGTTAACAAGATTATTAAATGAATGATTTACTCAACAGTGAAAATGTACTCACCCTTAAGCCTTCCAAGATGTAGATGTGTTTGTTTCTTCATCGAAACAGATTTAAAGTAATCTGGCATTTGCTCACCAATGTCAGAATGTCCAAACAGCTGAGAAAAACATTACAATAATCCACAAGTAAGTGAAAAGCTGCATGTTTGTAGAAAACAAATCCATCATTAAGGTGTTTTAACTTTAAACCATCACTTCTGGCCAAAATAGTCCATGATCCATAACAACACTTCCTCTGGTGAAAAAGTCCATCCCCTGTTCTCCTCTCAAACCAAAACCAACCTACATATTTGTTTAGAACACTTTTGGACAGTTTTCTCTTGTGATGTAATGTTACATTTCTCTAAATCTGTTCCGATGAAGAAACAAACACGTCTACATCTTGGATGGCCTGAGGGTGAGTACATTTTTAGCAAATTTTCCTTTTCCTTTTCCTTTAAAATGCTCTCAACGATGCAAAGCAAAATACAGTAGAATTGTATAAATACAACAACAACGGCAACAGCTAAGGCACACTTTTAATCACATTTCTCCAGTGCTTCTGCAGGATTCGGTGGCTGTGACCTCTCACTTTTGTGTGAACTCTTTTCCTTTCCTGCTTTTTGACCCATTCCATGAGCGCTCTTAAGTAAACTACTGACCAAAGACCAGGTGAGAGGGAGAGTGAAATATGAAGCATGTCGGGCAGCTCTCAGTGGGTTTTTGAAAAGACTATTATGGCTACCATTGCATTTTAAAAGGTACTTTTGAGTGGCCCTTGATGTGGCGATGATGTGGCTTTTAAAATGACTTTTATTTTAAATTTGCCATATGTTTCGACATCATCTCAATATATGCATGCATGTGCATGTGTGATAAGGATTCTGCATGTGTAATTTTGAATGCTGCATGTCTGTGTAAGTGTGTGTGTGTGTGTGTGTGTATGCTGGTTTGGGGCTGTTCTCTCGGCAGCAGCTACAGGCTTTTGTACAGTGAAAGTAATGGAGTGGAAAATGTACTCGGCTGCTCTTTATTCGACACAACTACATCACCAGCGGGAACTCCACTTTCATCTGTTTCTCTCATACACATGTGAACTACACCACCTGCCCACGGATGACCTGACAACCAATGCTTGATGTTTGCAGCACATGCATGTCATCAACATACATCAACAAACTCACGGAAAGAATACAGATCAGAGCGCACATGTAATCACATGTAACCAGAGCAATACAAAAACCATAACATATTATATTATACTGTTCAAAAGTTTGGGGTTAGAAAGATTCATTCATTCATTTTATTTATTTTATTTTTAAAGTGTTTGAAAGAAGTCTCCTGTGCTTAACAATGCATTTATTTAATTATTACAATTTAAAATAACTTTTAACATGTTAAAATGTAATAAATTCCTATTTTGGCAAAGCTGAATTTTTAGCAGACATTACTCCAGTTTTTAGCGTCACAGTATCTAATATGTGTTGAATATATAAGAAACATTTATTTTTAGCAGTGTTGAAAACAATTGTGCTGCTTAATATTTTTGTGGAAACTGTGACTTTTTTTTTTTTTTGAATTCTTTGGTGAATAAAATGTTAAAATGGACAGCATTTATTTAAAATAGATATCTTAAAACATAAATGTCTTTACTTTGATCATTTGTCACTTTAATCAATTTAATGAATCCTTGGTGAGTATTAAAAAAATCTATTAAAAATCATTTTAAAAAATCCTACTGACCCCAAACTTTTCAACAGAAATGTATACATGACACAACTTTTGGAATATGCCAGTTTAGCATTGAAATTCATTTTGCTCCATTAGATAAAATATTGATGAAAAATACTCACCAATATCAATCAAATAAATGATGCTAGAGTTACTTTAGTTATTTTACCTAGTATGTATAAACAAGGACAGAAACTTGAACGTGCCTAAATAGCAATACAAAATTCAGTATATACAACATTTCTACAATTATAATTTCTACAATACATGATCTATTATCTATATTATTTACTGTAATAATAATTTTTATTAATTAAAATATTATTGTAATAGATCTATATATTAAATGTGTGTATACTGTATCTATATATAGATAAATACATAATGTATATATATATATATATATATATATATATACATACACACACACATACATAAAAATGTAAAACTGAGTTGAATCTCTCATGCAGAGAGCTATTTACTTTGAGCATTCTGATGTAGAGCATTTCAAATCGGTCAATTATGAAGTTCCATGATGGTTAGTATGCTCCCTTTTAAGGTGGCAGTAGAAAGTTCACCGAGTTTTGTAGCAGAGCTCATATGTATGCACATATTCTGTATTGCGCTTTTAATCAGTGTCTACATCACAAGGTTTTTCCAATATGCTGTGACGTCCTTCATCTCGCCGCTCCCCTCTGTGTTCATGTTTCTGTCAGACCCCGGCTCCTTTTTCCATCCACTTCAAAATGAATACCCCCTACCCTTCCATTTAAACATGCACTCACACTTAGATGTAAAACGCTCTCTGCGAGTGGCCGGTCGACCGATTACATGTTGAGCAGAGGCAATTTGCTGACAGACAAGCCTGAACATTTCAATCATCTCTAGGAAGACGGGTGACAATACTTCACACGCACTCGTGCACCTGATCCTCTGGCCCTCTCCTCTTCCTTCCTTCTTCAATGAGCCTCAAAATTGAACCCGCACAAATTTGTCTCGTCTTTTCTTACTGTAAATGACAGCATTCATATGGGGATGGTGTTGCCTGATCTTTGAAACCTTTCGTTTAAGTTCAGGCTGTCTCTCTTTCTTTCTCTCTCTCACAGATAGGATTTCATTTTGATCATCACATTGAAAACATCAGGGTGGAGAGTGAGATGAATCTGGTTTAAAATGAGCTGGCCACAGCATCTCACTGCACCTTTTATTTTCGAGAGGAGTTCTGGGATCCTGCCGTGACTGGCCGTCAAAAAATTTACTTTTAATTTTACTCTATGTCCAAATGAACATCAATAAACCTTGCTTCCAGAAGGCTATCAGAATACGATTTTCCATTACATGTAAATGCTTATTCTATATAAATTTCATCAAATTCATGTTTCATAATTCAATATGCTTAGGGGTGGACCGATATGGGTTTTTAAATGGATTCTTAGGGGTCTGATCTAATAAGGACAGGGACGGCAGGGAACAAACAATGCTAAATGCTAATAATAAAAAGCACCAAAACATAGTTCAGATAGAAAAACAAATAGGATTGTAAACTTTGAAAAAGAAAGCTCCGGATATCTTTTGTTGAGGTCTGCATATCTGAAAAAACTTCCACATGTTCCACCAGTTAGGCTGGTAAATGACGCTTTTGTTTTTGTTTGTGCCTTCATGAAGTTGTAATAACTTTGTTGTAATTTAATTTTGCATATGAGTATTTTCATCATCTTAACAAAATACATTATTAATCAATATTATCCACAATAATATTATCAATCACTTAATATGTATATTTTATATAAACATTTAAATATATTTTAATATTATGATTCATATTTAAAATCTTAATATTTTATTTAAATATTTACACTGGATGGATGGATGGATGGATGTATGTTACCTCTCAAAATGGCCCAATATCAGCTGATTAATCGTCCTGCTTGATATCCAAATAATTAAACATAGCATTAAAATAATACTGCAAATTCATGCAGGATAAAAAAAATCACGGCAGGCCAGAATTATTTTTTAGTTCTTTAATTAGGAGTACAATAAGCATCTTTATACATGAAATACATGTATGCTCCTAGTGGACATAACTGAAGCGGTCCAATGA
Source organism: Sinocyclocheilus anshuiensis (assembly GCF_001515605.1). Classification (NCBI taxonomy): domain Eukaryota; kingdom Metazoa; phylum Chordata; class Actinopteri; order Cypriniformes; family Cyprinidae; genus Sinocyclocheilus; species Sinocyclocheilus anshuiensis. The sequence goes on from NW_015539865.1 coordinate 382,843, forward strand.
TATACAGCATATGGGCATAATATATTCATAACAAATATATTCTCAACTATATTAGTAATCATTATTCACATTCTGCGATGTACAATAAATGTTATTTCAAAGCAGGAATACTAAATTAGCCACCAAGAAGAAAGCACCTTTTATTTACTAGTAGTACACCAAATGCATTTAATGTAATACAATAATAAGGACAATTATTTCCAGTATTTCCATGTATCAAAAAGAAGCAGAAAAAAAGGGTAATAAAATGGAATAGATCTCCATGGAATGTTCATGAAATTGCTAAATGTGGAAAAATTTAATAAATGTTGGGGGACAAATATGTTTGCAACAAGGCATAGGTTACAGCGAAATCCACAGTGACTATCAATAAATAAGGATTTGGTAGCTTTCCTTATGTCCACAGTCCCAGACCAGGCAAGTCCTGTCAGCAAAACTGAGCAGATATGGGGCATATGGTGGCACAAGGGTGGCCATGAGGTGAAACAGACCCGTCCCTGCTTGTCTGAAGCGGAAATAAGGACTGATTTAATTCAGGCGATCTGCACAACTGCTTGCCATCTGCACCTCTATTCTGAACCATTTCCATTTGAAAGAAATGAGCCTTTTAAAGGGCCAGTCCACCCTTTTGAGTTTCATTATGCCTAACCTTTATGTTGTATATAAAAAAAAAAAACGTTTTTTTCAGATCTGTAGTGTGTAGTTTCTTTTAAGAAACCAAGTAAGGAGTCCTCACTGAGGTCAAATGGATTTACTCACAGGTTAAAAATTCATTTTCCAACGTGTAACAAACCCAGATTACATTACCTGAACCAAACAGACCCATGCACAAAACCCAAACTTATCCCAAAAATATGACCCATTAAAACTTGAAATGTACATCAATACTAGCCTGTGAGGCTTCTCTGTTGTAAACAACTGCTGAAATAACATTACTAGCGCAAAATTATTTTAAAATGATTAAAACGCAGCACATTTTCAAGCTTTTGATGCGAGCAGCTACAGCATATCCTCTCTCAGTGTCACAAAAAAACATTTTCTGGATGGTGGCTTGCTGATGATAAATGTTTCTGTGATATGCTGCAAAGCGAGTGTAAATGCATCATCAGTACATGTCAAAGAGCTTGAATCTGATCCAACATAAATCAATATTTTCTAGTTTTCGTTGTGGTTTTAGATACATTTTGACTGCCCAGTATTCTTCCCTTTACTCCTAATGCAAACATTATATAATCTAATGTAATCTGGACATCATGTCACTGAAACCGTCTTGCTGACTTTCAAAACCTTAAACAACAAACAAACAAAGCAGCTTTTTTCATATGTGTGCAGTGTTCTGATGATGGGAAATATGAAAAAAGTAAGCCAGTGTATTTGGGGACTGCAAAAATAAAGCTGTATACCAAAGAATGGCTCAAAGAAATAAGATGAGCTTCAGTTGTTGATGAAAACTTGATATAAGGCGCACCGAAAGAGACAGAGAAAGAGGGGAAGCTAGTGTAGCACGCAACATGCAGCTGCATATACGGAATCAAATATATACAGTATATATGTAAAAATATATGGAAATCTTTTTGGCCAGTGAGCTACATCAGCTTCAGTTCAAATCCACACTCACTAGACAACAGAGAGTAGTTCTGGACACTATAATATACCCTACAAATACAGCAGATGTGATGAATCGCCATTTACTCATAGGATATTGTTAAAAATATAAATATATTCATGTTTCCAGACAGGAAGTCAGGCTTTAGGGGAAAATTTGACACAAGTTGCATTGATTTTATTACGGCAACAGGTCGTAATCCGGAAACTGTACCAGTAATACTTTGCTTCGTAAATGTTAGCAGTTGGTTTGACCCAAAAAAAATCAATATTACTAGAGAAATGGCTCCCAACTTTACCACAAGAAATATAATCTTAAATCCACAATGTTCAGCAACAAATCTGTGTATTTGATTCCTGAAGATTTATGAGAATAAAGTGTCATTTTAGAGCTTCAAAAGATTCACGGACAGATTTTCCTACACCTTCATTAAGATTAAAGTGACATTGTATCAAAAAATGAGAGGGAGGATATGGGACTGACATGGTAGATAAAGAAATAATTTGTGAATTACTTGGGAGTTCAGTATGTCTCTTGGAAATATTACGCTTGGTGGACGCAATAACAGAAGCAGATAAGATCCTTTGAGATCCAAGAGGAACCAGTTACACTTTTGAGGAAGTGCTACATGTGCAGACTCCATCAGTTCCAAAAGGTAGCTGAGTGTGCCACAACAGGCAGCGAAAACTAAGAACTTTGATGTTTGAAAGCTCTAGAAATTCCTCCAGATGGTCCAAAGCTCCAACAGGTGTCCAGAGAATCTGAACCCTTCGAAGGCATCCAGAATCACAGGACTTTCCAGAGTTCAGATGTACCTCACACAAGCGCTCAGAAGTTCTGGAGTTCAGGTAGGTTCTTGTAGAGGTCCAAGGAGTCTGGGTTTGAGAAGGCCCCTCGCTGAGTGACGTCCTTACCTGCGATCACCTGCTTTACTGCGACTTCGACCTTCTTTCCGCTGATAGTGTACTGCAGGCAGAGGAAATGAAAAGTCAATCAGGTGGAAAAGTACAGAAAATAAAGCAAGTGAAGGAATTGCTACATAAAGAACGAACGTGCAAATTGAGCTCACCGGGATGTCTTTGGTCTCCAGTATCAAGGCTGGTACGTGTCGTGCAGAGAGAGCTACTCTGATAGCGCCGCAGATCTTCCCCACTAGCTCTTGACTGAAGCTCTTATTGGGTCCCATCTTCAGGAACAGAATCACCCTCTCCTCTCCATCACTGTTGTACTGAGGGACACAAAGGCTGTCGGAAACTTCCTCAAAGGCTTCCACTGGTTAAAGAGAGGGCAAAACAACGGTCTTAAATGCTGTCTTGCTATTATGTTAGCACATTCTAAATAATTATCGGCATTTGTAATTATTTAGATACAATTCTATACAATTTTTGTTTAAATTAAGTCACTAAAAATAAAATTGATGGCATGACCTTAAAAAAAAAAAACGTACAGTATGGAACATTATACATTTTTGTTTCTTTTAGTTTTTCAAAAGATGAGATTACACTTCATGGTGTTATTAAACTATAATGTTTTTAAATACTAACTTTAAGTGAGCTTTAAATGACAGCAAAGGTAATCTAAACATAAAAATAGGTGGAATAAACATACACAATTACATTTTTTAAATCAGCTGATAAGCAGCTGATATTGACCGATATCAATCATAGTTTCCACAAAAAATATTAACCAGTTTTCAAACCATTTCTTGAGCACCAAAATCAGCACTTTAGAATGATTTCTGAAGCATCATGTGATACTCAAGACTGGTGTATATTATTTTAAAATATATTTAATTCGAATTTAAGATTTTAAAATTGTAACATTTCACAATATTTCTATTTTACTGTATTTTGGATCAAATAAATGCAGCCTTAGTGAGCATTTAAAAAACAAAAACTTACTGACATAAAACTTTTCAGTATATATATATATATATATATATATATACAGTGGGTACGTATTTAATTAGAATTTAAGATTTTAAAATTGTAACATTTCACAATATTTCTATTTTACTGTATTTTGGATCAAATAAATGCAGCCTTAGTGAGCATTTAAAAAACAAAAACTTACTGACATAAAACTTTTCAGTATATATATATATATATATATATATATATATATATATATATTGTTTTACATTTCATGTCTGTTTCATGTGTGCTTGTGTAACTGTATTTTGCTAAACAGAAAAAGGTCAATTGCTAGACTACTTCTGTAAGTGGGTGGCCTATTTACATGAAAAACACGCACATGACAGAGCCTTGCTGAACACCTAAAAATTATGTGTCTAAGAAATCATTTACCTTTGCTCTCAAAATTGAGCAAGCATATCTAGGGCAGTGTGCCAGGATGTAATGAAGGCACCGGTACGAAATTTCTGAGCTCCCAAACCGAACACCATTAGGATTCAAGGTTCCGTCACTGAAAATACAGACAGAACAAATACTGCTTTATACCAATACTAATCTCACAGTATCATCATACAATAACAGCAAGATTATAAGCATCTAAGCATAAACTAGAGAAGATGATCAAACAAAGCAGAACAAAAAGCGAGACTTACCTTCTCCCCAGCATGACGACTCCTCCCGTTTTTGGATTTATCTTACAGTAATCACCGTGGGCCCAGAGTCCTGAATGAGGAGATACACACAGATATATGGATTGGACAAATAGTTATAGAAAGAAGCAGAGGACGCTAATTAAGGCTGAACTGTCCCGATTGGCCTTTTCCTACTTCTCCAAACTGACAGCAGTGAGGCTTCTAGGAGATTTTTCTTGTGCTAACAAAAGCTGGCAGGTTCTTTTTTTTCCTTTTCACCCTCAGAAATCATTTAATCAATACGGCGGAAAAGCTGCAGCCTCTTCTGAACACACTGAAGCGGCATGTTTGTTTTCCAAATCAAAGGGAGGAATCGTTTGCTTTCTAAATCGGACAGAAAACACACTTCACTGTGAGCACTTCACAGTATAAGAGCTTTGAAGGAAGGAAGCACAGTACATCTGTGAGCCTCTATAGGCAAATGTGAGTATAGGCAATGAGTCTGAAGCAATGCATTTTGGAATGATGCCTATAATGCCTTAAATGCTGCCTGTCTAGAGTGAGACAAAGAGATCTAGGGTGATGTCATGTGAAGGGTTACCTGGGAAGGTAGAAAAGTAGGCTTTGTGGTATTTGCTGCTGTTCTCGTCGTTCCAGAAATGAGTGGGCTGGCACGGGATGGGCTTCAAGCACACCAGCTCCCCGCTCTCGCCCCAAACAGGCTTACCTGAAATACACACCAAACACAACAGGTTTATTGAAGCAATAAATAGTTAAATTGAAGCAAAAAAAACAACAACTTTGTTACATTTGTTAATTCATCATTATTCTGCCAGGTAAATTAGGTTCTCCGCATTAGTGTAGGTGATATTGTTAACATATAGGCTTTAAATAATATATATTATTTATATAATAAATCTACACTACCAATCAAAAGCTTGGGGTTAGTGTGATTTTTTTTTAATGTTTTTGTGAAACATTAATAATGTGAAATATTACTACTACTAATTTAAAAGAACTTTTCTATTTAAATATACATTTTAAAATGTAATTTATTCCTGTGATGGCAAAGCTAGGTTTTCAGCAGCCATTCAGTCTTCAGTGTCACATGATCTTTCAGAAATTATTCCAATATTCTGATTTAGAGAAACATTTCATATTATTTCCAATGTTGAAAACGTCATGCTGATTACTATTTTCGCACAAACTTTGACGATATATATACATTTTAACTACTTCATATGTGAATCTAATCAAACCAGATTTCAGATCCAAAACTATTAATTTTGTATTAAAAACAGTAGAATGAAATAAAAGACAACCTCCATTGTCTTGACCATAAAATCAGAGATAAACATGAGCTATCTCTCACCTTCACAGTTCCAGGACTCCACGGCCATGCCCAGATTTCGGGCCTGAATTTCCCCTCTGTAAACAGGCACCGTCATGTTCTGACCCATGAAGCATGAAATGATGTCTGTGCCACCTGAGGGAATATTAAAGATGTTAATATACAGTTGATCAAAATCTTCAAGGCACGAACATCTCAGGTTTGTGGAGAAATTCAATATCAGACATCCTTCATGTTTCAAAATATCTTCACAGCAGATAAAAAGCTCTAGAAATTTAGTTTACTTTTTGGGAACTGATGGGCTGTTTTCATTAATGCAAACTTGTTGGCATAATTTGCTGATTTGTTCTCCTGTCTCCATTTATATGGACCACAGTTTCTATACCACAGCTCTTCCCTATTGATTTGTTTACCAGACACAATAAAAGCAAAAGGAAGCTGAACAAAGGTGCTCAAATATCTATTTGGCCCAACAAACTCAGGCCGTTCTTCGGGAATGAAACTGGTTCGCACGATACTTCTCTACAAATAAAATGCTGGTTTTGTAACCTCAGCACGTGTCAAACAATCTTTTTGATGGTGGCCACTGGGACAAGACCACAGGAACCAGTTGAGTCCTCTGCACAATGTGACATTGTTGCAGCCTGGAACTGAACTGCTGGTTTCGTCTGGTCAGAGAAGAACTGGCCCCCCGACTGAGCCTGGTTTTCTCCCAAGGTTTTTTCTCCATTCTGTCACCGATGGAGTTTTGGTTCCTTGCCGCTGTCGCCTCTGGCTTGCTTAGTTGGGGACACTTCATTTCCAGCGATATCGTCGACTTGATTATACAGATATTATTTCAACTGAACTGAGCTGGATGATGACATCGCTGAATTCAATGAACTGCCTTTAACTGAAAATTGAGTGTTTACTATTATCATTTTGCATTATTGACACAATATTTTCCTTATTAATGCTGTACAGTTGCTTTGACACAATCTGTATTGTTAAAAGCGCTATATAAATAAAGGTGACTTGACTTGACTTGGAGAAAAAGCCAAAAACACAAAAGCAGCGACATTACTAAATTTAAAAAACTACATTTACATTCTAAGTGCAAGATTTTAAGTGCAAGATTCTCCAGCAGCTGACCTGAAAGCGGGAACTAACTGAAGGCAATAACAGTTCACACTGACACACAATATAGCGCCCCCTGTGGCAATGATGAGAAATGCAATGGGTACTTGTGTTATGAATTGCATCGACAGATTTTGAATCTCAACAATACACAAACTTATGCTTATGCAGCTAGAAGTATGCGAGTTATTGTACTTCAACAGAGTAAGTTTGGGCCTATATTTAATGAGTCACCCAGTATAAAGACTGATCCTACAACATGTGTGAGCAGCTTGGATGCTCAGTCATTATAATGCCAGCACAGAGAAGGGTGGAGAGAGCGAGAGAGAGAGACGGGGGGGGGTATTTGATATTGCAACCCAAAAGAAAAAAGCAAGACAATCAATATTTCAAAATAATGAGGTTTTGTGGAGAAAAACAGGGAGAGGTGGTGTTGGATAGAGTAAAAATAGGTCTCAGTAATTGACAAATGTAACGGCTGTAAAGTCGGATTATAAAAGAGACTAAATAAAAAAAAAGGCAAAAGAGAAAAAGGCTGCTGGGATAACAGATATATGTGTGTTTATGTGTGTATGTGACAGATGGTAGATGATATCGGGGGGTCTATTGGATTCAGGTGATTCTGGGTGGCTGAAAGTGTTAAAGTCTCCTGCCAGCTGGCCCTCTGCACTCAGAAGTCTGGCTGGCACAGAAGCAGGAACGGCGGGAAACAAGCCCTGTCACATATGCTCTGCTTGACATTAGGGTCAAGGTCAAATCTGCCTCGGGTTGGCAGAGGTCACGTATCTGAGGGGAGGCATGCACAGCGCTGATCCCGGACAAAACGTTTTTTCAGTATCTCATAGGGCCAACAGGCTATCTGAGCTCAGAGCTGAAGACAAGCATCGCGTATCTGCGCTGCTGTTTTCCAGCACACATCTTTAGGTAGCTTGACATTTCAAAAACCTCTGGAGTCAAGAAACGTCAGTCAAAGCCTTTTTCTGACAAGTTATGAGGCTCATGTGCTCTGCAAAAGTGCCAGAATTCAATGAGATTGCTGTCATGGTATCAAATGTGAGCCAAATGGCAAATCAAAAAGCCTTCACGGCAGACATGCAAAAACGTCTTCCGAATGCATCAAAATCTGTCACTCATTTAAGACAATTAGATTAAATTGTCAACTTTAGACTCACATTATGATCATTTTTTAACAAAATTCTAAAAGTTTACTCTTCCAAACATTTACCATGCTAAATCATAATAACCATATTAAGCATAACCACATGAAACATATTTACTTAAAGGGGTCATCATATGCTACATGCACTTTTACAAGTTGTTTGAACTGAAATGTGTGTTGGCAGTGTGTGTACACAACCACCCTATAATGATATATTTCAGAATTACATTAGTTTAAGGGAAAGGGGAGGAAGCAGCAAGCAGTATTACTCAACTAAAGGTCAACTAAATCAAGTTAAAAGATTCACTTCAGCTTTCTGCTTTCGAAATGAATTGCTAATTCGGCATTTCATTAACACTGCTCCTTATTCATTTTTGTCCTCTTCTTTTATTTTTTGGTGAATTTCATAAATCTTAAAGGGGTCATAGGATGCTACATGCACTTTTACAAGTTGTTTGAACTGTAATGTGTGTTGGCAGTGTGTGTGTACACAACCACCCTATAATGACAAAAATCCACCCAGTGGTTTTTTTTTTATCTACTAAAATATTTACCCCTTTCTTAAATCGAGCCGGTCTCAGATGTCTCAGGCCCCTCCCATGATAGTTTGATTGAGAGTAGTGTTTCAGCACAGACTGGACTGGCATCTTACCTTAGACCCACCCTGAGAGAGCTGTCATTAGTCCGCCATTGTTTCACCGCCGGAGCAGATGTAGAAAAGAATGACTCCTAAGCGATTGAGGTGTTTTGTTCTTGGATGTAGTAATGAACATAGCAGTCGTCATTTACTCCCGACATCTGAGCCGCTGAAGACGCAGTGGATTACGTT
>NW_015539865.1:392249-396291 GCF_001515605.1 Sinocyclocheilus anshuiensis
TTGGATGTAATAATGAACATAGCAGTCGTCATTTACTCCCGATATCTGAGCCGCTGAAGACACAGTGGATTACGTTTGTTTTTGAAGGGAATGCGCCCCCGATCTACATAAATGCGTCTATGATCGCGAGAATCATTCGTGATCCAACTTCACCTACAGAAGAAGTGAGTATAAGGTTTTTTAATGAATCTTTGCAAATCGCCTTTCCTAATAATGTGCTAATTAGCAAGTTTCACGATGAATGCGGCTGAAGTAAACAGTCCCTCAGAGAGCGGCTCGGAAGAGAGGGGCGGGATCAGCAGAGCTCATTAACATTTAAAGGAAAATGCTACAAAACGGCTTGCTCTGAAAAGAGCTGTTTTCGACAGTGTAAAAAAGGTGTTTTTTACACTACCATTGAGAAATTTTAACCAAACTATGTTACAGACTTTTCATTAAGACCCCAAAGAATCATATCAACTTGTGGAAAATGCGCCTCCGATGACCCCTTTAATACAGTTATTGTTACTACTGTAAAGTCATAATAAATTCCAATAATATTCCATATAGTATAATATAAATGAGAACTTCTGTTCTGTGAAGAGATTATAAAGCCATGCTTTATCATAAATAAAACATGTCTACTGACCAAACAGCATCAAGAATCGGAAATATTTTTTTTAATGAAATATAAAATAACAAATCAGCAAAGACTAAAACAATTCATAGCTGCAAGTTCTGTATGGTGAAACAGTCATAGCCATGCTTTATTCTACAAACCCGATTCCAAAAAAGTTGGGACTGTACAAATTGTGAATAAAAACAGAATGCAATGATGTGGAAGTTTCAAATTTCAATATTTTATTCAGAATACAACATAGATGACATATCAAATGTTTAAACTGAGAAAATGTATCATTTTAAGGGAAAAATAAGTTGATTTTAAATTTCATGGCATCAACACATCTCAAAAAAGTTGGGACAAGGCCATGTTTACCACTGTGTGGCATCCCCTCTTCTTTTTATAACAGTCTGCAAACGTCTGGGGACTGAGGAGACAAGTTGCTCAAGTTTAGGAATAGGAATGTTGTCCCATTCTTGTCTAATACAGGCTTCTAGTTGCTCAACTGTCTTAGGTCTTCTTTGTCGCATCTTCCTCTTTATGATGCGCCAAATGTTTTCTATGGGTGAAAGATCTGGACTGCAGGCTGGCCATTTCAGTACCCGGATCCTTCTTCTACGCAGCCATGATGTTGTAATTGATGCAGTATGTGGTCTGGCATTGTCATGTTGGAAAATGCAAGGTCTTCCCTGAAAGAGACGACGTCTGGATGGGAGCATATGTTGTTCTAGAACTTGGATATACCTTTCAGCATTGATGGTGCCTTTCCAGATGTGTAAGCTGCCCATGCCACACGCACTCATGCAACCCCATACCATCAGAGATGCAGGCTTCTGAACTGAGCGCTGATAACAACTTGGGTTGTCCTTGTCCTCTTTAGTCCGGATGACATGGCGTCCCAGTTTTCCAAAAAGAACTTCAAATTTTGATTCGTCTGACCACAGAACAGTTTTCCACTTTGCCACAGTCCATTTTAAATGAGCCTTGGCCCAGAGAAAACGCCTGCGCTTCTGGATCATGTTTAGATATGGCTTCTTTTTTGACCTATAGAGTTTTAGCCGGCAACGGCGAATGGCACGGTGGATTGTGTTCACCGACAATGTTTTCTGGAAGTATTCCTGAGCCCATGTTGTGATTTCCATTACAGTAGCATTCCTGTATGTGATGCAGTGCCGTCTAAGGGCCCGAAGATCACGGGCATCCAGTATGGTTTTCCGGCCTTGACCCTTACGCACAGAGATTGTTCCAGATTCTCTGAATCTTTGGATGATATTATGCACTGTAGATGATGATAACTTCAAACTCTTTGCAATTTTTCTCTGAGAAACTCCTTTCTGATAATGCTCCACTATTTTTCGCCGCAGCATTGGGGGAATTGGTGATCCTCTGCCCATCTTGACTTCTGAGAGACACTGCCACTCTGAGAGGCTCTTTTTATACCCAATCATGTTGCCAATTGACCTAATAAGTTGCAAATTGGTCCTCCAGCTGTTCCTTATATGTACATTTAACTTTTCCGGCCTCTTATTGCTACCTGTCCCAACTTTTTTGGAATGTGTAGCTCTCATGAAATCCAAAATGAGCCAATATTTGGCATGACATTTCAAAATGTCTCACTTTCAACATTTGATATGTTATCTATATTCTATTGTGAATAAAATATAAGTTTATGAGATTTGTAAATTATTCCATTCCTTTTTTACTCACAATTTGTACAGTGTCCCAACTTTTTTGGAATCGGGTTTGTAAATACAACATGACAACTGACTCAACAGCTATCCGTTTTATATATAATAAAATAGCAAAGACTGAAAATATCACAGCTGGAACTTCCTTGTTTTCTTTGCAATAGCTCATGAAGGAACAAGCACTGCACATAAGAAGTCAAATAACAAACCGCTCTGAAAGGTTCAATCTGAATAACATGACTCTAGCAGGCTGCCGCTGACCTGCCATGAGAGCAAAGCTCATCTGGTGAAACCGCAGGGAGAAACTGGGCACAGGTGGTGTGTGAGAGAGACGTGCTGCGAGACCCCGGTCACAAACACACACACATGCACACAAAATCAGCAGTCCACCACAGCTGTTAATGCTGATGCTAATTTGTTTCCGCAGGGCCCTGCAGGCATGTGATCACACTGCGACACACACACACACACTTGCATTTGTGGTTTACGGGGACTCTCCATAGGCGTAATGGTTTTTATACTGTACAAACTGTATTTTCTATCGCCCTACACCAAACCTACACCTAAACCTACCCCTTACAGAAAACTACTGGCAATTTTTGAATTTCATAAAACACCGTTTAGTATGTTTTTTTTAACCCTTTTGGTTTACGGAGACACAGGGAGTGTCCTCATAAACCATGTTTACACTGTAGTACCCATGTCATTATACACATTTGTGTCCTCATAAACCATATATACCAGAACACACACACACACACACACAGTACTATCAAGAGAAGCTGGAGCACTGATGATTGGAGGGAAACTGAAGAGTGGGCTGATCAGAATAGAACAGAGTAGAATAAAGAATGAAAAAGAAAGAGAAAGAGAAAACAGAACTACTAAATTTTTCAATTATTTATTAATTAAACCATTTAAAGTAAGACAAATCCTCTCCAAATACAGATTAAGGAACCATGATTTAGAAATAGAGAGAAGAAGACATAGACACACATGGACAGAGCAAGAGCACAGGATCTGTAGACACTGTGATCTACAGCAAATAGAGGAGAAACACTTCCTGCTGATTTGTCCTAAATATCACAATGTGAGGGAAACATTTCCCCCCCAGATTTGAAGCACTGATTCCATCATTTACTGAACTTAGCGATACTGAGAAAATGCCCTTTATACTTGGAGAAGTTGACAACACCGCTGTCATTAAAAATTTGTGTTAGCCATTCACGTTAGGTGTTAAAACAGGTTAACTCTAAACTGACACACTTTATCTTTTCATCTATTTAGATGGATTTTATTTATCTATGTTGTTTTTTTATGGTTTCTTTCTTTTTATTATTTATATATATGGTAACGCTTTGGCAACATTGAGAGAGAGAGAGAGAGAGAGAGAGAGAGAGAGAGAGAGAGTATGACTACATACACCTCAATAAGAAAGGAGTACAACTTTTCGCAAGAATGCTGAAAAGCACAGCATTTGGTAAAATAGGAAACAACAGAAATCTACACAGCAAGAGCAGCGCCCAGCCACAAAGAAACGTCCCCCCTCCTCCAAGAAGCAGACAGGACTCGACCCCTGGAGCACCATCACAGAGCTACGCCGCAGCAGTCCAACAGCCACAAAACCCTGCAGCCGCAGAACTCAATCATATAAGACACCTGCTCAACATCATCTGCTCCAAACTGGTCAAATAATGTACAAGAGCAACACATACACACACACACTTAAAATGACTCTGTCAACATCAATGTG
>NW_015539865.1:401325-405485 GCF_001515605.1 Sinocyclocheilus anshuiensis
AGAAAGAGAAAGGGAGAGGGAGAGAGAGAGAGAGAGAGAGAGAGAGAGAGAGAGAGAGAGAAGGAAGGGAGGGAAAATGACAGGACATAAAATAAAATGCCCACCTGATATGGATCCCAGTAGCACATTGTTCTTAATACAGCTGTACACATACTCATAGCTCTGAGGCTTCAATGGAGATCCCGTAGAAAGGAGTGTGTGGAGGGTCTGCAGGTTGTGTGTGTTTGCTGTGAATGGGCAAGAAAAACAACATCTTAGTAAAAAAAAATTGCAGTTCCTAAAGGAAACACTACTGCTTGCAAGGCCTCAAAAGATTGTGAACAATAATAGCCACAAATATTTAAATTCAGATCAATCTACCTATATTTTCATTCTGTAACTAACATATTTTATGCTTTATGAATGCCAGTTCATGTCGCTTTAAAGATGAAGCTCTTTGTGCATTTGAGGTCTTGGAGGGGTTAGGGGATTTATTTGTTTTGCTTTTTTTTTTTTTTTTTTTTGTTTTTTTTTGCATAGCATGTATTTAATAAAACACTTTTATTCAAATCAAAAATGTAAAATGTCAAGTGCCCCGTGCCCCACATTATATTATAAACAGTCCTGAAGTTAATAAAGCTCAGCTCGCTGTCATCTATTCAGAATGTCTGTGGTCTGGAGGCAGATGGGTATGGCTCACAGTGATCAGAATTATGAACCACGTTAAGCTGTGCTGAAATGTATGCAGGCAACATGCCAGGCCACCCGTCTGGGGTCCCGTGTAGAGAGGGTCTCTCGCCCCGGTTATCAGAGTCAGTGCCACACCCCACAGGCTAACAGGTGTCGCTCTGAAATGTCAAGCAGCCAAAGGGAGCAGCAGAGGGCCAGGAAGCACGTCTCTGACCCCCAACACATGATCCACTGAACCACACACACATGCAAAACAAATAAATCCCCTAACTCCTCCAATACCTCAAGCACAGCAAGAGCTTCATCTTTAAAGACCACATGAATTGGCATTCACAAAGCATTGAATATGAATATGAATTTCATTCTTCTGTAGAACACAAAAGAATATATTTTGAAGAATTTGGGGAACCTAATCAGTTGTTGGTAGCCACTGATTTCCACACAGCATGGGAAAAAAAATAAATACTACGGAAGTCAATGGCTACCAGCAACTGTTTGTTTAGCCGCATTCTTCAAAATGTCTTCTTTTGTGTTCAGCAAACACATACAGGTTTGGAACAAATTGAAGATGGAATTTTTATTTTTGGGTGAACTATCACTTTAATTAAATATGACTTAACATTAATTTAATTTAATTTATACAGCATCAGTTACATCCAAGATGTCAGGGTTTGGCTGGTTAGCATTAGTACAACAATATTTTTTTCCATTGATGGACATTCTTATATAGCTGCATATCCTGACCAAACAGGGTTGATTTTCATTTCAAGTTGTTTTTTAATCCCTGCATGGGAAACCACAGGTGCTCATAAAAGTGTCTCCTCATTAGAGGAGTTTCTGCAGTAACTCTTTATTCAAAAATAAATAAATAAAAAAATAAAAATAAAAAGACTAATTTGATCGCTCTCACGGCAGTCGTTACGCATGAACTCCATCTTCCACTGTAAATTGCATTTTAATTCACTTTTAGTTTGTCTTATTGTTGAATATTTACAAGCACGCACACAGTTTAGTGAATCAATCAGTGGCATCTAGAGACTGCTGGGAAAGTGGGCAAATTAATGTGTCCTAGGGATGTCAAAAGACAGCACTTTGGAAGCAAATTGAAGCTAACAAAAACCATACACATACATTTATTAGTCTTTAGAGCGCATCGGAAGTACCAAGTACAGACCCAATTTGGTGCACATGCCTCACAGATGCACATGAATAGTCAAACAAGTGCAACATAGTGCTTTCTGACAAGGTAAACAGTAGATTTGTAAACAAGCAAGAAAAAAATTATTTGCCAAAAAATCAGAGCATTAGGCTTCGCAGTGTAAATGTATAATAAACTAGTAGCCACTGTCCTTCCTATATGTCATTAAAATGAATCAAAGAACATTACTGATTGTGGAAAATTCATTGAAAATTTTGAAGCAATGTTTACCCCACTAAAATACTTTGTTACATGCCACTTTTTAATTTTGATAATATTAATATTAGATTCTTTAAAGAAAGGAATGATCAACAACATTGATCTTAACTTGATATTAAGAAATATGAAACATCACTGGTATTGGTACTGAAATATTGTATAGTGACAATTCTATTATGACAGAAAAAGTGAAGAAACGAAAGAGGGGTTGTAATTCATTGCAGCTCACCAGGTTTCAGATTTCTCTCCTCCAGCACAGCCAGCCATTTCGCTCCAGTCCCAAAAATCGTGATTCTGTCAACAAATGATAAAACAAATGGACAAAAATGGATGTTAACAATTATTTGTATATTTTAAATGTATAAAAGCAAAATGGCTTTCTTAGAGCTAGTCAAACCAAACTGAAATTTAGGAGGTGCAATACAGGGCAGGCTGGCAGCATCCTTAAGGAACCTGAGGTACGCATACCCCTGGTTGGGAAATCACTGCACTTATAGGCCACGTCTCTGAGAAATATGAGAACCTAATTTCCACAGCACTTTAGATTTCCACGCTTTCACTATAGAACAAAAAGTGGAACACTTTCAGTGTCAATAAGGTGGAATTGATCTAAATGGCCAGTTGACCTGCAGAGGCCTTGGTCAGCCATCTCTTGATGGAATCACTCAGGGTCAGAAATCAGGGGCCGAGGGTCAAGCCAATGCAATATCACAGACAAGCTTAAATGCTGTCAACACGGTTGTGTTAGTGTAATTTCCATTTGACTAGCACAGTGTTGTACTGTGTTTACTGCAAATTTACAGTACAACAAACTTTCTACTACACAGGTTGTATAATAAATGAAACTGCCCATTCCTAAATGCAATTGGAACAGAACTGTAACTGCAAGAATTAAGTCTAACCAATGGTTTACAATTAAACAGTGAAAAAAGGATTTCTATGTACTTCAATGTTCACAATGCACAACTCGAAGAGCAGCAAAAAAATTAAAAAAAACATCATTCAAAAATTGTCAGCATATTGCAGCAATTGTCAGCAACTACTCATTTTACATTCAAAGAGGTTAACCAATCACAGGGAACTTGCATAAAGTGTAAAATGTATAGCATTAAAAACATTTAATCTTTAAGCAAAAAAAAAAAAAAGTCAGGTAAACCTAATCGAGATTTGTCTTAGACAATTAAAGGGTTAGTTCACCCAAAAATGAAAATTAGACTGTTTTACTCACCCTCGATGCATCCTAGGTGTATATGACTTTCTTCTTTCAGACGAATCCAGTCGGAGTTATATAAAAAATTGTCCTGGCTATTCCAAGCTCTATCATTGCAGTCAGCGGGTCTTGCAGTTGAACAGTCCACAAGTCGTCAAATAAAGCGTGCGCATCCATAACAAAACGTGCCTCACACGGCTCCTGGGGATGAATAAAGGCCTCCTGTAGTGAATTCATGTGTTTTTGTAAGAAAAATATCCATATTTCAAACGTAAGAAACACTTTTCATACGCGGAAGCCGTTCCGGCAGATGACGCAGCACGTATGCGCAGCGCGCGCCTCTGAGATATGCTAGTCTCGCGAGTTTGCTAAAGTAAGGAAACTTTGCTTCCTTTGCTCCTATAATCAAAGGAAAACCAGTCTCCTCTTGGTTTATATCGAAATCCTCTGACATTTTTCTTTGCAAATCCTCGGTTTTTACTTCTAATTCGTGACCGGCGTTTTGTTTTATTCTCTCTCCGCATTCGTCACTAATCAAGCAACGTCGACGTGCTGCGTCATCCGCCGGAACGGCTTCCGCGTATGACAGATACCGGATGTGAGACAAAAGTGTTTATTACGTTTGAAATATGGATATTTTTCTTACAAAAACACATGAATTCACTACAGGAGGCCTTCATTCATCCCCAGGAGCCGTGTGAGGCACGTTTTGTTATGGATGCGCGCGCTTTATTTGACGACTTGTGGACTGTTCAACTGCAATACCCACTGACTGCAATGATAGAGCTTGGAATAGCCAGGACAATTTTTAATATAACTCCGACTGGATTCGTCTGAAAGAAGAAAGTCATATACACCTAGGAT
>NW_015539865.1:410471-418836 GCF_001515605.1 Sinocyclocheilus anshuiensis
AGGGGGTTTTTTTTTTTTTTTTTTTTTTTTTTTTTTTTTTTTGCAATAACCATAGCATGTATTTAATAAAACACTTTTATTCAAATCAAAAATGTAAAATGTCAAGTGCCCCAAATTCTACATTATATTATAAACAGTCCTGAAGTTAATAAAGCTCAGCTCGCTGTCATCTATTCAGAATGTCTGTGGTCTGGAGGCAGATGGGTATGGCTCACAGTGATCAGAATTATGAACCACGTTAAGCTGTGCTGAAATGTATGCAGGCAACATGCCAGGCCACCCGTCTGGGGTCCCGTGTAGAGAGGGTCTCTCGCCCCGGTTATCAGAGTCAGTGCCACACCCCACAGGCTAACAGGTGTCGCTCTGAAATGTCAAGCAGCCAAAGGGAGCAGCAGAGGGCCAGGAAGCACGTCTCTGACCCCCAACACATGATCCACTGAACCACACACACATGCAAAACAAATAAATCCCCTAACTCCTCCAATACCTCAAGCACAGCAAGAGCTTCATCTTTAAAGACCACATGAATTGGCATTCACAAAGCATTGAATATGAATATGAATTTCATTCTTCTGTAGAACACAAAAGAATATATTTTGAAGAATTTGGGGAACCTAATCAGTTGTTGGTAGCCACTGATTTCCACACAGCATGGGAAAAAAAATAAATACTACGGAAGTCAATGGCTACCAGCAACTGTTTGTTTAGCCGCATTCTTCAAAATGTCTTCTTTTGTGTTCAGCAAACACATACAGGTTTGGAACAAATTGAAGATGGAATTTTTATTTTTGGGTGAACTATCACTTTAATTAAATATGACTTAACATTAATTTAATTTAATTTATACAGCATCAGTTACATCCAAGATGTCAGGGTTTGGCTGGTTAGCATTAGTACAACAATATTTTTTTCCATTGATGGACATTCTTATATAGCTGCATATCCTGACCAAACAGGGTTGATTTTCATTTCAAGTTGTTTTTTAATCCCTGCATGGGAAACCACAGGTGCTCATAAAAGTGTCTCCTCATTAGAGGAGTTTCTGCAGTAACTCTTTATTCAAAAATAAATAAATAAAAAAATAAAAATAAAAAGACTAATTTGATCGCTCTCACGGCAGTCGTTACGCATGAACTCCATCTTCCACTGTAAATTGCATTTTAATTCACTTTTAGTTTGTCTTATTGTTGAATATTTACAAGCACGCACACAGTTTAGTGAATCAATCAGTGGCATCTAGAGACTGCTGGGAAAGTGGGCAAATTAATGTGTCCTAGGGATGTCAAAAGACAGCACTTTGGAAGCAAATTGAAGCTAACAAAAACCATACACATACATTTATTAGTCTTTAGAGCGCATCGGAAGTACCAAGTACAGACCCAATTTGGTGCACATGCCTCACAGATGCACATGAATAGTCAAACAAGTGCAACATAGTGCTTTCTGACAAGGTAAACAGTAGATTTGTAAACAAGCAAGAAAAAAATTATTTGCCAAAAAATCAGAGCATTAGGCTTCGCAGTGTAAATGTATAATAAACTAGTAGCCACTGTCCTTCCTATATGTCATTAAAATGAATCAAAGAACATTACTGATTGTGGAAAATTCATTGAAAATTTTGAAGCAATGTTTACCCCACTAAAATACTTTGTTACATGCCACTTTTTAATTTTGATAATATTAATATTAGATTCTTTAAAGAAAGGAATGATCAACAACATTGATCTTAACTTGATATTAAGAAATATGAAACATCACTGGTATTGGTACTGAAATATTGTATAGTGACAATTCTATTATGACAGAAAAAGTGAAGAAACGAAAGAGGGGTTGTAATTCATTGCAGCTCACCAGGTTTCAGATTTCTCTCCTCCAGCACAGCCAGCCATTTCGCTCCAGTCCCAAAAATCGTGATTCTGTCAACAAATGATAAAACAAATGGACAAAAATGGATGTTAACAATTATTTGTATATTTTAAATGTATAAAAGCAAAATTGCTTTCTTAGAGCTAGTCAAACCAAACTGAAATTTAGGAGGTGCAATACAGGGCAGGCTGGCAGCATCCTTAAGGAACCTGAGGTACGCATACCCCTGGTTGGGAAATCACTGCACTTATAGGCCACGTCTCTGAGAAATATGAGAACCTAATTTCCACAGCACTTTAGATTTCCACGCTTTCACTATAGAACAAAAAGTGGAACACTTTCAGTGTCAATAAGGTGGAATTGATCTAAATGGCCAGTTGACCTGCAGAGGCCTTGGTCAGCCATCTCTTGATGGAATCACTCAGGGTCAGAAATCAGGGGCCGAGGGTCAAGCCAATGCAATATCACAGACAAGCTTAAATGCTGTCAACACGGTTGTGTTAGTGTAATTTCCATTTGACTAGCACAGTGTTGTACTGTGTTTACTGCAAATTTACAGTACAACAAACTTTCTACTACACAGGTTGTATAATAAATGAAACTGCCCATTCCTAAATGCAATTGGAACAGAACTGTAACTGCAAGAATTAAGTCTAACCAATGGTTTACAATTAAACAGTGAAAAAAGGATTTCTATGTACTTCAATGTTCACAATGCACAACTCGAAGAGCAGCAAAAAAATTAAAAAAAACATCATTCAAAAATTGTCAGCATATTGCAGCAATTGTCAGCAACTACTCATTTTACATTCAAAGAGGTTAACCAATCACAGGGAACTTGCATAAAGTGTAAAATGTATAGCATTAAAAACATTTAATCTTTAAGCAAAAAAAAAAAAAAGTCAGGTAAACCTAATCGAGATTTGTCTTAGACAATTAAAGGGTTAGTTCACCCAAAAATGAAAATTAGACTGTTTTACTCACCCTCGATGCATCCTAGGTGTATATGACTTTCTTCTTTCAGACGAATCCAGTCGGAGTTATATAAAAAATTGTCCTGGCTATTCCAAGCTCTATCATTGCAGTCAGCGGGTCTTGCAGTTGAACAGTCCACAAGTCGTCAAATAAAGCGTGCGCATCCATAACAAAACGTGCCTCACACGGCTCCTGGGGATGAATAAAGGCCTCCTGTAGTGAATTCATGTGTTTTTGTAAGAAAAATATCCATATTTCAAACGTAAGAAACACTTTTCATACGCGGAAGCCGTTCCGGCAGATGACGCAGCACGTATGCGCAGCGCGCGCCTCTGAGATATGCTAGTCTCGCGAGTTTGCTAAAGTAAGGAAACTTTGCTTCCTTTGCTCCTATAATCAAAGGAAAACCAGTCTCCTCTTGGTTTATATCGAAATCCTCTGACATTTTTCTTTGCAAATCCTCGGTTTTTACTTCTAATTCGTGACCGGCGTTTTGTTTTATTCTCTCTCCGCATTCGTCACTAATCAAGCAACGTCGACGTGCTGCGTCATCCGCCGGAACGGCTTCCGCGTATGACAGATACCGGATGTGAGACAAAAGTGTTTATTACGTTTGAAATATGGATATTTTTCTTACAAAAACACATGAATTCACTACAGGAGGCCTTCATTCATCCCCAGGAGCCGTGTGAGGCACGTTTTGTTATGGATGCGCGCGCTTTATTTGACGACTTGTGGACTGTTCAACTGCAATACCCGCTGACTGCAATGATAGAGCTTGGAATAGCCAGGACAATTTTGAATATAACTCCGACTGGATTCGTCTGAAAGAAGAAAGTTATATACACCTAGGATGCATCAAGGGTGAGTAACACAAGCTAATTTTCATTTTTGGGTGAACGAACCCTTTAATCTGCAAAATATCAAAAGCTGCACATAAATGTAATTAAGTATCCATCTAAACTTATATGTCATTCTCTGTTTGTTTTTTTCCTCTCTCTATAGTGTCCAAAAAGAGACGTCCACTATGTGGATAGGTGCCATGACAATGTCCTGCTTGCGTGTGATTGGTGGCAGCTGGCAAGGCCTGGTTAGTAATGGGTCATTTAGGATGTAGGAAGAGAATTGTATATGAAATTAAATGGAACGTGATTTCACAAGCAAGATATCAGTCAGGGAAAAAAATGGGAAAACTTGCCAGTACCAATCCAATGATATGACCAACCACTGATCTTCCTTCCGTTTATAGCATCATGGATTTCTGATTTACTGCATAGTCTATCCATAGAATTCATCCTGGGGTTGTTCATTTGTCTAATATTAAAGAAGTGAAGCTCGTCTAAATATTCAGACAGCTCATTTCGTATAAGCCACATAATTTTGGCCCCATCTGTGCATGGAAAATTACAACTGGCAAATGAGACAATTAAGCAAGTTTGGAATATAGAAGTAACATCTTAAGCAAATGCAATTCAGTTAGACTTCCGTTACAATATATAGGTGTATACCAGATCTTAACCTGATATTGACTAGATACTTCGCGTATTGGTGAAAGATCTAGGTTTATAACCAACAGGATGGAGGTTCAAAGGGGAGATCCATCAGCACTGAGAAACAGCACTCAGAACCAGGTTTCTCCAAGGCTATCCCTTTAACTCACCATGGCAAAGTCATGGAAAGTTTCACTGGCCCCAAATGTGCAGTGATACATAAATATCGTAACTGGATTGTAATATGCTCATTCTTGACTTTAAAACCCAGCTCATTTCAGATCCCGGACGAGCCCCCAGTTATAAGTCCCAGCTCAATGTGTATATCAGTGGTGTCCAATCCTGCACCTTTCATCAGAATTTAGCTTAAGCCTTAACCAATTAAACAAGCTCTACCAAACAGGTGTGCTGGAGTTAAACTTGACAGGAAGTCGGCGCCGATGGCCTCGTGGGCAGCGTGCCGACATGTAGCGCTGTTGCGCTTCAGGCGTCCCGAATTCGAGTCCCGGCTCGCGGTCTTTTCCTGATCCCACCCCCCTCTCTCTCACCCACTTCGCTTCCTGTCGAGTCGACCTACTGTCCTATCTAAATAAAAGGCATAAAACACCAAAAAAAATCTAAAAAAAAAAGAAAAAACTTGACAGGAAGGTGGCCTTGCAGAAGCAGGATTGGACACCCCTGGTGTATATCTTGACCAACTCAGTTAAGGAAACAAACAAAGTAATTACAATAATTCAGAGGATGAAATATCTACATTATTTAACTTGTGCCAGAAAAGCTAGGTAGCTCCAGCAACCTAAGATAAGATTCAATGAACGTAACACTCTGGACTGAATTTAAAACAGTTAGAATTGATTTTGGGTTCCTCTCAAATTATGGGGAAAGTATTGTGTCTATTGTCTTACGTCAACACAATCCATTCTTAGTCTCTTCTGTTGTATAAATGACCAAAAACAGGAGCTATTTTTCCCCAACTACGACAATATGGGACAAAGAAAGAGTTGTCTAGCATGACCAAGTTTCACAATGGTCCTTTGTCCAGAATAGGTTTCCCTTACGCATTTTCCTTCATCTACACGGGCATCCCGTTTGCCTTCTGATTGAATATTGATCATTTGTAAACATTAAACACAATTAACCTGAAAGGCGAGCAGTACAAGATAAAAGCTAATCCAGGATCAGTATATTCGTACGACTAAGCATGGAGGAACAAAAGAGAGCGAAAGAGAGGACAAGTTTTATTCATCATGTAGTGGACATCGGTGAGAGTTCTACCTTTTCTGCAGAACGGAGGTGGACAGGTTGATTCAGTCTGAAGTTTGTGTTGCAATGGCAAATGTCTACAAATTTGGACAGCATGATCAAATACAGCCAAGTACAAAGGAATGTTTCCCTGCTAACACAACTGTTCGCAGACCTTGACTGAAGCGAAGATCCCAGAATATATTCCCTCACAAACTTACTTACAAAGAAATGGGAGAAGTGTTTCTTGACAATGTAAACAGACAACAGGAAGGATAAGCTTGTGATTGTTTTATACAGAATTTCTCAGAACAGGAAAACTAAGATACAGAGCTGAAAAACACAGATGAAACAGAGCTGGGTGAGATTTCTGGAGCAGTTTGATATTTTTCTATTTATTTTTGCTCCAGTTTCCTAATGCCTTTCTCACTCGTAGCTTCATTGGCTGTTGCTTATTGCTGCCCTCTCGCTTGTCAGGATAGTGAACACAACTGAAGACTAAATGGAACAGATTTCAAAGCCTGAAGCAAGCTTGAAATCTGTCGTAGCCTCGACAGCCATAGTGTCTCTCTGAAGTGTGCTTAAGTCCTGTAGTGTGCACTCAGTTAAAAGGCCCAATTTGATGTTTAAAAGAATGGAAAATAAGATCTTTCTTGCTCTTTTGAAATAAAACAAGTTGCCATGTAAACATCCGCCTAGTCTAATAAAAAAAAGTTGAGGTTGACTGCTTGGAAGTTCTTAAAGTCATGATGAAATGGAAGCAGCAAAAGATCTTCTGCATTGTGACAAACATTTCAATGTAACAGATTATCATAAAATGTAGGGGGCACTTGGTTCTATCCATCAGTTGTTGATTGGAATTAAAAGGTAAAATGTTTGGGTTTGATTTACACTGAATGATGGCGCATCCACTAAATTTAAAAAAGAACCATCTTCTTTTCATTATCACAATAAACTCTAAATAAACCCTAAACTGCCCAGGGAAATAACTTAATTGATGTCACAGACAGGGCTCTAACTTAAAGCTAATCTCACAAAGACTCTCAGATACAAACCAGAGCTGCTTTCTTTTAGGACTGTTAAATTTAACATTATCCACTTAATACAATTAATAACTATATAAAATAATGTGACTAAACACATAACACAGTTTAAGGATGCCCTCTGACCCATATGTAAATTCGACATTAGGAATATTCCTACCATTGGAGCAATTCGTGCTTGAAATTCAGCTGCTACTAAAGGCAACACGCCTCACCAAATCACATTTACAGAGAGCAGACCGCTCAAAAACAGTTCACACAGGATGCATTCTTGCGTTTAAAATAGCAAGATAGAGTGCAACTGCATGGAACTGAACGCAGGGGTTTTGAGACATGCAAAAGATGCAACAGACCTATAGTTAAAAAAGTACAGAATAAATGCTAGAATGTGTCATGTGTGAACTTTACTTCAGACCGAATGAAAAATTTAGTTGCAAAATGAATTGTTGTGGACTGTAGAACCGTACTAGCCTTATATTCAATTATTTGGAAATCAAACCAATTGAAGTAATTTTTTGTCAAATCTCTTGCTTTACTCGTTTGCCACAGTGTTATATCTTGAAATTTATGCTTCATGTGGGGGCTTTTTGCAATTAATATAATTAAATTTCACATACACTACCATTCAAAAGTCTCAGGTTGGTAAGATTATTTTGTTGTTGTTGTTTTAAAGAAGTCTCTTATGCTCATAAGGTTGCATTTATTTGATCAAAGATTAAATAAACAGCAATATAGTGAAATAATTTTACAATTTAAAAACAATTTTTTATTTGTTTTATTTGTTTGTTGCTGCCATGTGTTTTGAGTTTGAGCTCCGTCAAGTTAATTCTTTATCGTCTATTTTTTATCTTAAAATCAATTTTATACACCATTTTCGTTTCTATAACGTGTGAATATATCCCCTATCGTATTCTACAACAAACACAATCAGAGCGCCTTGTTATCACTAGTTTTATTTGATTTCCCAAGTCTGCTATTAGCATATATCCCATTAGCATCGCCAGCGTGGTTGCCGCTAATCTCGCTTACATTTCTAATTCTCTATTCACACACATTACCATTGTTTTACTCACTGTTACTTGCTTTAATGGCGGATGTGTGTCTACCTTTGAGTGCAGGTTAGGACACTTTCGAGCTGCATTCGGTGCAGCTCGAGCTGGAGGCCGTGGACCAGATCCGCGACCTGGTGGAGAGGCAGGCCCAGCTGAGAGAGCGGAGAGCCGCGCTGGAAACATCCCGGGCTGACGTTCACAAGTCCGGGGTAAGTATACAGCGCGCTGCTAATTCTTCCACCACCTCTATTCCGTGTGTTTCTCTGCACAGGCCCGGTGCACCCAGGACGCGATCTTCCCAGATGTCCTTCACTCCGGCGTCGGGACACCACGGACCCTGGGTGCACCCGCAGCGGAAGACGCGAGCCAGGCCCCAGGGCGATGACCTCTCCCCCTCCGCCGCCTCCGGTCTTCGAGGTCTCCACCCGGAACCGCTTCGCTCCCCTCCGCAAGACGGAACGCAACGCTGTGATCATCGGAGACTCCATCGTCCGTCACGTCCGTGCTACGATAGCTGAAAGTAAATTGCACACCCACTGTTTTCCTGTGCTCGTGTTCTCGATGTTTCTGCACAGATACCCGTGATCCTGAAGGGCGACGAGAGCCCCGGAGCAGTCGTGCTTCACGCGGGAGTTAACGACACCAAGCTGCGGCAGACGGAGACACTGAAGAGGGACTTCAGGAGCCTGATCGAGAC
>NW_015539865.1:419245-419604 GCF_001515605.1 Sinocyclocheilus anshuiensis
ACTCATAGAAAATAACCAAAACAATCCAAGGTTTTTATTTAGCACAGTGGCTAGATTAACAAATAACCAGACGCCGCCCGATCGAAATATTCCCTCACAGTTTAATAGCAATGACTACGAATTTCTTCACTGATAAAATAGATAACATCAGAAATACAATATCAAATTACAGACCCATTTCAAATCTTCCTTTTATGTCTATGTTAGAAAAATGTTAGAAAAACTTGTGCCTGTGCAATTTTGCTCCTTCCTGCAAAAAAATGGTCTCTATGAAGGTTTCAGGCCCCACCATAGCACAGGAACTGCACTTGTTAAAATTACAAATGACTTGCTTCTTGCGTCAGACCAAGGCTGCATCT
>NW_015539865.1:420699-430452 GCF_001515605.1 Sinocyclocheilus anshuiensis
TTAATTGATTTTTCCGTACATTTCTGCCATATGTACATTAACTGACAGTCACCACTGATAAGCTACCACTAAATATTGTAGAAACTTAATTTGCTGTAAAGTTGCTTTGCAACGATTTGTATTGTGAAAAGAGCTATACAAATAAACTTGAATTGAATTGAATTTTAATACATTTAAAATGTAAACTATTCCTGTAATGCTAAAGCTGAATTTTCTGCGTCTTCAGTGTCACATGATCCTTCAGAAATCATTCCAATATGCTGATTTTCTGCTCAAAAAACATTTCTGATTATTAAAGTTGAAAATAGTTCTGCTGCTTAATATTTTTGTGAAAACAGCATCTATTCAAAATAGAATGTCTTTAGTGCCACTAATGCATCCTTGTGGATTAAAAGTATTAATTTCTTAAAATAATCTTACTGACCCCAAACTTGAATGGTAGTGTAATTAATTATATTAATTTTCAAGTAATTCATTATATATTATTTTGAATTGACAGTCAACCCTAATTAAACATTCAAAAATTAAAATGTCTCTGAAGTGATTCAAGCACAAATGGGTCTGGTGAGTAATACAAATGTGTGTTTTTTGGCTTTCCCAAAGGCTGCTGCAAAAATGTCTCTATTTTCTTTCTCTTGGGAAGAGGAGAGACAATGAGAGTTAAGAATAGAGGCTTTCACCAGTAGCCAAGGGAGCTGAAAATGAGCACACACATACACACACACATATCAAGTGTGACCCAAAGGAACTCCGGTGTCTGATGCACTTCGATCATTTCTGATCAATAACAGGTAAACTCTGAAAGGAACTCGATGCCACATGAGGTGGCCAATTAGACCCATCTCTTTAAATCAGGTTGCCGTGGTGATGTGGTGTCATTTACACAAAGGGCACAGCAGATGCTGGTGATAAGCACTGCCACACCTCAACCAATTACAGCAGGGGCATGAGGGGGAAAAAAAGTGACTGAAGCTCCTGACTGTGACACCTTCATTATAGAGTGTCTTTCTCACACACACACACACACACACACACACACACACACACACACATATCAAGTGTGACCCAAAGGAACTCCGGTGTCTGATGCACTTCGATCATTTCTGATCAATAACAGGTAAACTCTGAAAGGAACTCGATGCCACATGAGGTGGCCAATTAGACCCATCTCTTTAAATCAGGTTGCCGTGGTGATGTGGTGTCATTTACACAAAGGGCACAGCAGATGCTGGTGATAAGCACTGCCACACCTCAGCCAATTACAGCACGGGCATGAGGAAAAAAAAAAAAAAAGAGCGACTGAAGCTCCTGACTGTGACACCTTCATTATAGAATGTCTTTCTCACACACAGACTTACTTACCCCAGACAGTCTACAAGGTCCCAGAGCACATTAGCACTGGGAACAAGAGGGGAGCCATCGTACAGGACCACAGAAGCCCCAACGGCTAGAGAGGACACCAGCCAGTTCCACATCATCCAGCCCGTCTGCACATAAAGAGATATCTACTTTTAGATCGGGTCAGAGACTACGCTTTTGTCCCAAGTTTGACCAGATTGGGCAAACCCACCAACTACTCAGCAATGTTTAACAAACAGTGCTCAAAATGGACCATTTCAACCCAAATATAATTTTGAATATCACACAGGACTAACCAGATATTGCAAATTATGTGTACCTTAATTTTGCTAACATTATTAATAGACATAGAGGAAAGAAAATACATTGTCCTAACAAAGACATAATGGAAAATGATGTTAACCTGATTTATTAATAAATGTCCCAAGTGTTATTGTGAACGATTCATCAGTGTACGTCATCCTAAAGAAGAGAGCTTGTTCATAATCTTTCATCAAAATGTAATAATGTTATCTGCCTCTGAAATTACTTTGTTTTTAGTATGTAATATCAAAGACTATGGGGGTGGTGCAAAATAATATTAATCAATCATATCATAAACTAACATAAGGAGTTCTATAACGCCTGTAGAAGTGTGCAATCTACATGCAGTAATGTTCAAATGTTTGGAAGAAACTAATACTTTTAATCAGCAAGGATACATTTAATTGATCAAAAGTGACCGTAAAGACTTAAAAAAATGTCAAATAAATGATGTTTATCAAGGAATCCTGAAAAAATGTATAACCGTTTCGACAAAAATATTATGCAGCACAACAGTTATAAACATTGACAATAACAAGAAATGTTTCTAGAGCAGCTAATCAGCATATTAAAATGATTCCGAAGGATCATGTGACACTGCAGACTGGAGTAATGGCTGATAAAAACTCAGTCTTGCCATCACATAACTTATTTAAAATTAATTTTACAATCTATCAAATAGAAAATGTTATTTTAAAACGTATACATTTTTCACAATATTACTGTTTACTGTATTTTTAATCAAATAAATGCAGCCTTTGCGAGCACAAGAGACTTCAAAAAGCATACTTTTGAACGGCATTGCATACTCTATGCTGCTTACAGAGATTCAGTCACTTTTGAATGCATGTGATTGGAGAAAGAGGCTTTTTTCCACCATCTAAGATGCCAGATACATACCGTAGTGTAATATATGATGATATCATTGTAGGTCATGTTGCCATGGAGAATGTGTTCTTTAAGATGCTGGATGAGAGTGCCCTGGGGAACAGAGAACAAAAGGGTCAGACTGTTGTTAATGTGATGAACCACACCAGAGGTTACTTTGCTAGGACATCTGTGTGAACTTCAGGACAAATACAGAGTTCTGGCATGAAACTCTAGATGGCGCAGCCCGATAGGTCTATCTCAATCTGACCTAATGACATCATTATCACATGGCACAGCTGATTGGTTCTCTCCTGTATCGGTAGCCAATGAGCTCACTGCTCAACATTCAAATATATGACTAGTGCTTGCCGTAGCAGTTGCAGCTTGCTTCAGAAACCCTCCGCCTTCCCCAGCTCCACCTGTATAGATCTGCTACGAGGTGATTCATGTATGCTATATGGGGGTTATTTCATGCATGTAATATTTGCAGCAGCAATATTTCTTACAAGCTCACAGCAGCATGTTGTGGATGTATTGGCAGTAGCAAGTCTCGGTACTTGCTCTGCCGCAGCAGCAGCAGCAGCGTAGCAGATCTATTCCGCCAAGACCAAATACATTAACATTGTCATGTACATTACCATGCCAATCTCTCCGAGAGTTGACATGACAGAACTGACTTCATACTTCCATTACAAATCACCTTGAGTGGAAAAATGGCTAAGAAAAGTAAAATCAGAAGTCTGTAATATCAGAGGCGACATAGCACAAAGCATTAGTCGAGGATGATTGTGTTTATTTTTCTGGATCTCATGTTCTTCTCAAGTTCTTTCTCCTGTGCTGGTGTTGTACGTTCAGAAGTATTCTGGCAGGCAGGGAACGACCTAATTAGCGAGCTAAAGGATCAGCGACACTGCATGGATTAAAAAACCCTCACAGTCCTTTTCTTCTAACACCATGCCCTGCAACAAGTGTCTAACACGTCTGCGAAAGCATTAATTGCAAGCGGCGTTCATTCATTCACTAACTGCCATAACCCGATGCGAGTACTGTTTTCATAAGAGCACACTGAACATTGATCATCCATAGAGCGAGAAGAGAGAAATGCATCTGCATGTGTACATGTGCGATTGTGTGTTTTCATACACACAGCGCTCTAATTATCCAGCACGCAAGAGAGGCGTCAGACACAAATGCCGCAAAGGCTGAAGGGAAAAGCTGTGAAAAATGAAAACACAGTGTTATACACAAAAAGTGTGATTGTAAAGCACACAAAAATAAAAAATTTAAAAAATAAATCAACTAGTGTTTTTGCCTTCCCTGATTTTTTCGATTAATTTTCTATGCAGTGCTGATTTTTGAATTGAAATTGTGGGTGTGGAGAAAGAAAGGCTGATTTAGACCCATGTGAGCTGCTGTGTCCCTAATGTTGCGATTATTAATTCAGAAGGGATTAGAATGGTGCACATAATTGCTCATCCCAATTGCAACCAGCTTATAGTGCCTAACAGGTTTTAAAACTGACTCTTACTGCCATCTAGTGGTCAATGTTGGTTATTCAAGAGATATTGTATATGATGATCTACAGGAAAGAGGTGCTTTTACACACTTTTGGCATACAAACATCACACAGCAGTTCAAGACACAGACCAAGTGGAAGGGTAAACTTAGTAGACTGAAATATTAGTTCAGCTGTAACTACAACATTCTAGCCACAACGATATAAAAAATTAATCTAAAATTTGGTGCCACCCCCAAATCAGTGTTATTTTAGTATTATTTACCCGTTCTATCAAACCTTTACAATTAATCCAGAAACACATCTCTTCCATCTTTATTTGACCCTCTAACTCTAGCACTCTCTATTCTAATTCTATTCTTTAAAAAAAAAAAAAAAACTTGTCCCTTTTAGACTTGCACTCTATTCATTTACTGCTTGTTTAAAAAAAAAATCTAATCTTTTTGTATTCTATTTGTTGTTTTTTTTTTTTATTATACAATTAACAAAAGCAAAAAAGGCCTCTAACACTAGCTTGCTCTATTCTTTTTCTATTCTATCTGTTTTCTTTTTATTTATTATATAATAAAAAAAACTTGCTACGTGTACTGCGCGAGCTGTTAAGCTAACCGAGACTTGTTATAGCACTTGTATATCATTGCTCTTTTGTTGATTTTGATTGCTTCCATTGTCCTCATTTGTAAGTCGCTTTGGATAAAAGCATCTGCTAAATGACTAAATGTAAATGTAAATTTATATTTACAAAATATTAATATTTTGAATTACATTTTATTTTTATATTTTCAGGTTTCATCTTACTTTTAGTTAATTCATGTAATTCTGTGATATGCTGTTGTCATTTTTATTAGTTTTTTATATTTAGTTTTAATTTATTTTTATTTCAGTTTTCGTTTTAGCAAATTTTAGTACTTTAACTCAAATGAAATGCACTGCACCATCTATTTATTCTTATTCTTATTCATTATATTTTAACTAATTTTTTTAGAATCTATTTTTTTATTGTTCATTTTATTTCTTAATCATCTGTTTTGATCATTTTTAATGTCTGTCATTTCGGTCATGATTATTTTTAAAAACCTTTTTATGTATAGCACTTTGAATCACCATTGTGTATGAAATATGCTATATAAATAAACTTGCCTTAAAATAAGTTGAAGTTGATTTCCAAAGAAACATTTATAATTTAAATTTTTCATCTAATATTTACATTTTGTTTTATTTCAGCTTTATTTCAATTCACAAAAACAATATTTTGTAGTTTTAGTAAACAATAAAAACACTGCCGCAAACTCTGTCTATGGGTACATAGACAATTTTAAGCAAATAAAATGCATCAATATGTTCCTACATTATAAACTGATAATTTAGCTGTTGATATTTGTAGTGCACCTGCAAAACAAATGCTTGCATCTGTATTTTCTTTCTTTATACATCATGTTTGAAACAAGGTGCTCCAAAATGCATATATCAAGTAATTGCACAGAGTACAATATTTTAAATTAGACTCTGCGCAATGTCTTCAGTGTGTGCGCACACACACTCACCCCAGCAGAATGCACCATGCACTTGGGAGCTCCTGTGGTGCCAGAAGAGTACATGATGAAGAGAGGATGAGAGAAGGGCAGCTGCTCAAACTCCAGCTGAGGGTCCTGATCCCCTTCTTTACCCGTGGCCAAGAAGTCATCCAGGAACACGCTGACAGAACAAGTACAGGAGACAGAGAGTCAGGACTGACTGCATCCTAACCAGACAACACTTCAGATCTCATTTGAACATACAGCAGCAGGTGTCACTGAGAGAGGGAAAAACACCCAACAATAACTTCATAGACAAGCTTGGAACTGATCTATTCTGTCAGTTTAACAAGGATAACAAACATTTATTCATATGAGGTACATTCCAATCAACAAATAGTGCCCCATTCAGCCATCTTAAAGGGACAGTTCTCCCAAAAAGAAGATATTTTGAAGAATGTTGGTAATCAAACAGTTGCTGATAGCAACTGACTTGAAAAATCTATGGAAGTACCAAATTCTTTCAAAATACCTTCTATTGTGTTCAGCAAGGGAAAGAAATTCGAATGATGACAATTTTCATTTTTGTATGAACTATCTGTTTAAGGAAGATTACAAATCAATGTGTGTTCTAAGTAGTAGTTTACAGCTGTAATGCAATTATCACAATCACGGGTTGCATAACAGTAAAGAAATTTCATAAAATATGATCAAATCACATTTTTTTTTAAATCTCTTATGTTCACCAAGGCTGTATTTATTTGATCAAATAATAATACAAAACCGTAAAAGTGAAAAAGTGAAATATTATCACTATTTAAAATAACGGTTTACTATTAATATATTTAAAAATGTTTTCCTGTGAAGGCAAAGTGAACTTATAGAAGCCATTACTCCAGTCAGAAATCATTCTAATATGTTGATTTGCTGATTAAGTAGCAGTTCTTGTTACACTAATGAGTTTTCTAATGAGTACAAAGTTCAAAAGAACAATTTGTTTAAATTAGAAACTTATTGTAACATTATAAATGTCCTTACGGTCACTTTTGAGCAATTTAAGGCATCCATGTTAAATAAAAGTATTAATTTCTTTTAAAACATAAAATAAAAATTGTATTGACCCCAAACCTTTGAATGATAGTGTATGTACGTATATAGGAAAGGTTGGTCATTTATTCTTCATATATATATATATATATATATATATATATATTCTTCATTCGGGGAAGTATGAACTGTATCACAAATCTAATTAAAAAATGAATTTAATATTTAATTTTCATTATCAACCCAGTATAGACCTAATAAACCCCTTATGTCGCTCATACACTACAAAGCCTTAAAAAGTCAACAACTGTCTGTCGTCGCCGATTTCTAATAGACAAATTAATGTTTTGAAAATGATCAATTGCTCAACGATTAGTTCCTCCGTGAGTTAATTCATAAAACTGCGATATTAATTCGAAGGGTCTGAATACTTTCCGTACCCACTGTATGTATTAAGACAAGTACACTACACACAAAACTCCTAATTATTGCATGACCCAAGTTGGAGTGTTACAAATGAATATAGCTACTTTGTCAAGTAAATTGAACTTCTACATACAAATGGAAGAACCAGTGCAATATATAATAAAACGAAATGTGATATATTGAAATATGATTGTAAACACACATCATGCACAGACCTGTTGGGAATCTTGGAGAGGTCAGTGTCTTGTCGAGAGCGAACGTATGGAATGACCACAACCTTCTTCAGGTCAGGTAGACCTGAGAGATGATGGGGGGAAATATATATTAGGATCCATGAAATGTATGCATATCAACAAGACAAAATGATGGGAAAATTGTGGGCTGAAATGTGTGCTTTAAACCTTTAACAACGTTTTGGAGTTTCTCCATATGGTCGTGCTGCTTGCTGTTATACACAACAGCTGCTACTGAGAATATCAACTTGGGCTGGATCTGAGAAAATCGGTCTAGAACTCCCTTAAGATGAAAAGAGACACATTAAAGACAGAAAAAAAACCTGAGTAATGCTACACACACACAATTGGCTATATTATATTTAAAATATATATATAGTCACTACAGTTCAAAATTTGGGGGTCAGAAAGAATTTTTTCAAGATTTTTTAAAGAAATTAATGTTTTTTCAGCAACAATGCATTAAGTAGATAAAAAGTAAAGACTTTTTTTAAGACAAAAGATTTATATTTCTAATAAATGCTGTTCTTTTACACCTTTTTATTCATAAAAGAATCCTGAAAAAATGTATAACATTAATACAATAAGAAATGCGTCTTGAGCACCAAATCAACATATTAAAATGATTTCTGAAGGATCATGTAACACTGAAGACTGCCATTTCTGCTCAAAATTCAGATTTGCATCACAGGAATAAATTACATTTTAACATTAAAATGGATAGTTATTTTCAATTGTAATAAAATTTCACAATATTACAGTTTTTGCAGTATTTTTGATCAAATAATGCGGTCTTGGTGACTTTTTTTCAAAAGAATATAAAAAGAATGAAAAAAAAATCTTATACTGAGTTTGGACCAAACGTTTGAACAAAAGCATATACACAATTGCCACATTGAATCTACTTAAAGGTATAGTTCACCCAAAAATGAAAATTTGATGTTTATCTGCTTACCCCCAGGGCATCCAAGATGTAGGTGACTTTGTTTCTTCAGTAGAACACATATGATGATTTTTAACTCAAACCGTTGCAGTCTATCAGTCTTATAATGGAAGTGAATGGGAATCACGGCTTTGAGAGTCAAAAAAACATACACAAACAAAACCAAATTAAACCCTGCGGCTCGTGACGATACACTGATGTGTAAAGACACGAAACGATCGGTCTGTGCAAGAAACTGAACAGTATTTATATAGTTTTTTACCTCTGATTCACGCAACGGTTTGAGTTAAAAATCTTTGTTTGTGTTCTACTGAAGAAACAAAGTCACCTACATCTTGGATGCGCTGGGGGTAAGCAGATAAACATTTTCATTTTTGGGTGAACTATCCCTTTAACTGCAGTAATATGCTGTAGTACCCTGACTTAACCACAGATGGCAGCAATGTATACACGGAGTTAGTTTGCTTTAGTCAATAAGCCACCGTGAATCTATGTTGCTTTATCTGCTAGAGCCTGTCCTATTTATGGAATAACCTCGGCCCTGAGGGGGCTGTAGACTTACTTTAATCTTCTCATAGGAGAGTGTATGTGAGAGAGAGAGGCAGGGGCGAGAGGTAATGTGTGTGTATGTGTGTGACAGAATGTCTGACATAGCTAACAGGTCACACACACATTTGAATACAGACAGAATTGATGGTTAGATTACCTATTTTTTTGTACATGGGGACAGACAGGTTGCGATAATATGACCAGTGGAATCTTACTCATTTTTGCTAGTGGGATATATAAGATTGCATTTAAAACACAAGACTAGAACAAAGTGGAAGCTCATGGCAACAAACTGCCCCAGTGTCAGTATGAAGGCATGTGGGCACATGAATGCTGGGTCTGCGTGGTACAGCAATGCCTGCCAGCCGAGGGCATTCAGAGTCATTCTTTATGCCGACGTCCAAATCTGATATTCATACATCAGGAAAGGATTTCTCCACACCACTCACTGGATCCATCAGTGTCAGGTTTTTCATCTATTATGTATTAAAATGAATAATCTGGCACTTTAAAATTTCAGTGACTGGAAGAAGTCAGCCAAACGATTTGCTACATGAGATACTTTTCTGTGTAACACGCACTACCATTTCAAAGTTTAGAGTCGGCAAGAATTTTTCATTTTTTTTTAAATATTTTTTTCAGCATAGATACATTGAATTGATCTGAAGTGACAGTAAAGACATTTATAATGCTAATAAATGCCGTTCTTTTGAACTTTCTATTGAAAGTATCTTAAATGTATCGCAGTTTTCACAAAAGTACTAAGTAGCACAACTGGTTTAAACATTGATAATAATAAGATATTTTTGCACAAAATCAGCATATTACAATGATTTCTAAAGGATCATGTGACACCGAAGACTGGAGCAATGATTTACTCTAAAATTCAGCTTTGCCATCACAGAAATAAATGACATTTTATAGATATATTCAAATAGAAAACAGTTATTTTAAATTGTAATAATATTTCACAATATTACTGTTTTTACTGTA
>NW_015539865.1:431988-435132 GCF_001515605.1 Sinocyclocheilus anshuiensis
ACTGATGTGTAAAGACACGAAACGATCGGTCTGTGCAAGAAACTGAACAGTATTTATATAGTTTTTTACCTCTGATTCACGCAACGGTTTGAGTTAAAAATCTTTGTTTGTGTTCTACTGAAGAAACAAAGTCACCTACATCTTGGATGCGCTGGGGGTAAGCAGATAAACATTTTCATTTTTGGGTGAACTATCCCTTTAACTGCAGTAATATGCTGTAGTACCCTGACTTAACCACAGATGGCAGCAATGTATACACTGAGTTAGTTTGCTTTAGTCAATAAGCCACCGTGAATCTATGTTGCTTTATCTGCTAGAGCCTGTCCTATTTATGGAATAACCTCGGCCCTGAGGGGGCTGTAGACTTACTTTAATCTTCTCATAGGAGAGTGTATGTGAGAGAGAGAGGCAGGGGCGAGAGGTAATGTGTGTGTATGTGTGTGACAGAATGTCTGACATAGCTAACAGGTCACACACACATTTGAATACAGACAGAATTGATGGTTAGATTACCTATTTTTTTGTACATGGGGACAGACAGGTTGCGATAATATGACCAGTGGAATCTTACTCATTTTTGCTAGTGGGATATATAAGATTGCATTTAAAACACAAGACTAGAACAAAGTGGAAGCTCATGGCAACAAACTGCCCCAGTGTCAGTATGAAGGCATGTGGGCACATGAATGCTGGGTCTGCGTGGTACAGCAATGCCTGCCAGCCGAGGGCATTCAGAGTCATTCTTTATGCCGACGTCCAAATCTGATATTCATACATCAGGAAAGGATTTCTCCACACCACTCACTGGATCCATCAGTGTCAGGTTTTTCATCTATTATGTATTAAAATGAATAATCTGGCACTTTAAAATTTCAGTGACTGGAAGAAGTCAGCCAAACGATTTGCTACATGAGATACTTTTCTGTGTAACACGCACTACCATTTCAAAGTTTAGAGTCGGCAAGAATTTTTCATTTTTTTTTAAATATTTTTTTCAGCATAGATACATTGAATTGATCTGAAGTGACAGTAAAGACATTTATAATGCTAATAAATGCCGTTCTTTTGAACTTTCTATTGAAAGTATCTTAAATGTATCGCAGTTTTCACAAAAGTACTAAGTAGCACAACTGGTTTAAACATTGATAATAATAAGATATTTTTGCACAAAATCAGCATATTACAATGATTTCTAAAGGATCATGTGACACCGAAGACTGGAGCAATGATTTACTCTAAAATTCAGCTTTGCCATCACAGAAATAAATGACATTTTATAGATATATTCAAATAGAAAACAGTTATTTTAAATTGTAATAATATTTCACAATATTACTGTTTTTACTGTATTAAATGCAGCCTTGGATAAACCCTACCAAGAGGCTACTTTTTTTAAACCAAATTTAAAACAATTTTACTGACCCCAAACTTTAAAATGGTATGAAGTGTACATGAAAAAATTAAGTGGCTGTGCACAAATGTGTGCAATCTGTCTTATTATGATCATCATTAAAAATGTTGAACTTTGACCAATTTTTCAGGTTTCCCTGGATCAAAATGAAAGGTGAAATACCTTTCCAACCTGATCTAGCCTGTATATTTGACATGTTCTGATGATCCACATCTCACAGAAAAATGGAAGTGGTTGCTAAACACTTAATGTATATTTTATATGATTAAAAAAAATTATATATTATAGTGGTCATATGGTAAAATAGCAACCATTATGCATGTAAAGCTCTTACATTGACACCGAAATCTGGAGAGGTTGAACTCCAGATGGCACCTATACTGGCAGCAGCGAGCATAGCCTCAACAGCATGAATCCCATTGGGAAGATATCCTGAGGTAAAGAGAGAGAATATATCACACAACATCACATTACAGACAGCAATGGATCACCTAAATTGTGCAAGAATGACTCTTAGGAGATGCAAGTTATTTTAGTGAGCACTCAGCAGGCACAATATATTCAATTTATTATACTGTATAATCAAAAAATATTACACAAAGGTGGGAAATGATAAATACAGCTTCTAATATGCAACTACTGTATAAAATACAATTGCAATTTTTACTAAAAAAGAAAGTATATTTCTCAGAGTGAATGCCAATGCACCAACAAGGCATTTGACTTCACTAATATACAAGTCTTACATATCATATATCAAATCTAATTCGTTAAATTAATCATTCAGGCTATTTTATTGTCTTTTCTAGTGAACCCTATTTGCAGCCTAGCCGATCAACCCTAACTCTTGCTATTACTCTTGACTTCTCTTCGAGTTTGTGGCTACATTTGAGGCTCAACTTAAATATTATTGCCTCGACAAGTCACTTTGGTATGAAAGTACCTTCCCAAAATACTTACAGTTTAAATGTAAATAAAATGTAAGTGTTTTGAACGAAATAGAGAAAGGAAAGACAGAAAGCAGCACAGAATAGAAATTATGTCCATTAGCTAAATGATACTGCGGCAATAAACCTTGGCCTCATCTGCAAAGTGGCCATATATTCTCTCCTACTCATGCACACGCTGTAAATCAAGGGGACAGACAAGGACACTCTAGAGAGAAACACACTTTATACATGAACACACACACACACACACACACACAGAACTGCACACCCTAACAGGATCAATACATGCAAACGTCTGCACTTTTACGTCACATAACACACACTCCTAAAAACAGACACACCTCTGTGAACACATAGTCATGTTTGCATCCACGTAGACATATTTATAAAAAGGGCACAGTAGTCCAGGAATTTCACAGCAGAATTAACACGCATATTTTCATTGCAATTTAAATGTTCTTATGTAGCTAATAATTATTACAGATAAACTGTGCTGGATTAAATATACTTTATTGCCCCACTATGGGAAATTTGCTTTGGACTACATGAACAGCAGCCACTCATAACACACAAACACACACAAGGGGACCTACACATACTCTGAAAATGGTTCTTGCATTTATTTTATTTTTTAAATATTAAAAATATTTGTAAAAATAATTTGGATTTTTATATATATATACATACATACACACATACATATACATATATATATATATATATATACACAGTGGGTACGGAAAGTATTCAGACCCCCTTAAATTTTTCACTCTTTGTTATATT
>NW_015539865.1:435151-441460 GCF_001515605.1 Sinocyclocheilus anshuiensis
TATATATATACACTGTATATATATATATATATATATATATATATCGCCTGAATGCACTGAAGTTTTAAATCTGCACTGCTTAGAAAGACTAATTACCCCTGCCACGGTATAACTGCGCCCCCCTTATTCTCCTTCCACAGCCATGAATGGCTCTGGCTGAACCCCAGAACTGAGACAGAATAGGGGAGTTTGTGATTTCAGGAGCGACTGCCTGGCTAAGAGTTGGGACACTCATGAAGACAAACAAGGACAGAATAAAAAAGCAAAGTAAGAGGGCATGAAAAACAGGTTAGAGTGCCTAGGGCCCTATGCAATATAAAACAGTGTTAGATTTTCTTGTATTTGGTTCAGTATTGACTTGTATTTCCTCATTCCACTGCTGTCATGTGGGTGTCAAATGGATGAGTGAGAAAGGGCAACACAAAATAATAAGAGACGGACAAAGTGAAAGAGAAAGGGCAGTGATGCTCACCTACGACCCTGTCTCCAGTTTTGATGCCCATCTTCCTCATGGCAGCAGCGAAGAGAGCGACATCACGCCTCAGCTCTCCGAAAGTCACTTTGACGATCTCCTCTTTTGCCTCAGCTTTAAAAAAAAAAAAGATTATTTTTTTAATTGTAACTTTTATAAATCTTAAACATGCTATAATAAATAAAAAAATAAAGAAGACAATACTTTTTAAAATAAAATAATAATTATGATTTTATTATTATTTAAAGGTAGGCCTATTTTAGTTACATTTTCTTAATAATAACCATCATAATAAACACTAGCATTCAAAATTTGGGATTTTTAAATAGGCCTATTCTTGCAAGAAATCCCTTTTTCTCACAAAGGCTGCGTTTATTTAAAAAAAAAAATTTGCAAAATATTATAACATTTTAAAATAA
The DNA here is from genome assembly GCF_001515605.1 of Sinocyclocheilus anshuiensis. Lineage (NCBI taxonomy): Eukaryota > Metazoa > Chordata > Actinopteri > Cypriniformes > Cyprinidae > Sinocyclocheilus > Sinocyclocheilus anshuiensis. The sequence goes on from NW_015539865.1 coordinate 436,043, forward strand.
CTGATTTCTCTTTGAATATATTTCAAAATGAAATTTACTTCTGTGATGGAAAAGATTAGTTTTAAACAGCAGTGTCAGAAATCATTCTAATATGCTGATTAGGTGCTCAAGCAACATTTCTTCAGTACCGTTGATTAAACAGTTGTGCTGCTTAATGTGTTTGTGAAAATCATGATATATTATCTTTTCATATTCGTTGGTAACACTTCAGTACAGGGACCAATTCTCACTATTAACTAGTTGCTTATTTGCACGCCTATTATTAACATATTGGCTGTTTATTAGTACTTATAAAGCACATATTCTGCATGACCATATTCTACATCCCAAATCACTACTAACTATTAATAAGCAGCAAATTAGGAGTTTGAGGCAAAATTTGTAGTTAATGGTGAGAATCGGGCCTTAAAATAAAGTGTGACCTATTTTTTTTAATGAATCGAAATTTCAAAAGAACGGTGTTTATTCAAAATAGAAATCTTTTGCAAGATGATAAATGTGACTGACACTTTTGATCAATTTAATGCATAATAAAATTAAATACATAAAAATCTGACTGACCCCAAACTTTCAAACAGTCCTGTATTGACTGTTGTAATTGTCTCCATTATAATTAAATCTACCTTAGGCTTACATTATCAGTTCAGTATCAACAAGAGAATTCTTTGCCATCTGTGACTGTGGTGCAGCAGAGATATCGCAGGCAACTCGGGTAATGTTTTTCATTACTGTACGTAATCAGCAAACGAAGTGTTAAATTTAATTTGCGCTTCAGAGTCCTATGTAATCTACTTTTTCAGGTAAATGAGCCTCCTTATTTCACGAAGACACAAGCCAATGACACAGGTACATTTCTGATAGATGCCACTTTGGTAATTACACCCGCTTTTTCCTGGACCGCATCAGGACATCCATCACAATATAAAAGCACAACTACGTGCATCCCGCCCCTACACAGACGCTAAACCCACAAATCAAATTACAGACAGCATAATTCAGTTAGTGTTACATTAGCCAGAGGACTGCAATGACAGATTCTATCTATACAGATAAAACACATATGCACACAGCGCTGTTGCTATTTTAAAGTAGCCATTTGTGTATAAGGTTAGACTGACAAAGGCTCAAGGAGATCAGCAGACATACAGAATCTTGTTTTGAATTGGGAGACGTTTGGTCTTGGAGATATACTGGTAATAAAATGTGTAATGAAATGTTTAACAGAAAAAAAAAGAAAGATGCAATGGCAACCAGGGTTTGAATGCAGTTGATGCCATTCTTAGATAAATAAGAAAGTTAAAAAAAGATTAGCATTGCTTGTGCTTGAGTGCGCAGTTTGGGAGAGTGGAGTGACTCGCCATTATCTGATTTTATATGACCTGGATGACTGCCACTGAATTCAGTTCTGCCAATTATGATTATGTCATGACTTCTGCAAAATCTTGCTGCAAATAACGCAAAGCTGAAATTTCTCTTGAAATAACATAGACAATATACTCCATTACGCCATAAGACACTCGACATAATGAAGCATCAAACATCAGATTTTTCTCATTGTATTCACTATGGACAATATACAGTCAGACAGCTTATTATCAAAAAAAATAAACCCAGGCAGGAGCATCAGGATCAACCAGAAAGGGTGCATTTTGCAATAGTGTCCAATTTAACCTGCTTATTATCCGGCTACTACCGAGCAAGTAAATAAACAGATATGAAATACTGATTTGAGATTACATTATTTCATTCAGAGTGAAACTAGCACAGTCTAGGCAATTATGCTGACCAGAGGCATGCTCAGTAATAGTTTACACAAAACTTGTTTTGACCACAGAATGCTGAACGAGAGCAGAGTAATAAACTTGGGTAGTTCAGAGATTGGCTGTGACTTACTTGCAGCATAGAGAGCCACTTTGTCTTGGTCTTTGTGTTTGAGCAGGTTCTCTGCATAATTCAGTCTGCTGCCTTTAAACCACTCGGGTACATCAGATATCCTTTTAGACACATCAACCACCTGAAACAGAGAGTGAGCAAGGTCACACATCAGCCTGTTTGATGGAGCACCTTTTAAAATCATTTCTCTTTGTGCAAACATCTGTACATCCGTTTGAGACAGGGATATTTTAGTCATGTTTATGTACTTTATGGTATTTATTGATGTTTTGAATTAGCCTTTATTATTATATTTTCATTTTGTTATTTTTTTTATTTCTGTTTAGCTTCCATGTATTTTTATTTCAGTTTTAGTAATTTTAGTACTAAACTTAATTTTTTTATTTAAGCTGGTTTGAAAGAAGGCATTCTAGCCACCACCCTTCTTTGATATGAACAAACACCCTTTGCAATTATTAGTTAAACTACACAAACATACTGCAATCCATGTTGTCATAAAACTGAATAATAAAACAATCTTTGAGTCGGCAAATAATCAAGACAGAGCATGCAATAAAATAGTCTGAGAAGGATATACATAGACAAAAAGCCATATATATAGACTGCAGATTGTGTTGTTTTATTATGTTTTACCATTTGACCCTCCTTAAGTAAAACTACAGCTGTCTTAGACGGAAAAGCCCCAACACACCCTCTTAGCCAGAAGTATGATATGAGCTTTAAATATTCCCAGCAGTAGTTCAGACAGTAGTTCTAAATGGTAATAAATTCATAAATGTTTACTAGGATAAAGTTACACGATTCATGTGTGACTAATGAGTTTGTCCATCATCTCTGTCATCTATTGCACGTATACCTCCACAGAAGTAAGACTGAAAACCAATCACAACGTGACAACTACTACATCATCAGATTTCTTAGTTGAAGTCCACACTAATTATTCATTATCACGGTGACATCATTTTGTGGCAATGTGAACCTGGGTGCCACTCATTACACAACAGGAAATGACAAACAAAAACCCTCTAAATGCCAATAGATTTAAATGTGAAAAAATATGATTCATATATAAAGGACAAAAACATGAGGGAAAAAAAAAAAAAAAAAAAATAATATTATGCGTGTAATATATATATACACACACACACAGAGAGAATACTGGAGGAGGTAACAACAACAACAACTGCAATACCTACTAGCTCAAAGCAAATAGCAGTCATCTATGAGCTATTAGGGTACTAGTAGCAAAATTAATAAGTACTAGTATTTCATGAATAATGATGAATATGTACTGTATCTTATGAATATTAAATTGTGAAGCTGAAAAATGTACTAAGCACTATTCACTTACTTACTAAATATTAAATACTAGTAACATGCCAACAAATACTAGCTGGCTAGTTTGTCATAAATGAAACTGATGTCACGCCTGCTGAGGTGCAGTTAGATGATGAGACTATGGAATATTTACTGCATGGTATACACTGTCAGTCTGATTTGAAATTCTGGTTTTACAACTCATAGTGTGTACATGCATTGAGATGTGGCATGCACGAATGAATGGAAATATGTGGCCAGACATCCCTTCCTATGCAATTTAAGGAGTTAAAGACAAAATGGATCCTGGAGAAATTTTAGTGGGCCAAATTTACCACTGAAAGCATAGTTAGAGTAACTGATTTTGCTCAAATGTGGCCATGACATAACCCAGGATGAGCTATTAATGGGATTACCACCACACCATAGTGCTATGTTTTGTTTTTCTGTGGAATAGGGGTGTGTTGTTAGCTGACATACTAGTCTGCATCCATTCTAGCCCAGGCTGGCTCTACTCACCCAGATTCACCCCGAAGTCCCGGTTCACTTGAGTCCGGAATCGGTCCATTTGTGTGTTTCGTTTAGAGTCCGGGTACCAGAGCACCTTCGACTCCATAATCTCCTCGCTCTTGGCCTCCGTGTCTTTAGACATGATCAGATGACACGAGTCGGTGTGTCGTGAGTAACCTATGAAGACTGCACTACGGGAGTTAAACGGGCCGATCCGGTGGTCGTGTATTGGTGCAGCTGAGCTCAGACGCATGGGTCACTTTCGAGCTTCAGCCGCACATAATCAACCAGCGGCGGAAGCCCCGCCCACCGCGCAACCGCACACCACCCTGCCAACCTCCATATGTTCTTCCGCCTTTTATGTAGTGCCAGGTTTTCACACAAATTTATGTTTTTATTGAATAAATATATAGATTTTTCAGAAGTTAATGGACCAGCATTTGCTGGCTAGCACATTCATGGTGGACGGTCTAACTGTTTTATCTAGATAGCAATGAAAAGGAAATCCGACCTATTTCTGCCAATCGGTTCTTCTGAAGAGCTAATTTCAGAGAAGGACATTATTAATCATCATCATCATAACGATGTATTCGCACCTGACATCCCCGAGTGACATTCTCTTAAAAGTTTGAATAAACCTATATGTATATAAACACATAATAATATACTGCGTTTTTAAAACGCTTTTTAAAACACCTTTAAAGGGCAATAAGGTTTGTTTGTTTGTTTGTTTGTAATACAATTTGACCCAGTTCTCTTTATTGCATAAATTATTCAGCTCATTAAAAACAAAATAATAAACACGTAAAAGCATAAATAAAATACTCTAAATTTTGTTTTTGGTACACTACAATGTTCATACGATATATATCTTATATGTGACCCTGGACCACAAAACCAGTCATAAGGGTTTTTTGAGATACAACACCCGAGATACAACTATTGGAAAATCTGGAATCTGAGGGTGCAAAAAAATCTAAATATTGAGAAAATCGCCTTTAAAGTTGTCCAAATTAAGATCTTAGCAATGCATATTACTCATCAAACATTAAGTTTTGATATATTTACGGTAGGCAATTTACAAAATATCTTCATGGAACATGATCTTTACTTAATATCCTAATGATTTTGGCATAAAAGAAAAATCGATCATTTTGACCCATATATTGTATTTTTGGCTATTGCTACAAATATACCCCAGCGAGTCCACAGACCACTGATACAGGTCATTATAATTAGCTTCAAAATAAAAGAGAAATTATTGAAAGTACCATTAGACAAAAAGCATGGATTATTTAACTTGGTTTAGCAATTATGCAATACTACAAAATCAGTACTGTAAACACAACAGACTTATAACATTTGATCAGACTCCTTATTTTTGTTATTTGCAACAATTCAAATATTTACTGCATGCATCAATTCTGTTTTTCTAGAATTAATTGAATAGTTACACATACCGAATAAAAAAAGGGGACAAATGTAATAACTTAAGAATTAACTATTGAAAATAATCTGACTAATGTATAGACATGTCCCCTTTAAATCATTATAGGCAATATTCAGATAAGTGGTCAAACATTATCAGTTTTTAAATAGTCAAATCTTAAATTATAACAATTTTTCATTATATATATATATATATATATATATATATATATTATGTTAAATATATATGTTAAAATAAAATGTAAAAAA
>NW_015539865.1:442126-446225 GCF_001515605.1 Sinocyclocheilus anshuiensis
AAACACATAATAATATACTGCGTTTTTAAAACGCTTTTTAAAACACCTTTAAAGGGCAATAAGGTTTGTTTGTTTGTTTGTTTGTAATACAATTTGACCCAGTTCTCTTTATTGCATAAATTATTCAGCTCATTAAAAACAAAATAATAAACACGTAAAAGCATAAATAAAATACTCTAAATTTTGTTTTTGGTACACTACAATGTTCATACGATATATATCTTATATGTGACCCTGGACCACAAAACCAGTCATAAGGGTTTTTTGAGATACAACACCCGAGATACAACTATTGGAAAATCTGGAATCTGAGGGTGCAAAAAAATCTAAATATTGAGAAAATCGCCTTTAAAGTTGTCCAAATTAAGATCTTAGCAATGCATATTACTCATCAAACATTAAGTTTTGATATATTTACGGTAGGCAATTTACAAAATATCTTCATGGAACATGATCTTTACTTAATATCCTAATGATTTTGGCATAAAAGAAAAATCGATCATTTTGACCCATATATTGTATTTTTGGCTATTGCTACAAATATACCCCAGCGACTTAACACTGGTTTTGTGGCCCAGGGTCACATATAGGGCTTATAAACTCATTCGACAGTTCTCAAGCCAATATGAGTCGAATCTGTTCAGGAAGAACTGTTATCGGTTCAGTGAGTCAGCGAACGAATCTTTCAGAACGGTGTTTGTGAACCGATTCTTCATTTGATTGAAAAGAACGATTTGTTCACGGATGGAGCATCAGTTATTTATTTATAAACTTCATAAACTAAAACGATTAAGTGATGCCAACTAATAAGGGTGATAGAATAAAGTCTAAATAACAGTTATTTTGAACTTCAGACTGCATTTATCGCGATTACACTATATTTAATAAAACATATAAGGATAAGAAATACGCATTATTCCTGTTATAGAATTTAGAACAATTAAAAGTAACATTCAAGAGCCTCTAAAAGTGTTACATAGATTCTTGTTTACGTAGAATACTGTATATAATACTTGACCACTACCATTTAAAAGGTCTTGGATAAAGCATTACTGTTAGGCTTTGGCGGATGAATATCTGACTCATTAGCATGTCTTCTATTCTATTGGTTCCTAAAGCTGGTCTCACATCAGCCGAGACCGCAGCACGAGAGAAAGCAACATGGACAGACGGAAAGGCGAACCAATCACAAGTCAGACATCCGTTCTGCCTGAAGCGCCCAGCCAATAGAAAAAGGGATAATTTAGAGGTGTGCCCAATCCCGAGCCTGCAGCCTGTAACACGATCGGATGGGAAAACATAGGTTAACATGTGAAAGGTAGCTCTGTGCTGCTAAATGTTCCATGCATTTTGTTTGAATTTATGCAGGTGATTTGTGTTTTCTAAACATTAGAGTACCAGAGAAGGGTACTGGATTGTATATAAAGAGCTGCTGAATATTTTTGCAGAGTCAGCAGCAGTGATTTCCAAGTCCAATTTCATCAATATTTATAAAACATTTAGCAAATAGGAGTTGCTTCATAGATTTGCCATGTAAACTTGGCCGATTTACATTTAGATGCAACAAAAAGAAAAGATAAAAAGCATCCATGCTGCTTGTTGGTGATGAAACAAAGGCCCATTTCACTGAAATATGCTAGCATCAAACGTGCACAAATGGGAATCTACAATAAACTGTACTTTAAGTACAATACTAAAACGTATTTCAGCTCTTTGAACTTGCATCCTGAGGTCTTCACTGGCATAATCTTCACAGATTCAGTGTATCTGTAGGCCTATGCATTTACATAAACACAAATGTGAGGAATAAAGAAAAGAAAAAGGAAATCCGTCTGTCTGTCTGTCTTAGTAAGACTGCTATGAAGTCCACAAGGGTTAGTGATTAGTGATAAAAATGTGCTTTTATAAAAGGAATGGGAATGGGGTCATGTCTGCACCCCCTCTGGGCACAACAAATAAAAAAGCAACAATGCACAATATTATATACAAGCCAAATATGGATGTCTTAAAGGCACAGTGTTCCTTATGATTGTTACATATTATATATGTAAGCCATTTTAGACAGCATTTGGATCAGCCCTCACAGGGATACAAGAGATGCAGCTGGCTGAATAAAACGAGACGTGTTTGCAAGAGAATCCCAAGAGTATTTATGACAAAATAGAGAAGAAGAGGGGAAAACACTACATGGAGGTGATTTTAGACACACAGTATGTTCAACTGTATGAGGATAGCAAATATCAAATGCCAAGTTCAGCTAATGTCACTAGTTTTCACCTCGGCGTTATCAAAAAAGTTGTGCTGTCAGCATTATATAATGTTCATTTCATATGTGCAATGATCTGTTGGATAAACTTCAACATTACTGATTATATCACAAACCATTTTTGCAGGGCAAAATACCATTTGCTCAATCTTCACAAGCACCCTTAGGATGCTAAGCTCATCCATTTGCATAGCTGTGTGTCAGACCAGATTCGTGATTTAAATCTTTACAGACAGACACTGACTAGAGCTGTAGAGAGTTCATCGGACGGAGGCCATTTGAAGAGACAAATTAAGCAATGTTCAAACAGTGTCTGTTGCATGTCTGTTGCATCACGTACAACATCTATGTCCAAATTATGAGGTGAAGCAACTAAACGTTCAAAAAACTTAAACTGCAGTGTGAGCCAGGGTCAGAAATTAACTTTTTGTCCCCTGGAATTGATTTCCTGGGGTATTATTTTAGATTCGCGAGGGCAATTTTTAATTTAAACTTAAATTTAACCAATTGCTTCAATCAATCAAAATACTTTAAACTGTTGCCAATAACAACTGATTACATTTAAACACAGGAGCTGCTGCAGTATTATGACAAAAATCGATATTGTCGACGATTGCTATTGATATTGTAATAATAATAATAATAATAATAATAATACATTTTATTTATAATGCGCTTTTCTCAACCCAAAGCGCTACAACAATGTCACATGTAACACATGTAAAATCATAATAGACAATTTTAAAAAAGTGGGTTTTCAACAGTTTCTTAAAAGTACTTAGTGTAGGAGCACTTCGAATGTTTAAAGGAAGCGCATTCCATAATCTCGGAGCGGCACGAGAGAAAGCTCTCTGTCCCATAGTTTTTAATCTGAAGTGGAGCTGATAGAGCCTAAACCCAGATTGGAAAGGCTCTAAAAGGTTGTTTAAAGACAAATGAGAATGTAATTGTGCCAAAAATACACGTTCCAGGACTTTAGCCAGGGATTTGAAATGGGCCTATAATTTGTTAGATCAGAGGTATCACATCCAGGCTTTTTAGGGACTGGTGTGATAGCTGCAACCTTAAGTTCACACGGAACAATCCCAGTAATAAGAGAAATGTTAACAATATTTAATATGAGGGGACTGATTGTCGACAGACACCCCTTTAGAACAGTAGTTGGAACAGGGTCAAGAATACAAGTGGTTGAATTCATTGTCAACACTAATTTTGAGATGTCATCAGTGGTAATTGTTGCAAAACTAGAGAACAGAACCATAGGAATACTTGGTGGAAGAACCTCCGGAAGCACAGAACTAGGGAGAGAACCAATAGACCTATAAATAGATTCAATTTTATCCTTAAAAAATTTAAGAAATTTATTACACTGCTGAACAGAAGAACGTGTGGGTGTCTTGTTTGGTTTTAAAATTTTGTTAATAGTCTTAAAAATCTTGTTTGGATTTCCAGCATCATCACTTATAATACGTGAATAATATTCAGCTCTAGCCACCTTAAGGGCCTCAGAAGAAGCGGCAGCCACAATGCGCCAGCGTTCTCTTCGCCGGAAGTCAAAAGCTTAATGATTATTAGTAATAATGATTATTAATGTTGATTAATAGAATACATCATTTTGAAAAAAAAGTTTTGTGTCTGCGTTTTGGGGAAACGGCTGGTCATATATTCTGGCTCTGGCTTCACAAACATTTATCGGTCCATGACATTAGTCTAGCCTAGTGGAAGTTATGCAAAAACTCCAGTTATAATCACTGAAGCTACGAAATTAAAGGTCCCATATTGTACACCTTTCTGGAGTTTTATTTGAGGTTTTGATGCCCTTAAGAATATATA
>NW_015539865.1:446266-479488 GCF_001515605.1 Sinocyclocheilus anshuiensis
TGTGCATTTTACTGTGGACTGACTGTTTTGAAACTTATATGGTAGTTAAATAGCCCCTAGACCTCAGTTATCGTGACGAAAGCCAGGAAATTTCAGTTTTGACAATATGGGACCTTTAATGTTTTATTTACATCGAATTTGCACTGTGAAGAAGAGCGCGCACATTCAACAACAACTAATCTAAGCATCTCCGATTGGCCGTCGCATTCCTAAACTAAACAGAAACGTGTGTGATTGGTTATAAGACTCAACGCTGCAACGCTACTCCACTGGTGATGGGGCTTCTTTGGTCTTTGGACTGCAGCAGAGGAGGTTCAGAGCTGCAAGCCGGATGCTGTCATCCAAAGAGGAGAGGGCAAAATAGTGCGTGTGTGTGTGCATCTGTGTCATAGGGTGGATGTGGCATTTGAACATGGGGAGAAACAGTCAGTTAAATTAATCACGCTTCTTCTCACCAAACTGGAGCACCATTATCTCACTGCCAGGAATGACATGCTGCTTGCAGCTCTTATTCATGGTATAAAACTGAGCTGAGTTTATAGATCTTGCTACAGTTGTTTACCACTAAGTGGAGGTTTCACTACTAATATATCTGAAAATATGCTGAAATAATCCACAAATGGAGAGTGTTTTATTACTTCAGGTGCTCTGCAGAGGGGCTTGCTGGAGGTGCCAGGGGTCCTAGTGGAGTCGATAAAAAGCAATCTGATGCAGTGAGAGCGAATGAAAATGTAATTCCGTGAATAGACTGTTTACATTAATTTTCACATTTTATTTTAATCGCGACAGCCATTATTGATTGTCGTAATCAATTTTTGCCCCTTTATCTTCCATTTGTGGGGCATTTTTGCCACAAGCACCCGTTATTTTCCATGTGAGCAAATATAAACTATAATACTATTAATGTGAGTCAGGTTGAGCTCTCAATATATCTATATTAAAAAAAAAATTAATTCAAGACCTGTTGGTCAAATTGTATGTTACGTTTATTAAATCATTTTTGGACCACCATTCCATCTTAGAGAAAATCACTGAACAAGTTTCATAAAGACAACAATATGTTACAGACAGCGCAAACAATACCACAGCAAGCAACATCGCAGGTGAACACTCCTGATGAAAATTACACAGTACAAAGCAACCCTGATATAGAAATCTAGGCATTCACTACGCAAAAATACCAGTTAAGGTCTAGACTTCACAAAGATTCAGTGCTATCTAATACAAAACAATGATGCAAAATCCTCAACACAATAATTGGCACTGGTGCAGTCAACTGGGATCTATGAGACAATGTGAGAGTGAACTGTCTTTGCAGTTAAATCAGTACAACTCCCTTATGTATAATGTAACAGACATGAATAAAATGCATAATATTCCACAAATAAATTAAGGACTCGACGTGTTACTGCAACTTACAAGAATGAAATTAACTGCTAAACAGTGCGGGTAGGAAAACACCTGTCATACATATTTCTATACAAGCAAACTCAGCACATTCACTCCGCATGGAGTACACTTGAAATCACAGCTAATGATAAAACGGTCATAAGATCCAGAGCATTTTCCATGGTAGGTATATTACTGTGGCTTCTCATTCATTACAGATATGTAAGTACACAAGACAATTTTAAATACAGGAGTGTTTGCTGAGATATGTATATGTATAATTATTATTAGTTGTCTCCAGTACTTGTACAATAATGCTGGTACATTGCAAGTACACAAGAGTTTGCTATTTGGAGATTCCTCAAGGCTGGTGCTTATATGATTTCCTTCACACATTCATACAGTAAAAAATGGGCCTTCTTGATATTAGTGCTTTCCAGTAGGCTTGAGTTACAGTACGTCACAGCATTGAACTGTGATTGGTGGAAGGGTGAGGGACAGTTTCTGGACTAAAATCAGAGAAGTGCAGGAAGAGTGGTCAATATTTTTGGCTCCTTGAAGAGAAAGACTGTAAATTTTGAACATGTATCTGCTAAAAGTGAATTTCATCAATGTCTAAAAACAGTATAGAATGGCGTCGACACTGACACGAAGACTAAACGCCACAAAACTCTCACTTTGAATGAATGACGTCTTTAAAATAACTGGCTGGAGACAAACATAAAATTAAAAAAATGATAATTTAGTAGCAGAAATCACCAAAAATAAAACAAATACAAATGCATAAACACTGATTTCACAGTAAACACAACCTTTTACAATATGACGCACAACAAAAATGTTCCCAGTATAAAAAAAAACCCTACTTCCAATGTACACTACTGTTCAAAAGTACGTGGCCCGTAAACATTTTTTCATTTTAAAACAACTGTTTTCTATTTTATTAAAATGTAATTTATCCATGTGATGGCTGAGTGTCACATGATCCTTCAGAAATCATTCATATATTGTTTTGTGCTCAAAAAAACATTTCTTATTATAATCAAAGTTGAAAACAGTTGTGCTGCTTAATATTTTTGTGAAAACCATGATACATTTTTTCAGGATTCTTTAATGAACTGCAAGCTTAAAAGAACTTAAAATTCTGAAAAATTTTATACATATTGGCTGAATAACAATATTAATGTCATTTTAAAAAATCTTACTGACTCTAAACTTTTCAACAGTAGTGTTAAATACAGCAGTACTAACCATGTAAAAAAAACAAAATAATAATGGCATTTTATGGACTGAAAATATACTTGAACACTGACCATTCATAATATTTCTCTTAAAATGTAAATACATATATACAAATTTTAAATTACAGTATTTTTTAAATCTATGAAGCAGGGAATAAATGTTCGAAATATATTTTTAAACACATGCAAATTAGCTTTGGCTACAACGGTTTAGCAAGGTTGCAAAAACATGACGAATTGAAAACCAAAAAGTGGAATGAAAGTTAAAACTGCAAAAAGAATAAGTAGTAGAGTGAATAAGAACAAACAGGTTAGATTAGTTATCAGGCATTTCAAATAGACAAAATACCGCTGTGGATCAAACCATAGAGGCCACTTTCTTAAAACGATTTCACTAAGCAGCACTTAATAGGTAGTGGGATTAAAACAATATTTAATCAATCCCTTTCTAGATGTGTATTAAAATGGTACATATAATTAATACAATGATCTCATGCTGAGAACAAAGTGCATGACCAGGTAGTACCCTGAATGTACTTATCTGAAGCACATGAGAACATCTCTCTCTTGGCTCAAGTTAAACAGAGATACTGGAATACATTGCAGCACTGTTATTTTGCTGCCAGGAACACTGGTCTGATATCCTCACGCTTCTGATGACTAGCTGCTTTCTGAAAGCGATTTCCACATACATCTCTATCCCTGATCGGTCCTGAACCCAGAGTGACCTCTGGTGACCTCAAGAAGAGACAAGGGAGAGATGAAAAAAACAAAAATGCAGTGATACTGACTATTCTTCACACTTAAAGAGTGTTTCTGAATCAACTCTCAATTGCATTGCCTTCATGATTGATAAATAACACACACTTACAGAAACTGCCCTAACAAAGCTTATGAAAAAGGGCTTAACTCTGCACAATGGACTAACACACTCAACTCAAGGCTTGCAGACACACACAAACCCACAGTATACAAAAAAGTCCTGATATTTACTCAAAAATGGTGCGGCTACAGTAGAAGTGGACACTAATAATACATTCCACAACAATAGGGTGCATCTAATAGACTCTTTTCAGCATATCAGCTGGGGAATTTATGTCACATACAATTCTTGCCTGACTAAAATTGGAACATCCTGAGAAAAAGAAACCAAAAACAAAACAATTTTTTCTTCTCATCCCATCTCACAAACCCCAGCTCTGACCCTCAGCCTGGGGCTGAAAATCATTTCATTGGTCACTGGAGCGCTCTAGGTTTTCAATCACTCGGCTCAAGCGGATGTTAAGGAGGCGGATCTGGGTATCGAGGTGGTCGATCTTCTCCTCCAGAGTTCCAGGTCCACCCCCTTTCCGCCAGTATGCTCCCACCGGTCCCGTCATGAAGTACACGGCCATGATGAAGCACAGCGGCAGCACCGCTTTCTCCGGGTCGCCCTCGAATTTCTGCAGAATGTACAGGCAGGAGAGGGCAAAAAGGGCCACGCGGGCCAGCCAGAAGAAACGGCCAAACACTGCGTGGAGGATGTAAAAGAAACCGCTCAGGAACAAGGACAGGAACCAGTAAGCCACCAGCAAGGCTGCCACCAGGAGGAGTGCGCGAGCAGGAGAACTGGACACAGACGATGGGCTGAAGTAGTGCGTCAGGTTAGAGGCTGAGGAGAGAGAGAGAGAAAGAGGGGGAAAAATAAAACAGAGACAGACAGAAATAGAAGCAAAGAGAGGGAAGGGAGACATATGAAGGAGGTTTTAAGGACATGGTTTTTTGCATCACACACAAACAGTGAAGATGTGCTATTTCAGTCACTGACATACATAACTGCAGCATTTCTGAGCCAGACTTACAGTCGATGCCCATTACATCGAGCAGATCCACCCACAGTTTCCACAAGGTGTCCAATAATGAATCGACTCCATGAACAAACTTCTCTGTAGTTTTTGAGAAGAACTGCAAAACATTGACAAAGGTTTTTTAATAAATTACGACTGGAAAAAAGTTATATATAGTGTGAATATTATACAACACGCAAAGGTCACAGAAGAAAATCACCCGACTATCTATAAGTTATCTAAATTAAATTAAATATAAATTAGAACAGATTTAGATTCAGCTAATTTTATTTTAGATTACACTGCATTGTGACATTATTTTCATGACAATTAAGCATATCCCTTTTCACATTAGTATGTGTGGCATTTTATTTATTAGTTATTTTTGTAGTTATTATTTTCAAGTGATGATTCATTTAAAGTGATCTTTAAATCTATTGCATTAAAAATATTATTATAACACAAGGTTAACAACAACAACAAGTGTTAGTGTGTCTGTAGTTGTTTTTAATTGTGCTTTATAAATAAATTGAGACTTGAGACAGTGTTAGTAATAATAACAATAATAATAATTTGCTTTACAGTAATAATAATGAGATCTTTTCCATTATGGCAAACATAGGCGAAATAAATATGCTTATTTTCTCATAACATATAGCCTATAACAGTACAGTACAAAAGCCCATTAATGTACATTCAAATATTTAGCTAAATTAATTAAAATAGCACACACCCATATATTATATATAACAAGTAAATAAATTATGAAAAATTAATAGTTACAAATGATTTTGAGGGCATTTAATGTGCATAATTAATAGACTAATAATTTATGAAATTGTTAAAATCATATTTTAATTATACAATATAAATCACGTATTTACTGAAGTTATTATTATAAAGCGTTACCGATAAAAGTCCGAAATAGTGGCAGCACTACACAGCACTAGTGACCGAAATAAACAGAAAGATGCCCATCTACAGCACGCTCTCTAGGTAGGCAGCACACTAGATTTTGAAACACAGCCATTGACAGCTGGTGATCTCTTCGGGCCTTTAACTAGAGCACCTGCAAACACAACTACATTTTTAAACTGCATGAAAATATCGCACGATCTTATATGGACCTTGTACAGAGCCCTGATGTTCTCCTCTCCGAAGATATTGCCGAGGGTTTGGTAGAAGCCACTGGCCGCCCTCCTGAAGCTGTTCTGGCTGCTCGAGTCTTTCCTGCTTCGCGCCGCCTCAGTCAGGAGGACCAAGGCCAAAAACACGCTCAAAACCACGGCCAATTTCGCTCCCTTCATCCTCGTAGGCGACCTGACAACCGGTGATGTGCAATGAAGAAAAATCGAATAGAGCTTATAATACACTGAATAAAGAGGTGTGATGTGCCGGAAGGAGATGCAGGAAGAAGCTGCGCGCGACTAAAGAGCGAACTGCAACAGTGAACGGTACCGGAAGTCTGAAAATATTTTAAAATAAAAGTTCTTAAAATTGGCCTAATTATAGTTTTGCAACCATGGTTTAAAATGTAAAACACTGTTTTTGGCTAAGGCTAAAGATGAATTAAAAGCTTCGTAAAGCAAGGAATGCAGAGAAGGATACTGTTTCTCAAAAATAAATAAATACAATGGATAAATTACATAAAAAATAACTTTTAGGTTCCACAATATTACTGTTTTTACAGTATTTTTGATCAAATAACTGCAGCTTTGGTAGCATAGCATTAGACATTAGAAAATATTACCAACCCCACACGTTTGAAGGGTAGTTCATTTTAATATTACAAATACTATTATTAGAAATCGTTTATTTATGCAAAAAAATGTGATAAGCTATTCAATAACTAAAATAACATCATGATTATTTAAAGATGTGTATGGTTTATTAACAAAATAATACATATCTTAAAATTCTGTGGTGATTTGCTCACCCTAATTGTTCCAAACCAGGATGACCTTGTTTCCCAGCATCCCTTTTCATGAGCAATGCAAGAAAGTAAGTCATACAGGTTTGACATTAAGGTGAGTAAATGACAGAATTAACATTTTTCTGTGAACTATTCGTCTATGAAGGCTGATTACAAAGATGTGGTTTACATGCATATTCTACTTTTTTTTTTTTTGTTTATAAACAGGCACTTAAGTGTTTCTGCCCTCAGTTGGGTTTGAAGTATTTCAGTATGTTGTTACACTGGCTGCCTTTAGCTGCACTCTTCTTATCTTTGGTATTGGAGGTTTTATGTGAGTGTTTGGATGGGATTTTTAGGACCGGCTTCTGTTGTCTCCACTCAGTCAGTAACTCTCTTTGCACGTCAGCAGGAAGTTGTGAGAATACATAAGGGTCCACACTGGCAGGGACATCTGATTGAGGTGCCTGAGTGGCGGGTGGGATATCAAGACTTTCTGTGGCTTTGACGAGTCCAGAGTTTAATTCCATGGTGGACTGAGCGGATGACAGTCTTGCTGAGTTCATGGTTATGAGATGCAGGTTTTCTGTTATAATTCAGTGCTGACTCGCAGGGTTCTGTTGTTGGTTGTTTAAAAGCCAACGTGGAATGATCTGCTGGGTCAACATCCTCAGAAGATGCGTCAGCGTAATTGAGCTGTGCAGAGTCTTCATTTTGTAAACTGGAAATCAGCTCCATCTGAATGTGTTCAGGAAGGAGTTGGAATACTTCTGGATTGACGCCTCGCGGCAGCTTGGAACACACTGTTTTCTCAGGAACGTTGCTCGCAAAAGACTCTTGTGAGTGCTCTAAAACAGGCTGCCTGGGAGATTTGGTGTTGATTAAGGGTGGCTGTGTTTGTAATTCTTGGGTTGGAGATATCAATGTGTTTTTATGCAGTTCCATGTTTTATCTTGACAAGGCAAAACAAATTTGTGCTGTTTTCAAGTTACTGCTGCCTTAAATTAGCATATAAAAAGCTAAATGCATGGTTTTCAGTTAGCAAGAACTCGTTTGTACCTGAGGTATTCATTAATAAATACATAAAATAAATATATAAACTACTGTCCAAAGGTTTGGGGCAAGTATGTTTTGGGTTTTTTTTGTAAAGAAAATACTTTTATTCAGCAAATATGTATTAAATTGATCAAAAGTGTCAGTAATGTAAAATGTAAAAAATATATATATTTTAAATAAACATTGTTAATAATAAGAACTGTTTCGTAAGCACCAAATCAGAATAATTCCTGAAATATCATGTGACACTGAAGACTGGAGTAATGGCTGCTGAAATTTCAGCTTTGACATTACATAAATAAATTGCACTTTAAAATGTTTTAAAATAAAAACTGTTATTTCAAAATGTAAATGTTTTATTTATTAATTTTTTTTTTACTGTATTTTTAATTAAATAAATCAAGCTTTTTTCAGCAAGGATGCATTAAATTGATCAAAAAAGACATTTATAATGTAAAGACAGTTATAATGTTACAAAAATTATATTTTTTATCTTTCTACTCATCATGGTTTCCACAAAAATATTAAGCTGCACAAATGTTTTTAACATTGATAATAATGAGAAATGATTATTCAGTAATGGCTGCTGAGAATTCAGCTTTAATAATACAATAAACTACATTGTAACATGTATTTAAATAGAAAACAGTTATTTTAAATTGCAATAATATTTCACAATATTTCAATTTTAACTGTATTCCTGATCAAATAAATGCACACTTGGTGAGCATAAGAAATATCTTTCAAAATCATTGAACATCTAATAGCTCCCAAACTTTTACTTTTACAAACAGCATCTAAGAAGTCCATAAACAGCATCTTAGAGAACAATTTTTCTTAAATATTCAGCTTTACTTTCAGAGCTAGCTAAAAATTGAAGTAGCTAAACTGAAGCACCAATGTTTCTTCATTTTATTGTTACTTTTACTTCGGAGCTTTTTTCTCCCTCCAGCTTGCTCTTGACACTGGCATTATGGTATTGCAAGTATTGCTGGCTCTTGTTTGATAACCTGATTCACAGTTAATCCAAACCGTGAACTTTGGATTGTACTCCTGAATAGATATCAGACAAACTCATTAATTGGTATTTAACTTAACAGTTATGTTCAAAAGTTTAGGGTCTGTTTTTGAAAAAAAAAAAAAGTCTCCTATGCTCATCAAGGCTGCCTTTATAAAGTGAAAGCAGTAATATGAAACAGTTACAATTTAAAATAACGGGTTTATTCAATTTTAATGTATTTCGAGACAAAACTGAAGTTTCAGCATCATTACTCCAGTCTTCAGTGTCACATGATCCTTCAGAAATCATTCTGATATGCTGATTTGCAGCTCAGGAAACATTTAAAATTATTAGCAATGTTGAAAACAGTTGTGCTGCTTAATATGTTTGTGGAAATCATGATACATTTTTTCAAACATGACTGTAGAACTTGCATTAAAGTGTTTTAGCGTGTATTGTCTCGGAAACTGCATCAGGACATACTGTATTTGTTGTATATCCTATACTTGGTGAATAAAGTTGTAAAGTGTATATTCTGTGGTGTTTTACCAAGAGGTTTGGTCCGAAGGGCTGGATTTCGGATCATCTCAACTTGTGCATAGAAGCAGTCCAGGTCAAAGTGCAGGATCACTCTCTGACTGGGATACGGATGTAACTCTGTCAGTGGAACTTCCTTCTGAAAAGATAAGATACAAAAGCACAGTTACTGTACATACTGTCTACCTGACAGAGGCTGCTCCAAACCTTGTTGCAGTCTATTCAAATTGCAGCTGTCATGAGACACTGGGCTGTGCATTTACACTAAGCAAACATGAGGACCTTGAAGAAATTCTGTCTATAATAAAAACATATCAAGTTGACACAGTCTCCAGCCTGTCTGACTCTAAACTGCCATCCCAGTCATTGTCTCCCTCCTCGTCCGTGTCCATCTTTACTACAACTCAAGGGACAGATATGTGGATATATGATACGTTCAATCGAAATAAAATACAACTTTTAATTAACAACAGCAAAACATGTCGCCACCATAATCAAAACATAAATCCGCTGCTCATGGGCAGCATTTGCTGCTGACATTTTACTGCCATCTACAGGTCTGGAGCAAAATGGCCTAATATAGAAAAATAAATCATAAAATAAATATGATGTAAATATGTAAAAGTGTAGAATTAATTGCATAAATACAATGAATATTTAAGCATAGATTTAAGCATATTTGAAACTGCTAAAAGTGACACCCACATATAAACACTTTTAGCAGTTTCAAATATGCTTAAATATTCATTGTATTTTATTCAATGTAATTCAGTGTTTTGAAACGAATATTAATACGTTAATTAATACGTATAAAACAACTACGTAATCGAATAAAGCACAATCAATATTTAAGCATATTTGAAAATGTAAAAAAAAATGTAATAACTAATTAGTTTGAAGAAAAAACTGATAACTTGTAAACTGTTACTTTGTATGCTGGGGACTTTTATTTTCAGAAATAACGTGTTTTTTGTTGCTATTTTCACACATTCGTCGTGACCGCTTTTGGACGTTTCTTGAGTCCAAATACATTCTCTTACACATGGCTTAGGAAAAAAACTATTTTTTTTGGTGTGTTTTTTTTAATGGTCATGGCGAGGTACCAGTGACAGCTTTCAAGTCATTTTCAGTTTATGTAAATTAAAATTTGAAAGGAGGAAACGGCGGGACTTCCTCAGTGCGCGTCATAGCGCTGAAGAGCAGCCGTTAACGTTACTTTCCGTTGACTCCTCTCTTTTAAATCATGTCGTTTCGGAGAGCGATCAGTCTTGCGTGCGGCTTCGCCGGCGGATCCGCGGTGCTGGTGTGCGCGGCGGTCGCGGCAGATAAGCACGGCTACTTCGCAGACCGATGCCGGTTAAGAGAGACTCTGGCTGCCGTGCGAGCAGCGCAGACTCCGGCATGGCCCACTGCGAACGGATGGGATTATAATTGGGACAAGTAAGCAATATAGACTTATTTCTGATTGATTACTATTGTATTTGCATAGTATTTTAAGGTATCTCTAAGAATAATATGGTACTACCATCGTACATGTTCAGAAAACCGTTGTGCTGCCATGGCAACATGTCCAAAAATCATTTATGGCGAGTTCGTGTAGCCTGAGGTTTAATGCCTTGATCAGTGGTTATAATGAATGGATCACCCAGTTTTAGGTTTGATCCCAGGTCTTTAACCACTAACTAAGCCGCACCACATTTGGCAGTGATCGAAATGGTGTCTGTGACCTTTTTTATTGATTTATTTTTTGCTCAGGAAGATTTAGTCTTAGACATTAAGACGTTAATTGTTACTAATATAGTTTCTTCTTTCATACTGTGCTTTCTTATAAGCACTTTTGAAAGTGTCTGCCCACTGACAATTTCAGGTTCAGTTATAGACTTGACCCTTGTATAATGTTTAAAATCTGGAACAGTTTATTATGGTGGGATTCGGTATGAATCAGATTCAGTAAAATTCATCAAAAATGATGAAACTATGAAAAAACAAGGTAAAACAGCAAACCTTTAACATATAGTTAATAGTCTTCAAACATTAATAAAACACGTGCATGTGGTTTTTAAAACTGTAGCAGCTGTTTTAAATGTTTTTTGTTGTTCATAAACAGTGAATATTATAAACCATATTGTAGCCATTTTCTTAACTGATAAAAATGTATGCCTTCAATGCAGCGTGTTTCAGTAATTATTTACTGGACTGAGTTCAGTGGGCCTACTTTGTGAATAGCTAGTTTGAACACTTTTTGACGCTTTCAGACGTGACCCCTCATCTCTGGTGAACGGGAAGAGAAAGGAGAGTGCCGGCGACAGTGGAAGTCCAGATGCGGAGAACAGCAAACCCAAAGCCACACGCCACATCTTCCTCATCAGACACTCTCAGTACAACCTCAAGGGGGATGGAGATAAAGAGAAGATACTGACTCCTTTAGGTACTGATCCCTCAGCATATATCAAATGATAGAAGTGCTCAAACTAATCCATTACATGCTACATTATGCCACCAAGTAGATCACATGCTGGTTTCTGTCTTGGCTGCAGGACGTGAACAGGCTGAGTATACAGGACAGAGATTAGCGGCACTCGGACTGAAGTACGACGTTCTCATCCACTCCTCCATGACCAGAGCTACAGAGACAGCCAACATCATCAGCAAATACCTGCCAGGTACAGACTCATTCTGAAGAAAACATCGATACACGTGAGTATCGCGTTATTTTGTTTGGCGATACTGTATCGATTCTCAAAAACGCAATATCGATATTTAAAAAAAAAAATCATACAAGATTCATGGCAGTTGTTTCATTTTGAGTTTATATCCCGACCGCTAGATAGCAGTCGTCTTATCTCTAAAAATGTTATGACATTGTATGTTACAATAGTAAACCTAAACTATGAACCTTTAAAGGGATAGTTCACCCAAAAATGAAAATTTAATGTTTATCTGCTTACCCCCAGGGCATCCAAGATGTAGGTGACTTTGTTTCTTCAGTAGAACACATATGATGATTTTTAACTCCAACCGTTGCAGTCTATCAGTCGTATAATGCACGGCAATGGTAACAAAATCTATGAGAGTAAAAAAAACGGCTCGTGACGACACATTGATGTCCTAAGACACGAAACGATCGGTTTGTGCGAGAAACCGAACAGTATTTATATAATTTGTTACCTCTAATACACCACTATGTCCAACTGTCTTTGAGCGCGCGCAGGCATCCGGTGTGTGAGGTGTGTACGCGCTCTGGCGTAGTTTATGCAAGCGCCGGAAGTGATCTCTCGCGCGTATACGTCACTCATTGTTTACACAGTGCACAGTCATTGTAGGTACGACGGCTAATCAAAATGGTACTTACTTGCGCTTATCCGGATTGTTCAAACCGACTTAAAACCTTATAAGCACTTTTGAAAGTGTCTGCCCACTGACAATTTCAGGTTCAGTTATAGACTTGACCCTTGTATAATGTTTAAAATCTGGAACAGTTTATTATGGTGGGATTCGGTATGAATCAGATTCAGTAAAATTCATCAAAAATGATGAAACTATGAAAAAACAAGGTAAAACAGCAAACCTTTAACATATAGTTAATAGTCTTCAAACATTAATAAAACACGTGCATGTGGTTTTTAAAACTGTAGCAGCTGTTTTAAATGTTTTTTGTTGTTGTTCATAAACAGTGAATATTATAAACCATATTGTAGCCATTTTCTTAACTGATAAAAATGTATGCCTTCAATGCAGCGTGTTTCAGTAATTATTTACTGGACTGAGTTCAGTGGGCCTACTTTGTGAATAGCTAGTTTGAACACTTTTTGACGCTTTCAGACGTGACCCCTCATCTCTGGTGAACGGGAAGAGAAAGGAGAGTGCCGGCGACAGTGGAAGTCCAGATGCGGAGAACAGCAAACCCAAAGCCACACGCCACATCTTCCTCATCAGACACTCTCAGTACAACCTCAAGGGGGATGGAGATAAAGAGAAGATACTGACTCCTTTAGGTACTGATCCCTCAGCATATATCAAATGATAGAAGTGCTCAAACTAATCCATTACATGCTACATTATGCCACCAAGTAGATCACATGCTGGTTTCTGTCTTGGCTGCAGGACGTGAACAGGCTGAGTATACAGGACAGAGATTAGCGGCACTCGGACTGAAGTACGACGTTCTCATCCACTCCTCCATGACCAGAGCTACAGAGACAGCCAACATCATCAGCAAATACCTGCCAGGTACAGACTCATTCTGAAGAAAACATCGATACACGTGAGTATCGCGTTATTTTGTTTGGCGATACTGTATCGATTCTCAAAAACGCAATATCGATATTTAAAAAAAAAAATCATACAAGATTCATGGCAGTTGTTTTGAGTTTATATCCCGACCGCTAGATAGCAGTCGTCTTATCTCTAAAAATGTTATGACATTGTATGTTACAATAGTAAACCTAAACTATGAACCTTTAAAGGGATAGTTCACCCAAAAATGAAAATTTAATGTTTATCTGCTTACCCCCAGGGCATTCAAGATGTAGGTGACTTTGTTTCTTCAGTAGAACACATATGATGATTTTTAACTCCAACCGTTGCAGTCTATCAGTCGTATAATGCACGGCAATGGTAACAAAATCTATGAGAGTAAAAAAAACGGCTCGTGACGACACATTGATGTCCTAAGACGTAAACTACGCCAGAGCGCGTACACACCTCGCGCATCGAATGCCGTGCGCGCGCTCAAAGACAGTTGGACGTAGTGGTGGATCAGAGGTAAAAAATTATATAAATACTGTTCGGTTTCTGGCACAAACCGATCGTTTCGTGTCTTAGGACATCAATGTGTCGTCACGAGCCGCAGGGTTTAATTTGGATTTGTCTGTGTATGTTTTTTTTACTCTCATAGATTTTGTTACCATTGCCATGCATTATACGACTGATAGACTGCAACGGTTAAAGTTAAAAATCCTCATATGTGTTCTACTGAAGAAACAAAGTCACCTACATCTTGGATGCCCTGGGGGTAAGCAGATAAACATCACATTTTCATTTTTGGGAGAACTATCCCTTTAAGCAAGGTCTAAAAATAAATATGGTCTGATTATAACAGCTTTATACATTTAATTTAACTAAAGAATCCTGCAAGCACTTTACTTTCCCCCCTTGACTCGTACTGCACTAAAAGTGGTTCAATAACGTTGAATGTTACAGGGACTGATTAATGCAAATGCATTTCCCACTGTGTTCTGGTTAAATAATATATTTTTATGTATTATTTATTTAATTTTTGCTAAGGTTTGCAAATGGTGTTCTTAATGACAATTTTCCTAAAAGTATATCCTATTCCTAAAATAAGAAATATCCCAATATATTGCCCTTGCTTACAGTATTGCAATGTATCCCAACATATCGTATCGCACCCTTGTATCGTGATACGTACCGTATCGCCAGATTCTTGCCAATACACAGCCCTAGTGAAGAGTTGATCTAGGATTAAACCTTTCAGCTAAAACTGTTCTATTCTTCTTCACCTAATTTAATTCGGTTATGATTGGATGATCATACAAGTCATAATAGCTTGTAGCAGGCATTTCATTGTGGTGTCTTTTGAAAGAAGACGCATTTGTTGTTAAAGTGTGTGCATTAATAAACTAATTAAAGTAATAAGTTAACTTAACTAATAAAGAAAAAGAGAGATGCTTACAGGGCACGTCACATGTTTAAATATCTCGAATAACTAAACCTTGCTCTTGTCATGAACATAGCCATAGAAGCTGGCATGGTATTGAAAAAAAACAAAAACAGAAAAGAAAAAAAAAACACAAAAGAAGTTTAGCAAAATCTCTTGGGTGTTTTGTCCTCCTTACAGTCAAAGTAAAAGTGGATGGATAATGTCAGGCTCTAAAAATGACCCCCCTCCAAAAAAAAAAAAGCATATCCATATGACTTGTGTGCTGTATTCTGAGACTTGTATGATAGCTTTGTGTGTTTAGGGGCGGCGATATCACCAAAAATGTATATTGCAATAAGAGTAATTTGATTTTTCAAGATAACTACAGTATATATATCACAATAGTTGTCTTGTTAGAAATAAGGTGATTACAATGGCAGCATTTTAGATGACATGAAAATTTCACAATTCCTGATTATTTCAATACTACAGCAAAAACTGATATTTTAGATATTATATGAATACTCCCCAAGACTGACATTTTGACAGCTAAAAGCTTGTTAAAGCAAAAAAACAAACAAACAGGAATTCAGTACTTGCTTGCTGTGACAGGCAGCTTTCTGTAGGCGCACTTTAGATGTAAACATCTGTCAGAACACCGTGCAAATACTGAATTGAGTTCCCCTTCACATCTTATTGCGCTTGAGCAGTTTAAAATAGAACATTTTCAGGGCTTGAATTTTGGTGCAGGATTGTGGGTATTGCGCCTATTTCTACTCATTCCCGCAGTTTCCACGCTTGTAACACGGAAATTCCCACAAATATTTTTCGGAAGAAAGAAGTTCGGGAATGATGATGGAATGTATCATTTGCACGTGCTTTTTAGTCTGTGTAAGATGACGCCAAAGAGAACTCAATTCAGTACTCGCGACTTCAGAATTAAGTTATGTGTTGAGCCTTATTGCGCGTAAATACAAAATTTACCAAATACATACAAAATTGTCAAAATGATGAGTATTTACGTAAACAGCCGATTTATACTAAACATGGTCGGTATAGGCTATTAAGTTAATGTAAATGTGTAACAGTATATGTTAGATCCGCGCATGAGGTCTTAAAGAGACCGCAACCTAAATAAACCCGCTACTGTCTGCCATTCATGTTTATTTGGACACAGAAGACTAATCAGTGTTATTTTAAAGTTGAATAGATTATTCAGTTTCTGTGGTATTTCTGTACCTGAATATTACTGTTATACCTGCCTGAAAAACGTAAAGCACATTAATTTCAGTTGTATCTTATTGTATTTATTTGTCATTGCTTGTCATTTATCTATTCTTATTTTACTACTGACTGTTTACTTGTCTTTTTTAGTTAAAATAAATTCAGAGTTTAAAATCAAAGTACTTTTTAAGTATCTTCCTCATAATATAAATATGAATCAACAATGTTATGAAACACAATTACACTGCGTGACAAAACATTTTTAGATTAGATGATAGTAGTTTAAAAATAGGTCTAAAAAATCCCCCAGCTCCCCCCTCAAATTAAAAAAATCCCCCCATTAGAGTCACCTGAAGGGGGAATTCCCCCATTTTCCAAAACGAAATTCAGGCCCTGATTTTAACTGTAAGGCTTAAAAAAAGCATGAGAAGGATAAATATGTAAAGTGTTGCCATAGTGGAGATTCTGAATTGTTCTTTTCTTCATGTTGTGCTATAGTTGCGGAGCTTGTGAGCTGTGATTTACTGCGAGAGGGTGCGCCCATAGAGCCCGTCCCACCTGTCACGCACTGGAAACCTGAGGCAGTGGTCAGTGCAAAGTCTTACTTAGCCAGTCTGAAGGCCCTGTCTGTTAGTCCCCACGTTTGATTGTCTTTGTGTGTCTTGTTTCTGCTGATGACTCAAGTCATAACAGAACAAACTGCTAAGGTTACTGCTGGCGTACAAAACCCACAATCAAACCATTCCAAATCTCTTCAACAAACATCAGTGTTCTTGTTTTCCCGCTGGTCATCCTAAAGCTTGATGTCTGACATGTATTTTGGAGAATGTTGGGTTTGGTTTTGTCGTGGGTGCGCTGCGGAGTCCTTCCTCTCCTCACGTGGATGGTTGTGAAACTCTTGTGCTGGTTTCAGCAGTACCATGAGGACGGCGCACGGATCGAGGCAGCGTTCCGCCGCTACATCCACCGAGCGGACCCTAAGCAGAAGGAAGACAGCTACGAGATCATCGTCTGTCATGCTAATGTCATCCGCTATTTTGTGTGCAGGTTTGTGTTCACTTGCTACTCAGTGCAGTCTTTTTATCTTCCTTTTTGTGCTCTTTGAAGCTTTCATAAAAAAAAATAAATAAAAAAAAACATTTTATAAAAACCACAGCAGTCTGTCCATGGAGAATGAATGTAATCGTAAGTATGCTCTGATCACTTTGTATTGTTATGTGTGTGTGGTTGCAAAAGTTTCATAGAAGCCCATTTCAGCCACATAAGAAAAAATAATTATGCTTTGGTAGTTCATAATTATGACAAAATTGAAATTATGAGATGCTCATGTAACTTATGAGATAAGGTCATAATTCTGACAAAAATGTGACTTTTTGTCTCATAATTATGGTTTACTCGAGCATAATGTTCTTATGTGGTAGAAATGAGCTTCCATATTAAAGATATGGAATTCATGAAAAACTGTTTGCAACCTTTTATCAGTAGTTCTTGCGAAGTCAAACATCCCTATTACTGTTGCTCATACCTCTAAAGCAAGAGTTAAAGGGATAGTTCACCCAAAAATGAAAATTCTGTCATTAATTACTCAGCCTCACGTCGTTCCAAACCTGTAAGACCTTCGTTCATCTTCGTAACACAAATGAAGATATTTTTGATGGAATCTGAGAGCTCTGTTCTAGGGTACCAAAATGGCAGAAGATGGTAACTCGGGGAGAAGAATTGTTGAAAAATTACGTTATTATTGTTTTCTGTGCGCACAAAAGTATTCTCGTAGCTTCGTAAAATTACGGTTGAACCCCTGATGTCACATGGACTATTTTACCGAAGTCCTTGCTACGTTTCTGTGCCTTGATCGTGGTAGTATTAACACAAATGAAGATATTTTTGATGGAATCTGAGAGCTCTGTTCTGGGGTACCAAAATGGCAGAAGATGGTAACTCGGGGAGAAGAATTGTTGAAAAATTACGTTATTATTGTTTTCTTTGCGCACAAAAGTATTCTCGTAGCTTCGTAAAATTACGGTTGAACCCCTGATGTCACATGGACTATTTTACCGAAGTCCTTGCTACGTTTCTGTGCCTTGATCGTGGTAGTATCCTTGCTGTCTATGGAGGCTCAGAGAGCTCTCAGATTCCATCAAAAACATCTTCATTTGTGTTCCTAAGATGAACGAAGGTCTTACGGGTTTGGAACGAAATGAGGCTGAGTAATTAATGACAGAATTTTCATTTTTGGGTGAACGATCCCTTTAAGCTTTATAGAATGGAAAAAAAAATATTTGCATTAAATTTCACTCATTTTTATTTATTAAAATAATTATTTTTTATGAAACTTTATTAATTATATTATTTTTTAGTTTATTAGTTACATTGTGGTTATGACTAATTTTCTCAATTCTTGTGCTAGTTTCTTGAAAAACCACAACAAATTCCTCTTGTATTTGCGCTCACTTGGCGAATAAAGCTAATTCTGATTCTGAATTTGTGTAAATTTTGAATATTTCAGCCAACCGCAAACTCATGTTGTGTAATCTGTTTGTTCACATGACTCATCAGGAACATGCTGAGGGAACTGTTCCGTTCTTTCTAAGAAAATGTCAAAAGCATGACTGTAATGGAAATGTTTGTTCCAGGGCTCTGCAGTTTCCTGCAGAGGGCTGGCTGAGGATGGGCCTGAACAACGGCAGCATCACCTGGCTGACGATTCGGCCCAGTGGCCGAGTGGCTCTCAGAGCGCTGGGAGACTCGGGCTTCATGCCTCCAGATAAACTCACCCGGACATGACGTTCTCAAGCTAGACCAGCATGCCTCAAAACAGCCTAGAACCGAAGGATCATTGAGATGGACAGATGTTAGAGTTGCAAAGGATCAAAAAAAAAATCCTTAAATGTTCTCCTGAACTTTTTTTTTTTTTTATGCTGTTTCAGAGTCGCAGTATTCCAGAATACGGAATGTGATTTCATATTCATCATAATAAAAATCTTGCATAGCTGCAATTTAGGAGAAGATTGCTGTGAAAATTTCATTTGCAACTCTAGCATCTGTTGCTGTGTTGATCAGTGACTCCACAAGTGTCTTGTGTGTATTGATTTTGTATTTTTTAAAACAAGCAAGTTAAGAATTATTGATGTTTCTTCAATTAGACACTCCTGTGCCATGCTTTGTCAGATCTAAGGTGGAATTAACCAGCAAGTGTACTTTTTTTATGTTTACGACGAGGTGTCTTTTTCCAGTAGCATTATGTAAACTCTGGAGGCCTTGAGGCAGTTGGTGTGTATTTGCACTGTTTACTTGGAATCGTTTATGATTGTTTTAGAGGCAAGGTTTGAGTTTGCTAAAATGTGAGAATCTTGCCGTTGAAAGTTTGAGGATGATTCTGTAGAATTGTTTGTATGTTGTCAATTACACTCCTGTGCCATGCTTTGTCTGATCTAAGGTGGAATTAACCAGCAAGTGTACTTTTTTTATGTTTATGACGAGGTGTCTTTTTCCAGTAGCATTATGTAAACTCTGGAGGCCTTGAGGCAGTTGGTATGTATTTGCACTGTTTACTTGGAATCGTTTATGATTGTTTTAGAGGCAAGGTTTGAGTTTGCTAAAATGTGAGAATCTTGCCGTTGAAAGTTTGAGGATGATTCTGTAGAATTGTTTGTATGTTGTTGTTTATGGCAGTAAAAAAATAAATTCATTGAGTTGTTTACTAGTGTCATTTATTGTTTGATTCAGGTAATGGATTTAAAAAAATGTCCAGGTCGTATTTTACCTGAAGAAGAAGAAAAATAATGATAATAATAATTAGGACATTAAGCCTATTTTAGGTCCTTGAGTAATTTTAGCATTGTGACTTGCATTTTTGTTTGACTGTAACACAGTAAACAAATATTTATGTAAATAAAAAGTAATCCTAATTGGACACTTTTTTTTCTTTATGCAGAATCTACCTTTTTTATTCTGGTGAAAAATGTTTTTATAATGTTTACTTAGATACACTATTGTTTGGAAGTGTGGGGTGAGTAAGATTATTTTAAAGACATTTATAAAATACATATATTCATTGATCAAAAGTGACAGTAAAGACTATTTATATTTCAAATAAATATATTTCTTTTGAACCTTCTGTTTTAAATAATTCTGAAAAAAAAAAAAAAAGTCCAGATTTTTCAGAGAAAATATTCAACAGCACATCTGTTTTCATCATAGATAAATATTTCTTGAGCAGCAAATCAGCATATTAGAATGCTTTCTGAAGGATCATGTGACACTGAAAAGGTGGAATTAACCAGCAAGTGTACTTTTTTTATGTTTACGACGAGGTGTCTTTTTCCAGTAGCATTATGTAAACTCTGGAGGCCTTGAGGCAGTTGGTGTGTATTTGCACTGTTTACTTGGAATCGTTTATGATTGTTTTAGAGGCAAGGTTTGAGTTTGCTAAAATGTGAGAATCTTGCCGTTGAAAGTTTGAGGATGATTCTGTAGAATTGTTTGTATGTTGTTGTTTATGGCAGTAAAAAAATAAATTCATTGAGTTGTTTACTAGTGTCATTTATTGTTTGATTCAGGTAATGGATTTAAAAAAATGTCCAGGTCGTATTTTACCTGAAGAAGAAGAAAAATAATGATAATAATAATTAGGACATTAAGCCTATTTTAGGTCCTTGAGTAATTTTAGCAGTGTGACTTGCATTTTTGTTTGACTGTAACACAGTAAACAAATATTTATGTAAATAAAAAGTAATCCTAATTGGACACTTTTTTTTCTTTATGCAGAATCTACCTTTTTTATTCTGGTGAAAAATGTTTTTATAATGTTTACTTAGATACACTATTGTTTGGAAGTGTGGGGTGAGTAAGATTATTTTAAAGACATTTATAAAATATATATATTCATTGATCAAAAGTGACAGTAAAGACTATTTATATTTCAAATAAATATATTTCTTTTGAACTTTCTGTTTTAAATAATTCTGAAATTTTTTTTTTCCAGATTTTTCAGAGAAAATATTAAACCGCACATCTGTTTTCATCATAGATAAATATTTCTTGAGCGGCAAATCAGCATATTAGAATGCTTTCTGAAGGATCATATGACACTGAAGACTGCATCTTTGTCATCACAGGAATAAAAATAGGAAAAGTTACTTTAAATTGTAAAAATGTTTTACAATATTACTGCTTTACTATTTTTTGATCAAATACATGCAGCCTTTGTGAGCATAAGAGACAGGCTCTAAACATTTGAACAGTCATGCACAAAATAAAAAGACCTTATCGTTTACAAATACAGTAATGGGAGAAATCTGAATGTGTTTTGTACCTCAAAGAAATGTCAATTTGCAACTTTTCATAACGAGATTTTTCTTGTAGAGCCAGAGAAAGTCAGTGAAGTTACAAGACTGCGCACTTTATTTATCGTTCGTCAATAGAACATCAAATACTCTTCTTTAACGTGTACTGTAATAAAATAGGACTAGAAATGCATGCAACGTAAAGGCCAGGACAACAAAAATAATTCAATTCTCAACAAACTGCAACTCATTTACAATTCACCAGTGTTGGCACTACAAAGCATCATTTAACAAAAGAGTAAGGCTGGCATTGATACAACACTAGCAATAACTAAACTGTAAACCTTTTTTCTTCTCTTACAATCGTTTTTAAGAGGTATTCAGACACTGCATATGCCAATGCTACCGTACTGTATTTTATCCTAGGAAACAGAAAAAAAAGGTCTATTCAGCTTGTATGTGGTCAGTGCATCTGTGTTCCGTATGCTCCAAACAGATCATAATCAAAGGCACTAAAGCTCAGATTGATGGGCACCAAAGAAATAGATCATATGATCTGAAAGTACCACAGAGGATGTTCTGGACTCGATTCCTTGAGATATTCATCACATAAAACTGAGCTACCTGGAGCTTTTCTGCTTCTAGTCATGTAGCTTTTATTCCAAAATCAATGGATTGAATCTGGCAAACTGAGCCATTTCAAAAGCCAGCGAGAGAATCGCATCGACATGATCTAGCGGTGAGACTAAAATATTGGTCATTTATGTTGGTCTGAATGAAAATGCAAATTCATTCTTTGCCACTAGGTGCCACTGTTGGAGAAGTAGCTGTTTCCCCGGTAACGGCTGTAAACAAAGCAGCACTGCGCTCACAAACGCTGCTTTATCAGGCATTACAGGCAAGATGAAATGAAAATAAGACCAATCGGACCAATCACCGCTGATTAGCGTCACGCAAAGGAGGGATTTGGAAAAATGAATCTTTAAACGAATCGTTTGGAAGTCGTTGAGCAAGTAAGGTAAAAATAAATGCATATTATAAGACAATGAAAGTGTTTTTTGACCTTGCATGCATGTCAACCTGTTGTTGGGGACTCCCAAAACCAAAATATGAACCTTTCATAACCCATAATAGGGGCACTTTAAAGTGCACTTACAACACTCTGGATCCACAATCATCAAGTCTTTATGACATTAACGGAACAAGACACACTCCTTATCGATCATCAACTCTGCATGTGCTTGAATGTGGCACGGCTTAAACAGAGTCTCATCTGTTGCTCACGACGAACTGTGTCAAACTCCAAAAAGAATTAAAAGTGCAAACAAATGCATACATAGAAATAAATCACATTTATTAAACTTAAAAAAGGGAATACTCACACGTTATAGACCTCTTGCTTCTATTAGCAAAGCAAGAATCAACACCTGCTTTTCAGATTCAGAAGTTGGTCTTTTTTTTTTTAGAAATTTAAGGCAGTTCTCCAATCAAGGAATAAAAATAACTCCTGGCAGTCAGGTGACGTTTTTCTTTTTTAACCTTAAAGGGGTCATATGATGCGATTTCAAGTTTTCCTTTCTCTTTGGAGTGTTACAAGCTGATTGTGCATAGATAAGATCCCTAAAGTTGCAAAGACTAAAGTCTCAAAACCAAAGTTAAAAACCATTAAAATGAGTATTTTGTGCTACTGACAGTTAACTAGCAAAAATAATTCAATAATTTACTACCATGTTATTTTAATTTAGCTCTGGGTTTCTGTGTTTATACATGGAAATCTTTTTTCCCCCAATTTAAATGACTGTGTTGAAATTGTTCATTTCCATTCAAGACAGTTTTGTAATTCCACAGATACATCTCCCAAGCACACACACACTCACACACACACACACACACACACACACACACACACACACAGAGAGAGAAAGATAAGAAGGAAAATAGAAAACAAAACAAAACAGGTTAGAAAAAGTCTATACGACCATTACAGATCAACACACTGGGTGTCATACACAGAAGTACCGAATATTTCTATTTCTATTATGATTCGGGAACACCCCGGGAGATGTGCATATTATTATTTGAGCTGTGTTCTACGCACCTAGGAGCATAGAAACTGAAGGACGGCCTGTTGCGAGATCCTTTCTGTGGTTTGCACGGCACTAGGAGTCCAATTTGTGCATTTCATGGCTTCTGTTGTGACACCGTTCTCTTCTGTGACGTTTCATCCCCATATTCGCTTATTATTTCAGTTGCTAATTGGTAGAAATTGGGCCGGATGGGATGGAGAGCATGTGTTAAATGGGGGCGTCGCCGAAATGTTTGAGTCGGATTTGCTGGATGTAGCTCACGGGACTGTAGTTGGAGTGTGCTGGGCTGCAGACGTCCGGTGAGCTCATGTGACGGGCTGGACTGAAGCGACCCGCGGGGGACTTCAAGCCGCCCGCTGGAGAGCCAGGGGTGACTGAATGAGCCCTCAAATGGCTCTTGTACACCGCAGGAGTCTGCCAGCTGAAAACATAAATACAGACCTCTCAGCGCACATAAATATTTGTCACAAGATGTTTTCAAGAGCGATCTTTAAAAAAGGCCTGTTGTTGTCATTTAGGTTTTTTAAAAATGTTTTTTAAAGAAGTTTCCTATACTCTCCAGGACTGCATCTATTTGATACAAAATACAGGAAAAACAGTGATATTGTGTTATATTATTATGTTTTCTGTTTTAATATATGTGACCCTGGAGCACAAAACCAGTCTTAAGTCACTTGGGTATATCTTTAGCAATAGCCAAAAAACATTTGTACACTTAAGACAGGTTTTGTGGTCCAGGGTCACATATTTACCACAGAGACAGTGATAAAACATTTTATCTTTAACAGAACTTCAAAAGAACAGCATTTATTTAAAGGGGTCATCGGATGCTGAATTCACTTTTACATGTTGTTTGAACATAAATGTGTGTTGGCAGTGTGTGTACACATGCACCCTATAATGATAAAAATCCACCCAGTGCTTTTGTTTTTTAAATCCCCAAAAATAATAACCCCTTTCCCAGATCAAGCCATTCACAGATTCTGACCTGATGTAAGTCACACAGACCGAGGCCCCTCCCACGATTGTTGACTGACACTGGCATTTTATCACAGACCTGCCCTGAGCGAGCGGTCATCAGTCCGCCACTGTTTCGACACCGGAGCAGTTGTAGACAAGAATGGCTCCTAAGCAATTGAGGTGTTTTGTTGTTGGATGTAATAATGAACATAGCAGTCGTCATTTACTCCTGACATCTGAGCCACTGATAATGCAGTGGATTACATTTGTTTTTGAAGGGAATGCGCCCCCGATCTACCTAAATGCATCTATGTTTGCACGAATCATTCTTGATCCCAGAAGAAGTGAGTATAAGGTTTATTTTTTAATAAATCTTTGCAAATCGCCTTTCCAAATAATGTGCTAGTTAGCAAGTTCCGCGGCTAAATGCGTCTAAAGTTTACAGTCTCATGAGAACGGCTCGTCACCCCACGGAAGAGAAGGGCGGGGTGAGCAGAACTCATTAGCATTTAAAGGTACATGCGCTGAAACGGCTTGCTGTGAACAGAGCTGTTTTTGACAAGGTAAAAAGGGTGTTGTTTTAATCTACCATTAAGAAATTTTAACCAAAGTATGTTATAGACTTTTCATTAAGACCCTAAAGAATCATATCAACTTGTGGAAAATGGGCATCTGATGTCCCCCTTAAAATTGATTTTTTTTTTGTAACATAAGTGATTTTTAATAATGATTAAAAAAAAAAAACATCTCTTTTGAACGGTTGTGCAATGTAGTAGACAGCAGTGTAACATAACTCTCACATGACCCACATGCCTACCTTTGCATTTCTAAGTGGGAGTATGCCTGAATTGTGCTCTTCCATTTGTGAATGCCGGGATGCTTCAGAGGGTCAATGTCTGTGCCTCCTAAAGCTGACAGAACCTCTCTGTCCAACTTGGTGGGCGAATCCCTGAAATAAGAAGGAAAGAAAGAAGGTTTAAAGCCAAAAATGTGTTCTGAGACTATCCACAAATTGTTCAGAACAGGACCTTAAATAAAAGTTTTTTTTTCTTTTACAGCAAATGGTTAGTGTCAAAGAAGTGTTTTTGCATTATTACTATTTAAAGAGCTGAATTTTAAGCAATTATTCCGGTCTTCAGTGTCAACATGATTCTCCAGAAATTATTCTAATATTGCTGATTTGTGCTCAAGTAACATTTCTTATGAAATTAAAAACATGCATAAAAATAAAAAATAAATAAATAAATAAATACATGTATTTAAAAGAATTAAATGAAAAAATGAATAAATAATTTTTTTTTTTAAATGCCACATTGGCTAACTGGGTTGCAAATTTAACTCAAATTAATTACTCAATAGAGGCCAGCTAGGTTGAGAACCATATATTTTACTATAATAACTTATAGACCAATATACCTTAAGAAGGGTGGCAGTGGCACCATATTTAACCTTTGACAGGAATGAAAACAAGATTGAGGGATAAATGTACAGTGTGTTCGAAGGACTGTAATGTTGTTTAACAACATCCAGATTTGATGGACAAATACTTCTTCATTTTAAAAGTTGTGAGTTATGAAAATTACATGTGATCTTGGACCTTTGCACTGAGCACACCACTGTAAACTGCAAGTCTATCCATCCTGGCATTGTTTCATCTGCATACAATTTAATGTGGCATCTAACCTAAGGGCTATGCTTAAAAAAAATTATGTGACACCATGTGTGTACCAAAGTGTACCATAAAAGGCTAATATTTAGGAAATTCCATCGCTAGCCTAGATATCACAATTCTCTGCTATACTGCTGGAAATAAGTAATGCCTTTATATCGAAGCATCACAGTGATCACAGGCTCCTCTCACCCTTCGATGAAGAGTCTTTTCGTCACTCTAGGAGGAGTCCGCAGTATGAAGTCCTGAGAACTGTCAAGTGATCTGTAGGAGCTGGAAGATCCGGAGGAGCTGAGGTCTCTTCCCCCATGATCCCAGGACTTTGATCTAGCGCAGATCGTGCGCTCGCCCCCTGGAGTCTCTACAGTCCGTTGGTTCATAGGTTCTAACCTCTCATTGGCCAGGAAGTATTCATCTGAACTTGCACTGGACCTCGCATCTACGTCGTTTCTTCTCTCCAGTCCATCATTCTCTGCTGCCTGTAATGCAGACGTCATGTCTTTATCAAACACGGAGTCATCTTCCGAGGACAAAGAGAGGCGGCCCAGTCCAGAGGTGAGCTCCGTGGCCTGGGCGTCTCTGTGACGTTTCCCTCCACTTCTTCTTCTCTCCCTGTTTGTCCTATCTGGCTCATCCAGCAGAGACATCCTCTCAAACTCAGCCATTAGGTTTGAGATTGGCGACAAAATGCAGGAATTTGATGAACCGCAGATGCGAGGGGACATTTTGTCCCCGTTTGGAGTCCTGTCCCCGGGGCCCTGCTCGCTCAGGCCGTTTTTACTGCTGGAGAGCAGTAGATCCTGCTCCGCCGCCACCTCGATGAGGTCAGCACTGTGGGAGACTGGTAGGATGTGAAACTCAAGCCCCCCTACCGCCCCCTGCAGGCCATCTTTGGAGCACACAGAAGAAATACTGGTGAGGGCAGCGTTCTGCCTGTTCTTGATCTCCTCCAGGCTGATATCGTCACCCTCATCCAAAAATGTCCCCACAGAGATGGAGTTACAGAACTTCTTCAGTTTGCCTGAAATTTAAAAGGGGATATATCATGGAGTGAAGGATTTCCCTGGGTCTTGAAAATCAAAAATTTTGATGTACAATGTAGATGTGCAGTCAAACCAAAAATTATTCAGACACCAGATATAATTTTTGATATCTTTTTACTAGTGGATGCAGGACACTATAGATCATTAATTTAAGTGAGGATAGCAAAATAAAAGTAAACTGTGACTATTATTATATTATAATAATATTATACCCAAAAATCCAAAAGACTATATTATACCCAAAAATCCTTCATACAGTGGACTACCAGTAAAACTGATACAAATTTGGTACCAAAACTTATTCAGACACTTTGACCTGACCATGTTTTGCTTAATTGTTTTTCTTTAATTGCCAATTTGACCTTTTTACACCACAGACTGAACAGAATTAAGCATTGCTTGGTAATTGGTTGACCTAAATTGGTATTATCTAATTAATTGTTTTTCTTTAATTGCCAATTTGACCTTTTTACACCACAGACTGAACAGAATTAAGCATTGCTTGGTAATTGGTTGACCCAAATTGGTATTATCTAATTATGTAATTAAATTTAACAGCTGACAGCTATTCATTACATACCTTTATATCAAAGTTATCTGACATTATCAAGATGAATTTGTTCCGACACAGTTTAACTATGAGTTCTTGTCATATTTTATTACCATTTTCTAAACTATAGTGAATAAACTGTGATAATGTGAGAAATATTGAAGGTGTCTGAATAAATTTTGGTTTGACTGTACTTAAACATTCACAAAACAAAGTTCCATCCCATTTTACAAACAAACGTAAGCCAGCCACAATTTACATAAAAAAATCTACAATGTACAGAAGCAAACAACTTATTTAACTGTAAGGGCAAGAAAGCAGGTGAGAAATGCGGAAAAACTAATAAATAAGCCTATACGAGAAATATATTTTTACTTAAATAATAAATTAAGAAAACGCAAGAAAAAACTGTGCAACAAGTAGTATGCAGAGTTTCGGTTAGTTTTTGTGCTCCGCGAAAGGAAACCAAGATGGCAGAAAGCGGCATCCTATTTTTCTTTAGGCCTATTTTACAAAAGCAAAAATATTTTAGTAGAAAAATAGTTTTTATTGTGAACGTACACAAATAAAAGCAAACCTTTTACAATTCCGATTATCTTTACGACTAAAATTAGTAGTTGCTTCCACTGTTAGAAGGAAAAAAATTCAAGTGATTGCACTGGCGCCACATGCGCGCACACAGTTAAGCATTGCTACCTTGACAATGCAGCCTGTTCATTATCATAATAAAATACAGTCAGTCAAACATATGAAAAAAAAACACACTGCTCAGTTTAAATATGTAGTAAAATCTGTGCCGTTAAGTGTTTTCACCGTACCGCTGTGATGTTATGCAAAACATTTTGTTTTACGTGGATATTGGAACGCGAGTGAAGTAGGCTACATAATTGCCAATTTGACCTTTTTACACCACAGACTGAACAGAATTAAGCATTGCTTGGTAATTGGTTGACCCAAATTGGTATTATCTAATTATGTAATTAAATTTAACAGCTGACAGCTATTCATTACATACCTTTATATCAAAGTTATCTGACATTATCAAGATGAATTTGTTCCGACACAGTTTAACTATGAGTTCTTGTCATATTTTATTACCATTTTCTAAACTATAGTGAATAAACTGTGATAATGTGAGAAATATTGAAGGTGTCTGAATAAATTTTGGTTTGACTGTACTTAAACATTCACAAAACAAAGTTCCATCCCATTTTACAAACAAACGTAAGCCAGCCACAATTTACATAAAAAAATCTACAATGTACAGAAGCAAACAACTTATTTAACTGTAAGGGCAAGAAAGCAGGTGAGAAATGCGGAAAAACTAATAAATAAGCCTATACGAGAAATATATTTTTACTTAAATAATAAATTAAGAAAACGCAAGAAAAAACTGTGCAACAAGTAGTATGCAGAGTTTCGGTTAGTTTTTGTGCTCCGCGAAAGGAAACCAAGATGGCAGAAAGCGGCATCCTATTTTTCTTTAGGCCTATTTTACAAAAGCAAAAATATTTTAGTAGAAAAATAGTTTTTATTGTGAACGTACACAAATAAAAGCAAACCTTTTACAATTCCGATTATCTTTACGACTAAAATTAGTAGTTGCTTCCACTGTTAGAAGGAAAAAAATTAAAGTGATTGCACTGGCGCCACATGCGCGCACACAGTTAAGCATTGCTACCTTGACAATGCAGCCTGTTCATTATCATAATAAAATACAGTCAGTCAAACATATGGGGGAAAAAAACTATTTAGTAAAAAAAAATATGTAGTAAAATCTGTGCTGTTAAGTGTTATCACAGTAGACAGTAGCCTACCGCCGTGATGTTATGCAAAACATTTTGTTTTACTTGGATATTGGAACGCGAGTGCATAAGTACATAATAAATAATAATTTGCCATTCAAATACATCGCGAATACGGAAACATTTGATTTTGTGTTGAATGAGAGACCCAACGTTGGTTTCAGTTTCGTTTTAGCCTAAAATAATTTGTTTTGGCTTGTCATTTATAGCTTCTTATATTTTTAATTCTTGTTCTTTTCTAAATAGGCTACTGTTAAATTGAAAGGATTTGTTGTGGAGTGAGGAGAACTAAAATAGCATATCTATGTTTACAGTGTTTAATATAATGTTTGTAAACTCAAACTCATCCTTTCTAATCATCCTACTACTTGTCCGCTTGATCCTATTCCATCTCATCTCCTTCAAGCTATTTCTCCTGCAGTTGTACCTGCACTCACTCACATCATAAACACATCCCTTCACACTGGCGTTTTTCCCTCAGCATTTAGACAGGCTCGTACAGTCCTACTATCCCTTCACACTGGTGTTTTTCCCTCAGCATTTAGACAGGCTCGTATAAACCCACTAAGAAACCCACTCTTAACCCATCTCTTTTAGAGCACTACAGACCGGTTTCCCTTCTTCCTTTCATTACAAAAACACTTGAATGAACTGTGTTCAACCAAGTCTCTGCCTTTCTCACACAGAACAACCTCCTCGACAGCAACTAGTCTGGTTTCAGAAGTGGACATTCAACGGTTTTCTTTTTATTATATAATTTAAAAAAACCTTGCTATGTGTACTGCGTTAAGCTAACTGAGACTTGTTATAGCACTTGCATATCATTGCTCTTTTGTTGATTTTGATTGCTTCCATTGTCCTCATTTGTAAGTCGCTTTGGATAAAAGCGTCTGCTAAATGACTAAATGTAAATGTAAACATTTCGCGTAGGCATTAGGTCTATTTCTGAATGAAGTAATACAATGCGATTTGTACGCGACTTAAGTTTTTTTGTCTCTAAAAAAACCCGAAATTTTTTATACGCATAGCGCCTATTTTAACCATGCAGTAGGGCTGGGCGATATGAGCAAATATCTTGGTATTTTTTGGACGATTTGCGATATACAATATATATCTTGGTATTTTCGTTTTTGTATTAAAAAAAAATCTGTATTTAATATATATATTTCACTTACTGCCCAATGTTGTCCACGAAGTTTAGCGGAGAATCGCAAAGCAGAAGGGTCATGCACTTCTGACAGAAAAATTTAGTATTTCCATGACTTTCTAACATTTACAGATGGAGAATATACCTGTGAAATGTAAGTTATGCATTCAGGAAGTCAGCACATCTCAAACACATTATAATAATAATTAATTAATTATAATGCGAGAAGCCTAGCGTCTCTGTCAGCGGCACACACAGCCTTTTCTGTCAGAGCATCTGACGGGCCGAGCCGCTTAAACTATGCGAAACTATAAACTATACTGTGTCTTACCAGTTTTTAAAGGCATTAATATAAAGCTTGTCACATGTTTAGAACTAATTGTATTATGCACTTTCTCCGCAGCAGTTCAGTCTGTGTTCTCCGCTATATTTTCAGATGCGCTCGTAACAAACTACTGTATATCGATATAAACGGTATTGCCTCATGTCGTATCGCTTATAAATAAAATATCGATATATTGTACAAACTCGATTTACCGCCCAGCCCTACCATGCAGTAAACCTTTTAAAATATTTGAATTACTGAGAAAAAAATTAAAATAAATGACTTTTTAACGTTTAACTGATTGTATTAATCGGTCAAAATTATTACGGTCGGTTAATGGTTAACCGGTTAAAATGAGCATCCCTAATTGATATAATTTTTTTATATTTTATAATGTAATTTATTCCTGTAATGACAAAGCTGAATTTTCAGCATCATTACTCCAGTCTTCAGTGTCACATGATCCTTCGGAAATCATTCTAAAATTCTGATTTGCTACTCAAGACACATTTCTTCTTATCTTATTGTGCTGCTTACCGTGATACATTTTTATTCAGAATTCTTTGACGAGTAGAATATAAAATGACAAATCTTTGTTCTCGTTTTTGATCGATTAAATGCATTTTGAATGGGACGTTTTTCTTCAAAAAAATTCTATAAACCAACATTTGAAATCATTTCAGAAAAATGTTGATATTAGAATAAAACTAGAATAAAACCTAATTTTTTTAGGTAACAACTTTCTTTTGAAAGCACCCATGTATATGATAACTTTTAAAAGACTGTAAAAACAACAATAATAAAAGTTTTGAAAAAAATAAAACATTTTGAGAAAATGACATAGCTCAAATTTCTGAAAAATAAAAGATCATGTATGTGTTATACAACTGTTCTGAACAAAAACGTCAGACGGGATGAAAGAAAGCGCAAATTCACTCTGACAGTAGGTGAACAAAACAGTGCTGCGCTTATAAACATTACTTTATTGGGCATCATATGGATTTAAGATGAAAAGAAAATGCCTCTTTTCTGAAGACAGTCGTACAGTCTGACTGTTAGATATACACTCACGAATGCCCTGTCAGAATGACACATTTCGCCAAAAGGTGACAAGTTTGCAGGTATGTTAAAAGTCAGTGGTCTTACCCGGAGATGGGGTTTTAAACCTGTTGCTGGTTTCGTTCTCTCCAGCCTCCTCGTGAGCTCGATCCCTGAAGTCCTTTTTACTGAGGTATTCTTCAAGCACTTTCAGGCCTTCGCTTGACTGCAGGTCCACAAAACTGTCCAGAAAATCCCAGTACTCTGCCCAGGGGTGACCGAGCTCATGGGCCAGATCTCTACTCACAGACAGGGCACCATTATCTAAACAATGCTTAATAGCACTCTTAAATGCCAAAAACATTAAACAAGTGTCTATGATAATACAAGCTTCCTATGAATGACCAGCTTCCTTAAATTATATCTTAACGCTGACCTGCCAACTCTTTCTGCTCCACGGTCTGGGTCAGACTTTAGGATGTTGTGGAAATGGTCTGCCCGTTCTCTGGGAGGAGTCTTCCACGCTCGTCTGAACTCATCTGCCTATATTAAAAATGTTTTTAATTTATATACAAATTTGATTAGGTCATAAAACATGACTAAACATTAGTACAAAACTCACTTTAGATGGATTTAAAGGTCCAGCAAAGGCCCTGACTGCCATAACTGGATCCTTTGGGCTTCTGGGT
Organism: Sinocyclocheilus anshuiensis; assembly: GCF_001515605.1. Lineage (NCBI taxonomy): Eukaryota > Metazoa > Chordata > Actinopteri > Cypriniformes > Cyprinidae > Sinocyclocheilus > Sinocyclocheilus anshuiensis. The sequence goes on from NW_015539865.1 coordinate 478,712, forward strand.
AACCGTGGTGACAGATTTTCCATTGGCTCAGGGGACCAAGGTGCACCAATCACAGGTTGGGAGGAGTTATCTGTAGCTCTCAATAAGGGGATGTATAATCGATCTGTAGCCAATAAGAAATCAGTGTTAGAATATGGAATACAACTCATCTAAATTTTTAAAGTATAATAAATAAATTCAAAACTATACATCGCTGACTTGCCTTCTAAATATTCATTTATCTTCTGTTTGACCTCCTGAATCTTACCCTTTTCTTTCATTCTTTCACAAATTACCTAAATTAAGAGAATACATTGGACGACTGATAAATAAGCTTTGGTAAATTATGAAATCTTCAGCATGAAAGCTAATGCATCACAGTTGCTGTACCTCAGAGGGCTTCTGGTTGTACTTGTTCTTGCAGTTCTTGTCGATATCTGGATGAGAACACAGTATGTTCACCACCTCTGGACAGCCAAACTTGCATGCAAAGTGGAGCGGCGTCTCAAATCCCTGTGAAACACCATTCACCATGTGAAACATGAGCATTCAGGTGGGACTGTTCCAAACCCCAGTGAGCCGCCTGCCTAGACAGTATTCCAGGTATAATATAAAAGTACCAGACACAATAGATGCTCCAAACTAGGGCTGCACGATAAATCGCATGCGATATTTAATGCGCATCTTGTCAGAAAGCCGGTTCTGTAATCAGCGGTAAATCTCCATCACCTGCGGGCTGCTCAATGTGAAAACCCGCCTGATAAGATGCGCGTTAAATATCACATGCGATTAATGGTG
>NW_015539865.1:479683-482427 GCF_001515605.1 Sinocyclocheilus anshuiensis
TTAAATATCGCATGCGATTTATCGTGCAGCCCTACTCCAAACAGTGTCATCAAAATAATGCTGGCTTATATGATATTGTCTTTGTCAAATTCTGAGGCAGTAATGAATGTATCATCCTACAATGCATTATGAAGTTTTTAATCCAAGATGTCAACTGGAGTTGAACCTTTTTTTTTTTTTTAGTTCAGTATTTTGTTCAGAAATGATAAATACCTGTAGAAATATTTTTGTGCTTATCAGAATATATTCAATATTTTAACAAAGACAGATAAAAAGCACCACTTACAGCTTTATCTGGCGTGTTAAGGTACAAGTCTACGATATATCCGATGCGTTTCTGCAGCATGCTCTCCTGATCATCTGGATACATAAGCCGCATGAAATCTGGGTTCTCAAGAGTGTCCAGCAGGATCTGAACAATGCCTGGCTGGTTCTCCTTAGCAGCCACATGCATCACATTATACCTGCAGCCCTCCTGCAGTCAGATTCACAATAGACAAACATTCAGAAGAACAGCATTGAGAGATCGATAAGTTTAAATAACACGTTAAAAAAAAAAAATATATATATATATATATATGGAAGTGTACTATGGATATGAGGGTGAGTAAATGATTACATCATTTTCATTTTTGGGTTAATTATCTCTTTAAGAAATTCCACATGTATTCTCTCCAATCAAATATGAATAAAGTGCCATATATAAGCCATTTTATTAGCTGTACAAATGTTAGGAGTTATCCTGCTGTGACGGCTCAACATTCAGTCATCTGCATTGAGTTTATTGTAAGTCTGTATTAAACGTCATAAATGTCACCCACAAGATAGTGGTTGAGATCCATTAGGCACTATAAATGCTGTAGAATAATTCCATTTTCATTTTATATGCACAGTTTGCATCTTACGTATTAGATTATATGGCTCTCAACTAAAGAAAGTTGACCATGATAGTAAATATTAGGTAAAGTGCAGTTGTTTCAGAAAAAAAATTTGTAGTAAAGAACAATGCTGATAAAAAAAATACAATGAGATATGAACTCACAGGATTCATCACGTGATAAACTGCATTGCATCGATAAGTTTAAATAACACGTATATATATATATATATATATATATGGAAGAACATGCTGAAAAGTAAACAGCTGAATTCATACACATGGGAAAATGGTGCATGTGGAAATATTTGGGTTTGTAAATAAATAACATAATATAAAGATACCGGGCTAGTTTGGAAAGAGACTTTGAACTTTGCAAAGAAGCCAACAGCTCACCATATCAAGTGGAAAAACAGCCAAAACAACTTCATACAAACCGATTACGGTACAAAAGCTTTCACCTGGACTACAGTAGGGTTGTCCCCTGACCCGATGAGGTAACGAGGGTTGCTCCACACCAGCTCGGTAAAGGCTATCTCATCTCCCTTCTCCACAGCCTTCCTTAGCTTGGCCGTCAAATCTTGCGTCCGAGGGCTCTTAAAACTGTTCGCCTTCTCCCTGTTGATTGTGTCTGCCTCCATCATAGATGGGTGGTCTAGTTTTGGGAATTTAACAGAAAAAACTTTTACATTTACAGTTTTTAATACATGATTATCTTAGCTTAACATACATTTTTATTATCAGACATTTTAATATATGAAAGTGAAAAAGAAAAAGTGAAAGTGACGTGACATGTGGCCAAGTATGGTGACCCATACTCGGAATCAGTGCTCTGCATTTATCCCTTCGTAACCTTCGGGTTACGAGTCCGACTCTCTAACCATTAGGCCACGACTTCCCGACTATATATATATATATAACATTCATATTAGGGGTGGGAGAAAAAAAAAATCGATTCACATATGAATCACGATTCAGTCTTCTAGCATTTCCATTCGATTCATAAATTTAAAAAATCGATTTTCTAGTTAATATAATAATAATAACAACATGATGTTGTCGGAACAAGGCAGCAACAGCAATGGAGGAGGGAAAACAAATACATCTTGCCCTATTTTCACTGAGGGCAAGTGTTTGGAAAAATATATTAATTGTTGATCTTTTGTTGTTATTATTGGAAGTGTAAAATATTATTGATTTATTAGGAAGTTAACAGTTAATAGGAAACACTGATTTCTTGAGTCAGGACTCCCCATACTATAGACTGGTGTGTTTGATGTCCAGTGTGCACAAAAAAATTGATGAAAAATTGTGAATCGTAATAAAAAAAAAAAAATCGTGAATAGATTTTTAATCGAACCGTGACCCCAAGAAACGATATGAATCGAATCACAAGGTACGGAAAGATGCCCACCCCTAATTTATATATTCATTTATAATCTACATTAATTCTGAAACAGATACATACAGTAACTTACAATGTATACACTAAATTCTAAACATATAAATCAAAGTTATTTTTCAAATGGGCTTTACATCTGGGATAATTCCTCACCTTTGCAAAACACCAGGCCAGGTTTGACAGGAGAAACACAGGGAGTGCTTTTACTAGGCGAAGGGTAGTAGTCACATATGCCTTTGGCAAACTTCTCAGCATCCTCGCGATTGGAGAAAGCTTTAAACCGAGCCCCCTTCATCATTTTAACAGCCTGCAAAGCCTCTTTCTTATCCGTGTACACATGGGCTCTCTCTAAAGAGGAAGAGGAAAATAACTCAATCTCAGGGTTGAGTCATCTGTAAAATGTTATAAAATAAAAATTTATAATTTTCATATTACAAATTCTTCCATTCAAAAGTTTATATATAT
>NW_015539865.1:482514-535922 GCF_001515605.1 Sinocyclocheilus anshuiensis
GTCCTCTTTTGGAAGACCAAACAAAGTAGTTTCGCTTTCACAACGAAAAACACAGCGGCCTAGCGTGAGGGGAAGCCCCGGCTTAGCGTGCGCTGAGGCCGGGATAGAGTGAGCTGAGGCCAGGTTAGAGTGAGCTGAGGCGGCGGGGTCGAGAACGGCGCGCCCCGGCGGATCCGACGAATGAGCGGCAACCACATGTGACGACCCCGGGCTGGACTCCGCTTCGTCCACTGTGAAAGCCGATCTGGCGATCCACAGCGCAAAGTTGTTGTATTTCCTCAGCAACCAGCACTGATCAGCTCCAGGCATGACGAAGCAGATATCGTCCTCTTTTGGAAGACCAAACAAAGTAGTTTCGCTTTCACAACGAAGCACACAGCGTCTTCACGACATGGCGGCATCAACAATACTACAGCGAGAATAAAAGTTACGCCTTCTTTCTTTGCGTGAACATTTGGGCGGCGTTATGCAAATCTTCCCACATAGTGAGGTAGATATGTGGGGGCGTGTTAGAACGAGCCGTTTTATGTAGGTGTGGTTAACTCTTAACTTTTATAAAGAATATCTCTTTGGATTTGAGACTTTAGTCTTTGCAACTTTACAGATCTTCTTTATGCACCAAGAGCTTGTAACACTCCAAAGACAAAGGAAAAATTGAAATCGCATCATATGACCCCTTTAAAAATCTTACCGACCTTAAACTGTTTAACACTAGTGTACATCACTTTACACAAAAATTCTCAGTCTTGTACCAGGTGTCTAAAGTAGAGGTAAAAACTCTTACCATTCCTAGCCAGCACATCCTCCCACAATGGACACACTCCGTAGAAAAAGGTGGGCGACCCCTGTGCGGTTTTCGAGGTAGTCTGTGTCTCCGACTGTGAATTCTCCACATTACAAGGGCACACCGTTCCACTCAGAGCCTCCTCCTCAGGTGGGTTAAGGCCCATGCCGTACCCAAAATCCCCATCCTCACCTGTGACCGAATCTTGGGTTGCTGATGTGGCACAGGGTGGCACTACACTCCCAGAGCTGTCCAACGAGGCACTGTTACCACCGCTGCTGTCGGGCTCGGTAAGTCCAGCGTTCTCCACCAGAGTCCTGGCAAGCTTACGCTCAAATATAGCTCTTGTCGTGGCGGTGATGGGGCCACATTTCAAGTTGGCTTTAATGATCTCCTCCCTCAACTCGTCAGCAGTGAGACCTTTCAACCTGCTCAGGACAGCGTCCATGCTTCTGCTGCTACGGCTACCTGATCAGCAAAAAAATACAAACAGAAATTGATATGAAAGCAGAAAAGGGAGTATAATCGGGCAAAACCCCCACATGTCTCATGCTGATAACAGCATCAGCTGGGACTGGTAACAAACGTAGTATAAAACAGGTAGGGCACTTTACATGTTCTGCCGCACTACTGGTGCTTTTCAGAAACAACATACTTCCTTTTTTATTGTCAAGGCATCACAAAAAAAATACACATGAAGAACAAATGCAAATGTACAGACTTAATATAGTACACATCACTAGGAATGAAAAGCACCAATTATAAAATAAATATGAAACATTATAAAAATGTAACATTACAAATAAAAATTGATACACATATATAAAATGACGAGATATGACATTGAAAAAAATTGCATCATTTAACCATATAAATTAAGAGGGAAGCACAGGTTCACTGTCTTGAGACCTTTGGAGTTCTTTGATGAAGAAATAGCTTGGATATATTGCTTGATATCGTTTTTTATAACAACAAAAATGAGCTTTTGAAGATTGAATTTTTGCATGTGAAATGTGGCAAAGAGCAATAAAAGATTAACAATAAAATACTCATTCTTTTTGTTGTTTAGGTTTTAGAAACCAAACACGTGGTTTTAACAGCACTGAGAAACCCCTAAGCAAATTTGGTTAATAAACAACAAAAAACCAATACAAAATAATTTTGTATAAGGACAATCCCAAAAAAACACGAATTGCATTTTCACTAGAGGAATCACAAAAACAGCAATCTGTATCTATATCTAATGCAACTTTGGTGGTAGTTTAAAAGGACATCCCTTACTTTATTAGTTATGTATTTAAGCAGGCACTGTCCGTCGTTTTTTCCAATCAACACGAACCCAAAGTTCTCTCAGTATGACAAAATATATATATAAATAATTTTATATATAAAAATTATAAATAATTTTTATATATGCCCCTGTGAGGCAAGCATGCATCTGCAACATGTAAAAAGTTTATTGAAACCGAGGCGTCACGCCCGAACTACAATCCATTGTAGTTTTTGTCTGTATATTCCATGATCCTGAATAATAGAGATGATATATCAAAACACGGGAGATTTAAATGTCACCCGTCATTTCTGCACCACTTACCATCTATCAGCTGAACAGTGACGCCGAGCGCGATGGAAACTCGTGTGCATGTGTGATTTATTAAACGTTTATATGAGTGTGAATCGCGCGGACGCTCTGGAAGGGTCGCGCTGTTTACAGCTCGGTCTGCGCATGCGCGTGGAACGGTCTGCGATGCTCACTGCGCCAGGCAGGGTTCATGTGCTTCAGACGCCGGGTGCATCGGATCTTTTCAGTGAATCGACTGAACCGGTTCACGAAAGAGATCTGAATGATTCGTTCACAAATTCAACTCTTTTTGGGGTGGAAAATGGTACATTATCCAAGTATTATACACAAAATTAGAGATGCATTTACATTTAGCAGACACTTTTATCCAAAGCGACTTACAAATGACAATGGAAGCAATCAAAATCAACAAAAGAGCATTGATATGCAAGTGCTATGACAAGTCTGTTAGGGTTTTTTAAAGGGGTCATATGATGCGATTTCAAGTTTTCCTTTCTCTTTGGAGTGTTACAAGCTGTTCGTGAATAGATAAGATCCCTGAAGTTGCAAAGACTAAAGTCTCAAACCCAAAGAGATATTCTTTATCAAAGTTAAGACTCTGCCACACCCCCCTAAAACGGCTCGTTCTAACACGCCCCCATTCTGTTACACCAAATACACAAAACAATGATCTTTAAAAAAAGCATCATATGACCCCTTTAATGAAAGGAAAAAGAATAGAGCAAGCTTGTGTTAGAGGCCTTTTTTTTTTTGTTGCTTTTTGTTAATTTTATAATAAAAAGAAAACAAATAGATAAAACACAAAAAGAATAGAGAAGCTAGTTAGTTTTTTTTAACACAACAAGCAGTTAGTAAATGAATAGAGTGCAAGTCTAAAAGGGACAAGTTTTTTTTTTCTTTAAGAATAGAATTAGAATAGAGAGTGCTAGAGTTAGAGGGTCAAATAAAGATGGAAGATATGTGTTTTAGCCTAGAGTGCAAGTCTAAAAGGGACAAGTTTTTTTTTTCTTTAAGAATAGAATTAGAATAGAGAGTGCTAGAGTTAGAGGGTCAAATAAAGATGGAAGAGATGTGTTTTTAGTCATTTCTTGAAGATGCTGCTCAGATTGAGTTGGGCAGGTCATTCCACCAGGAGGGAACATTTAATGTAAAAGTCTGTGAGAGTGACTCTGTGCTTCTTTGGGATGCACAATAAAGTGCCGTTCACTTGCAGAACGCAAGCTTCTAATATACGTCTCCACTTATGTCCTTGCAGATCAGTATTTGCAGAAATGTAGGAAAGATAAACACAAACTATATTTGGTAATGATTACCCTGAAATATTTTACATTTAAAGAGTTCAGATGCAAAAGCCTCTAAGTGCCGTCTAACATTTTCTTCTAAAATGAGCAGTTTTATCAGGCTCCTAGATTTATGTTCAGTTATTTCACTTTTATTGCATAGAAAAGGACCTATACATTGCCATTAGAGTAAGATTACTCAACCTAAACATAGGAGCCTGATAAAAATGCTAATTTTAGATGAAAATTTCAGATGGCGCTTAGAGGCTTTTGCATCTGAACTCTTCATATTTTGCCCCACAGAAAGAAATATGTGACCCTGGACCACAAAACCAAAGTAGCACGAGCATATTTGTAGCAATAGCTTCACCTGATAAACAATACATTGTATGGGTCAAAATGATCGATTTTTCTTTTATGCCAAAAATCATTAGGATATTAAGTAAAGATCATGTTCCATGAAGATATTTAGTAAATTTCCTACTGTAAATATATCAAAACTTAATTTTTGATTAGTAATATGCATTGCTAAGAACTTCATTTGGACAACTTTAAAGGCGATTTTCTCAATATTTAGATTTTTTGGCACCCTCAGATTTATCTCGGCCAAATATTGTCAAAAACTCAGCCAGAGAAGAGAATCTAGATATTAACGTTACCTCTGCTTCTGTCTGCAAATGTATGAAGGCTGCAGGTGGAGATGGGCTGCACACCAAGAACTCCTTACGTTAACTTACATGCTTAGTTTCCATACAGCCATGCCTACTGACACTTATTGCAGCAAAACAGAAACTATCTCGCCCTCGATAATGGCTCTTTCTGCACGAAAACAGCTATAATCATGTACACATGAAAATATGGGGCTCACAGAGATCTCGCTAGTTGTTTCAAGTTAACGTCTGAGCAAAGCAGGGTTGCCAGGTTTTCGCAACAAAACCCGCCCAGTTGTTACTCAAAACTAACCCAATCGCGTTTCGAGGGGTAAAAAATAAATAAATAAAAATCGCGTTGCTAGGGGGTAAAATACACGTTTCTTGGCTGGGTCCCTCCGGTAAAATTCGCATGCGTTATTGGGGTGGCTTCAACCCGCGGATAACAACCCGCGACAACAGTGTTAAATTATCCCAAGTCTTCGCGGACTTGGCAACACTGGAGCAAAGTGCGCCTCCCGGAAGTCTCTCTTGCTCGATGCGTCTTTGCTCGTTTGGGTTTTAGCAGCGCTGCCTAGTGGCTGACTTGTGTATTTATTAAATTACGTGAACATTAAAATGATTAAAAAGTTGATCACAAACAAATGCTTGTGAAGCAGTACACAGTATGTAACGATAAACATTTAAACTGCAGTGTGCTGTATTGTTTCACGTTATTATGTTTAATTTGGCAAGTGCCTTCTAGGAGCCTGTTTCATAAAACAAGTTTACCAACTAAAGCCAGATTTATTTCAGTTAGTCTGATGTATTGTCAGTTCATTTGGTTCAAAATAAGTCAGACTAACTGATATAAGCCTGGCTTGTTTGGTAAACTTGTTTTATGAAACAAGCCCCAGTTGTCATGCCATTATCAATTGTATTTATCCATTTTAATCTAAATTGTGTAAAACAGTCATTAATGAAAATTCATAAAAAGGTGTCGGTGTTAAAGGTGCTTACTATTATATTAACAATAAATTAAAACCCAAGTAAACCTAAGCATACTGTAAGTGCATGAAGTTAATTTATATTATTCAGTACTTAACTGTATAATTACACTGTAACAAAATAAAGTGCAACCTATTTAGCTTATATTACTGTATAAAGCTTAAATGAGATCACTGTAAAAAATGACAGTGAATTTAACGGTAAAAGACTGTAAAAATGCTACAGTACAAACCTGTTAAATGGTTAACGGTAAATTCCCCTACTATATACGGTGAAAAACTGTATTGGACATTACATGTATTGGACATTAATTTTACGGTAGTATACCGTTTTTGAAAGTGAAAAAGACCGTATAATTTACAGTGAATAACCGTAAATTGACATTCCCAGAATTCCCTGCGTTGCATTTCAAATGTGATGTTTTTTTGTTGAAATAACTGTTTCTTCTTAGGTTTTTCTTATCAGTTTTGTATATTACGGTTGTTACACCTAATGCTGTTAAATGAATGTTTATTGCATTATTTCAGTGTCATGTGGGTTACCGTGATGGTGTTTAGTGTTTGTGTGAATGACACTGTGCACCTTCTATATATGTTAGTATTTAAAAGCTGCTTGTGATGGGCTTTGGTTCATCATGTGACTTTCTCATCACCACCTGCATTTGGTGGTTATCAGGTATTACACAAGGGTACAAAACAGATTTCAGTACTTCAGTAGGTTGGTATATTAACATTATATCAGTTAATGAAATTACGGTATTTTACTGTAAATGTAAGTTAAAACCGTAAAACCTAAAATGTTGCTACCGTATTTTTTACGGTAAAATTCTGGCAACCACAGCTGCCGTTTTTTTACCGTAAATTTTAATTTACGGTAAAATAAAAAAATGTTTTTTAGTGTACATTTTACCAGTTAAATAAAAAGCAGAATGTGTCTTCTAGCAACAGTATCTGCTATAATAACATAATAAACATCATCATCTAAAGAACATTAAATAGGAACAAAAGACAAGATGTGATCATTTTACAGAATGATTTATATTTTACACTCAATATGGCACATCCCATAAAAATGCAGAGCAAGCAAAGAATTAAAAGTCAAACTTTTTTCTTATTTATAAACACTGAACAGAAACTCGTGCTTTTAGTCAGTACAGTAATTAACACGCAGTAAGTTAATTAAAAACAGTTCCCTCCCTTTCACTGAATATGTATTAATCCTTTGAAGATAAATGTACATGTTAGTGTGTAAAGCTTCATTTCCCATTATGTCTTAATCATTTAAAGCAGTCTAAAGGTTATTAGCTATACATGGAGATCAATGTCTTCATCTCAGAACACACTTAAAACAGTTCAAGCCAATTACATGGTTAAGTCCAGCTCCACAGACACAATAAAGACATCAGGGGAAAGAGAGAAATATTACACCTAATTAAAATACATTATTCAAAATATATTTGCACACATTTTCAATAATTAAGGCTGTAATGACAAACTATCCATGAGAATTTTTTAGGAAGTGAAAATGTTTTTAAATAAGTGAACATAGTAAACAGCGCTTCTGAGAGCACATTCAACCTATTTTACATTATTTCCCAAGATCTCTCAACAGAAAAACTTCATTCAAGCTATACATTTTTAGCAGTATTTAAAGGTTTCCTTATTGGATTCATTTTAAGGCGCAGCCCTAAACAGAACTAGTCAAATTCTGACAGACCTTTTCTATGAGATCTCACATCTGTAAACCGTAGACAAAACCCAGATAACTAGCTGATATTGGATGATCTGATCTATTAATATATATTACCCCGAACAAATGGGCTACTATACTTTCTCCCAGTCTCACACGTACATTCCTGGGGCTTCAGGTCCTGAGTTTCAATCAGAAAGAGGCCGTAGTGCGATGTATAATATTGTAAGCGCATCCTTAAGGTCCCCACAAAGAACAGTGGATCTGAACTCTGAGACTTGTGGGTAAAGCAGTACACAGTGTGTATGTAGACAGGAAGTTGTCAGCATCGCTTTAGACGTGATCTGAGGCCTGGGAAAACTAAGAACGCTCTGTTTTGGGGGGAATCTGTGCTCTAAAATGCGTGGTTGATATGGGGCCTCGTATGGTTTAGTAGATAATATTTGCATTATATTGCAGGGAACAGCTCTAGATCAGGCATCTGTGCAGTGATGGAATGAGAGGTCAGCTCATTCACAGGCACAGAGGATTGGAAGAACAGTTCAGCTGTGAGATATATAGGATATATATCTGACCAATCAGGTCGATAGGTCACTAGTTACTACAACACTGGAGTCTGGTGCCCTGGATGCTTGTTGTAGATCACATTTGTGTGTGTGTGTGTGTTTTTTCCACTTCTGCAGGACTAAGCAGCCTAGCAGTAGCCCTCACAAACCTCTTATGAGATGAGAAAGAAAACAATATCAAAGCTGAGTAGTGGGCGACTACTGTGAAACTACAAGCGAGATAAACAGAACAGCTAGACGGAGAGAGCAGCTCTATACGTTCAATGTGAAAATAAAAAATGATTACAACACAAACAAACACCAAAGTGACCCCCGAAAATAAAGCTGTGGTTGGTTTCACCTGAACAATCTTGGTTAGGAAGGGATAAAGCCAAATATTGGCAGTTGATAAGAAATAAAGAAAGAAACGTAAAAGTGCCCATAGAGATAAAACGGAACTTTCTTTGTGGATACTTTGTGTATTACGAGGGCTGCATCTCTCCCTGTATCTTATCGTTCTCTTCTTTATCAGGTGAGTCGTTGCTACTGTTGTCATGAAGCCCCAGTTTTTGGAGCTCCTCCTCTGCACTGGCCAACGACGTCACTGTGACCGTGTGTTCCTCCATCTGCTTCTGAAGGCTGTCCATCTCCTGCCTACGAGAAATGACCATCAGATGAGTGAGAAAGGAATGCCATCTGTTATGTGGTAGCTTTATTTATATGAAAAGGGAGGCAGGGGAGAGCAGGTTTGTGTAACTGGATTTTCTGGTGTTTTTTCGGGAATACAATGAATAGTTTCATCTACTCAGAAAGGGCATATTGCAACAATGCTCATATCTGATTAAGAATTTTATCGTAAGTGTCTTAAGTCTTAGGTGCCACATGCTTCAGAAATCATTCTAATATACAGATTTGGTGCTCAAGAATTAGTTCCTGTTAATCATGTTATAATATGTTAAAAACGTGTGTGCCATTTAATTCTTTTTTTGAAAGCATGATAGAATTATTTCAGGTTTTTAAAGTGCCCCTGTTATGGATTTTTGAAAATTACCTTTCATGCAGTGTGTCCTGCAAATTTTTTAATCCTGAAACGAGTCGTTTTTAAAACGAATCCCAAGCAGTTTTATGTTGATGTCAAAATGAAACATTAGCATATTGCCCGCCCACTTGTTGTTTTTTTCTCATTGGTCTGAATAAAAATGCCAATTCATTCTTTGCCACTAGGTGCCGCTGTTGGAGCTGTAAAATAGCTGTTTCCCTGGTAACGGCTGTAAACAAAGCAGCACTGCGCTCACAAACGCTGCTTTATCAGGCATTACAGGCAAGATGAAATGAAAATGAGACCAATCGACCAATCACCGCCGATTAGCGTCACGCAAAGGAGGGGTTTGGAAAAATGAATCGTTAAACGAATCGTTTGGGAGTCGTTGAGCAAGTAAGGTAAAAATAAATGCATATTATAAGACAATGAAAGCGTTTTTTGACCTTGCATGCATGTCAACCTGTTGTTGGGGACTCCCAAACCCAAAATATGAACCTTTCATTACCCATAATAGGGGCACTTTAAGACGAATAGAATGTTCAAAAGAACAGCATTTATTTGAAACAAGAATCATTTGTAACATTACCTCTTCACTTTTAATTTTGCTAAATTTCATGCATTCTTGCTTGAATAAAAGAATTAATGTAAAAAAAAAAATTGTTACTGAATAGTAGTGCATTTAATAAATGAACTAATTCTGTAGCTTGAAAATGAATACTCAAAGCCACTATATAGGCCAAATCAATGTAGGCAAATAGAAGATATTCATAATAGGGAAATAAACAGGTTAACTTGTTCTAATAGTGGCACAATGTTACCATGTGCCCACTCTCCCCTAGTTTTCACATAGAAAGGTATGGTAAGATGTTTGCAAGTCTTACTTTAGCTGTTTCAGACAGTTGTGGAGGTTATTGAGAGGTTCTTTATTGACGGATGCTGAGGGTTTCAACAGTTCGTCCAAAAGTGAAGCAGGAACGGGGCAGTCTGGGATTTTTACTGGAGTCACTGGGGTCGAGTCCCCCTTTAAATCCATCCGCTGGTGTGCGGACAGAAATAAAGAGAGAAAATATTGAATTATCACACTTACAAACGTCCACGTTTTCGGTTTTTCAAATGAGCATTAGTCTTACCTTTCTGAGCCTGCCGTTTTTGAGGTCCTGTTTGAGCTGGTTGTTCTGCTGAAGAACAGTCTTCATGCTGTTCCTCAGCTCTCCCACTTTAGCCTGCAGCATGAATTTATCCTTCCGTGTGCCATTGAGCTCTTCCTGCACCATCTCCAGCTCCACCTTTATCCTCTACAGATCACATCAAACCGAAAAGCCCAACATTCAGAAGAAAAGAACCATAATACATGTTCTGACAACAGAAGCTGACTAGCGTATCCGACCTGTAGAGTGTCCTGTAGGGTGTCCATCTCTCTCTGGTGACACTGTTCCACCATCTCCAGCTGCTGTTTCTGAGTCTCGATCTCCCGCTGCCTCTGCTCCACCTCCCACTTCAGATCCTCCACCTGCAGGGAGACAGGAACACAGCATTCATGGTATATAGTGATTCTGAAGGAGAATGAGGGGTGGTCACAATTCTCCATACAGATATCACAACGCTTCAATAAAGCATTCAAAGCTTTTCATAGATGAAACTAACTTGTGGTAGGTCATTTATTGATTTCACTGTCAGAAAAAAAAAACGTGTGCAAAAACTGTACTCGCAAGGGTACAACAGCTTCTCTAGGCACAATTTTGTACTTATCTACCCCTAAAAGTTGCATATTAGTACTTCAGATCAGTAACATGTACCCTTGAGGTACTACTATGAATCTTTCAGGGTTAAATAAGATACAATTTTTGCACATTTTTAAGAAAATGTCAAGTCGATTTATATAGCGTTTAATAGAAAATCATCATAATGTTTTAAATATCTCATAATATTTGCATTTAGCAGATTAGAGCTGGGTTCAGGCTCTTAAACCTTGCAACCTGCTTACCTAGATAGCAATTTAATGCATAACAGGTGTTATATTGCGAGAGTGTAAAGATTTAAACAGTGAGGCAGTTGATTAGGTTTGTGCTGTACCTCTTGGTTAGTGAGGGGCTGTTTGCTGAGCTCATCATCAAGTTGTTTTTGAAGGATCTGGAGTTGAGCGTGAGCATCAGCTAATTCCTCTTGGAAATGAGAAACCTCTTCGGAGTGCTTCTCATCTTGAGCCCTGTCAAAGAGAGAAAAATCTCTCACAAAACACACCGACACAATCGGAGAAGAAGTCACAAACATCTGCTCTTTAGAGTACCCAGAGAAGTTAATAAATCATAAATCAGAGAAGTTAAAGGGATAGTTCACCCAAAAATGAAAATTTGATGTTTATCTGCTTACCCCCAGGGCATCCAAGATGTAGGTGACTTTGTTTCTTCAGTAGAACACAAACGAAGATTTTTAACTCAAACCGTTGCAGTCTGTCAGTCTTATAATGGAAGTGAATGGGAATCACGGCTTTGAGAGTCAAAAAAACATACACAAACAAAACCAAATTAAACCCTGCGGCTCGTGACGATACATTGATGTGTAAAGACACGAAACGATCGGTCTGTGCAAGAAACTGAACAGTATTTATATAGTTTTTTACCTCTGATTCACCACAATGTCCGAACTGTCCTGAGCGCGTCCTCGACAGCCGGCGCGTGACGCGTCTTCTTCTTGCTTTACGGCAGATATGACTGACAGACTGCGACGGTTTGAGTTAAAAATCTTCGTTTGTGTTCTACTGAAGAAACAAAGTCACCGACATCTTGGATGCCCTGGGGGTAAGCAGATATAAATTTTCATTTTTGGGTGAACTATCCCTTTAATAAAGCAGTTTAGGCACTGATCTCCAACACTGCATTTATAGTTTCCCTCTTTCTCCATGTTAGCTCACAACCATCAGTTCATGGCTGTAGAATAGCTGGGCCTCGTGAAGGTCTCTTGAAGAGTGACAGTACTTCTGTATTATGAGTTTCAGAAGCAGCTGTGATCCTATAGCTCAGAGTGCCAAGAAAACACAGACTTACTCAAGTGTTTTAGCCTCTTTCTGCAGGGTTTTGATGAGCTCCTCTTTGGCCTGCAGATCTTTCTTGATCTCGCTGAGTTCCAGCATGGCTGCTCTGTAATGCCTGCGGTTATGGGCTGCCTCCAGCTTGGCCTCCGCCACCTGAACAAAGCGTACAAACACACAGGTCACATGCATGCACGTAACAAAATCAACCAAAGCCTTTGGGAGTTCTCAAGGGGAACTGGATACGCCTTGCAGCTGTTAAACCATGTATTAACCTGCTCGGTCAGATCCTTGACTTTTATTTTCTCTTTCTCCAGAGCAGCCTGCAGCGTCTGCACCAACTGTCTCATCTGCTGGTCCTCTTCTTCTTTACGCTTTAACACTGCCTGAACCTAAAGTGAAGGATTACGGAGATGTTAAAACAACCCCCCCTACAAAACAAACCAAAAAAAAGTACTAAATTCTATTGATTAAAGAACAGTTTGGGGAATCTAAAAGGTAGTTATGACATGTAGCATCACACCTGTAAGTTGAGCTGGACAAGATCTGCTTCTCGCTTTGCCAATGCAGCCTCTAGAATATTGGCATGTTCCCGCAATGCACTATGGGATTTCCCAAGCCCAGAGAGCTTCCCTTTCTCATGCTCTAGCTCAAGCGCAAGCTTCTTATTCGCATCCTCCAGGCGACGAATTCTCTTCTTAAAATTTCTTGACTCTTGAAGCTGTGGGGAAAAAAAGAAACCATTTAAACAAAAATTATCAGTGAAATGAAGAGAAAATGAAGTCAGAAAATCAGTAATCAGTTTATTAAATTATTGTAATCAAGTTTATTAAATTATTGTACAGAATTACTAAAAATGTAAAGCGTAAACATCTCTAGTATCATAGAATAATGGGGGAAAACATACATGTACACTATCATTCAAAGGTATGCGGTGATTAAGGTATTTCTTTAAGAAATTAATATTTATATTCAGCAAAGATGCATTAAATTGATCAAAAGTGACAGTAAAGAAAAAAAATCTCATTTCAAATAAATGCTGCTCTTTTGAACTTTGTTCATCAAAGAATCCTCGTATGAAAATTTAAAATTACAAAATTAAGCAGCACAACTGTTTTCATGTTGATAACAATAAGAAATGCTTTATGAGCACCAAATTAGCATAATAGAATGATTAATGAAGGGTTTTTTGACACTGAACACTGGAGTAATGGCTGCTGAAAATTCAGCTTTGTCAGTAAAATAATACATTACATATTAAAACGGTTGTTTTAAATCATAAGAATATTTCACAATATTACAGTTTTTACTGTGTTTTGCATCAAATAAATGCAGACTTGGTCACCATTAAGAGAGACTTCTTTCAAAAATCTTACAGACTCCAAACTGATTTTCTGACCTCAGAAAATGATGTGTATGTAAACATGTTAATAATTTAAAAAATCATATAGTTTGCCATTTTGATTAAATTGTGTCTTTCGCACCATTAATGAGTTTTTTCTCACCTCGTCTTCCAGTTCCAGCACTTTCTCCTGATATTCCTCCAGCTCAGTGCTAGTGAGGGTGATGACCTCCTGTAGCTCTTTCTCCAGCATGGCTTTACTCTGGCTCACTGCCTTCAGCTGTCCCTGCAGGGACTCCAGCTTGGCCTGAAGCAATAACAACAAATACACATCAACTTGTAAACTGTAGTTACACACAGCACACCACTGCGAACGGTGTAAACTGGAGCTATATAAGAATTACAATCAAACGTTTTCAGTATTTATGCATCTCTTTTAACTTTTAGCATTTACATTGTAGACCATCAGTAGCAGTTTACCTGAAGTTCTTGGCTATTTCCACCCTCTGAAACCTGAGTTCTGAGTTTGTCAAGTTCAGCCTCAGCTGTCTCTTTGGCGGTGAGGGCTTCCTGCAGCCTGCGGCTCAGAATGCCAACTGCATTCTCATAGGCCTTATGCTTGGCCTTCATCTCTTTCTGTGCACTGGTCAAATCTGTGCCCATACGCTTCATCTTCACCTTCTGCTCCGAGATAGCCCTGGACGAGGAAAGAGCAGCACATAACAGCAAGTTAGACAATTTTTTGGTCTACTTCACCATCATTTTTTAACTTGTTAAATAAACAGTTGAAAAATGCATCCCATTTCCCCATCATTTAATTTTGAGATGCAAGATCACAAGCAAACACGCACTATTGTCTATATGTCACATCATATTCATGATGTCAAAGACTGAGCAGTGATCACTATGGAAACCCTTATGGCAGGAGAGGCGGTGTGATTGTTACTCACTTTCTGGCTTCATTTTGCATTTGTTCGATCCTCTTTCTCAGATTTTCATTCTCTTCCGTCACTGCCGCCAGCTGGTTCTGGTCAAACTGAAGGGACTGAAGCAACAACGTGGAGAATGTCAAAATGCTATACACTACTGTTCAAACGTTTTTGAACAATATATATATATATATATATCATGTTTTATTCCATATAATGAATTTATTTATTGTGTCTTTTAAAAATGTTTTTGAAAGAGGTGTCTTATGCTCACCAAGGCTGCATTTATTTATTTGATCAAAAATACAGGAAAAACAGTAATATTGTGAAATAATATTATAATTTAAATAACTGCTTTACTGTAATATATTAAAAATATTTATTTATTCCTGTGATGGTAAAGCTGAATTTTCAGTGGTCAGTGTCACATGATCCTTCAGAAATCATTCTAATATGCTGATTTGGTGGTCAATAAACTTTCCAGTTCAAGAAAAATTTTCCAAGATTCTTTGTAAATTTTAAGTTTAAAAGAACAGCATTTATTTAAAATGTAAACGTTTTTGTAACATCATAACTGTCTTTACTCTCACTTTTGATTAATTTAATGCGTCCTTGCTGAATAAAAGTATTAATTTGTTACGGAAAAAAAAAAGGCAAAAGGGTGCCTCTCTGCAGCAGAGATGATCTTAGTAATTCAGTCGGTGTGTACCTGCAGTTGAGAGTCAAGTTGGTCTCTCTCTGTCTGTACGGATTGTAAATGGGCTTCCAGACCGTTCATTTGCTGCTGGACTCGCTCCGCTTCCTTCTGCAGGCGAGCCTGTTCCTGTTCTGCGCTCTTCTTTTCTCCCTCCATTTTTAACAGCTCCTGCTTCAGGTCCTTCACCTCTGCCACCAGACGCTTTTTAGAAGCCTTCAACTCAGAGATCAACTGGTCTTTGGAGCTGGCATCTCTCCTGTAAGCTTCAACCATCACCTGCAATAAAGAGTAGAGCAGATCAAGAACACTTCTACCAATTCCCATTTGCCAATTTTGTTGATTCGATAGCATTTGGTGTATATTTTTTGGTGGTAGAAACTTGTCATAACTAGTCTTATCCAGCAGCAAACAAGTATTTAATGCCTTACTGAAATCAAAATGGCCAAATGGAATTTCCTAGGTTAAAGAAAAAAAAAAATCATGGAAGAGATGGGCTATATATCACTTGACAATGACAAAACGACAAAACTACAGGACTACACTCTATACACTTTAAAGGGGTCATATGATGCGTTTTCAATTTTTCCTTTCTCTTTGGAGTGTTACAAGCTCTTGGTGCATAAAGAAGATCTGTAAAGTTGCAAAGACTAAAGTCTCAAATCCAAAGAGATATTCTTTATAAAAGTTAAGAGTTAACCACACCTACATAAAACGGCTCGTTCTAACACGCCCCCACATATCTACCTCACTATGTGGGAAGATTTGTCTTTTTAGCAGCATCATATGACCCCTTTAAGGTACTGAGATCATACCTTTTGCTGCATGAACTGCTCTTTCAGTTTCTGTGCTTGTTTTTTGAGGTTGCCATTCTCCTGCTGGAGAGCTTCAATCTTGTGGAGAGAAAGGAAAAATTGCAATCTGAATCCATTCTAACGTTCTTGATTTAAAAAATAAAAAAACCTCTCACCTGGGTTGATTTAACCTGCAGTTCCTGCCTAAGCTGGTCAAGAGTGTCTGACGCCACCAGCACTTCCTCTCCAAGCCTTTCCGCTCCTTCATCCAGTTCGCTCTTATCAGCCCGTGCTGCCTGTAGAGCAACTTCCAGGACTATTTTCTCATTTTGGAGATACTGCAGGGTTTCCTCTTTAGCTTTGGCGTCAGTTTGTAGCTCCTCCAGCTGGGCCTGGAGCTCCTGGTAACATGCTTCCAGCTGATTAAGGGCCTGTTCTTTGGTTTGGAGGGTCTCCTGAGTAGTGGTCAGCTGCTTCATCAGCTCTAGGTGCTCACGCTGAAGCGATTCCAGCTGGGCATCTTTTTGGGAGAGAATGAGTTTGACCTGGAAGGAGAAGAATCAGTCATTTGAGTCATTATTAGGGGATGCTTATATTCCAATCAACATATTACAAAAATGTCCCTGTGGAGAAACATGCGATTAAGAGTCTTGTTCAAGACCACAATGGTGATGGGTTTGAACCTACAACTCTTTAATTACAGGATGAGATCTTGAATACTAGAATACACCACAAAAGACAAATGGGGTAGTGTGTGTGTGCATATTTAGTTACCTGATCTAGCTCTCTCTCCAGTGTTGTGGCTGTGTTGGCAAGTTTGAGAAGATGCTCTTGCTCCTCCTCAAACTCTTCCAGTTTGCGCTGAAGATCTTCCTCCACCATTGACTTTGCCTCCTGGATTTGATGGATGGACGCTTCTTGAGTCAACATGTCTACCTGAATAACAATTAGTAAATTAATATTATTATTATTATTATGTATGCTTTTTAGACTTAATCGTCATTCAACTTATTCCTAATTTACTAAAGTAAAAAATACATTTCTTAAAGCACACTAAACTGGGCTGCGTTTCCCGTACAAAGACGTAACTTGCTGATTAACCACCATAGTACACTGCATTGCTGTGGAAACAAACTACCAAGTCACGTCTGTTTCCCGAACACGGTCGCATCTCCGTCATTTGAACCACATTAGTTCAAAAATAATATGTTTTGTGATAATGATGCCATGTGATAATGATGTCATTAGGTCAGATTGAGTTAGACCTATCGGACTGCGCCATCTTTTCTGCGTTTCATGCCAGAACTCTGTATTTCTGCAGCTATTAATATGTTTAAATGAAAACGAAAAGAGGCAGTGGTGTTTGATATCATATTTCGTCTTATTGTAAATACAGTGAGGAAAATTGCAGTAGCCAAGGCGAGCTGATTGATGTTATCAAGTACACTGCTGTTTGCAGAATTACCGAACTTGCGTCGTCCCGTCCGCGGGAGTTCACACTCCCGAGTCGAACTTGCGACGTCCGAACTACAGAAGATGCAAGTCCGAAATTTGCGAACTTGGTATTGAGAAATGCGCGCAGACCTACGTCACCAGACTATTTGCCTAATCTTCTCGGTACTTTAGACCGCGATGGAAATGCAGACAGCAACAGGTCTGGGAAAACAACATTTTCCAGGTAATTTCAGTGGAAAAGCGGCTTAAATGAGGAAAAAATAGTGTTAGTGTGCCAGACCTCTATACTTTGTAGCTGCACAGCAATCCGTTCCTTCTCTTTTATAGACTGATGTTTCGTCTCTGTGAGTTTGTGAGACAGAGTAACGTTCTCCATCTTTAGATTTTCCAACACTCCGATCTGAGTCATCTGACCCGCCTGAAAGTAAATATACAAACAAATACACACAACAGATGGCCATTTTGCATTTGAATCTTTCTGATAAACATTGGTTTTTGAATACATACACTATCGTTTAAAGGTTTAGGGTCAGTAAGATTTAATTTTTGAAAGAAATTGCTGCTTTTATTCAGATGGATGCATCAAATTAATGACAAATTATATAAACAATAGCTACAATAAATACATTTATAATGTTACAAAAGATTTAGATAAAAAAAAAAAAAATGCTGTTCTTTCTATTCATTCAATACTGAAAATACAAAAATATTAAGCAGCAAAATCACTTTTAGAATTGATAATATTGAGAAATGTTTCTTGAGCAGCAAATCCGCATATTAGAATGATTTCTGAAGGATCATGTGACACTGAAGACTGGAATAATGATGCTGAAAATTCAGCTTTGCATCACAGGAATAAATTACATATTAAAATATATTACAATAGAAAACCGATATTAATATTAATAATCTAAATATATTTTTGATCAAATAAATGCAGCCTTAGAGAATATAATTTTAAAAATCTTACCGACCCCAAACTGTAAATGGTAGTACACATATTATGGGTAAACAAATTTACACTCAATTGCACTTCACCTACAACATCTTTGCAAGATTTTAAAAGTCTTCAACCTTCTGTAAACAACATTATCTTCTTGAGCTCACAACATGGCAATAGTGGGCCATTATACCTGCATGTTTGCCATCTCTCCCTGCAGTCGCACTCGTGCCTCCTGTGCCAGAGCCAGCTGCTGCTGGTACCAGAGGCGGAGCTGCTGTAGAGAGTCCACTTCTGCCTGCGAGGTTTTCAGTCTGCTCTGCAGAGCGTTCCTCTCGCTCTGGACCCGCTGAAGCTGTGCCTGTAGGCCTCCCATCTGCTGCCGCAACTCGGAGACTAAGTGGAGAAACGATGAATAGGAAAAAGCTATGTAAACAATTTAAGAATTTTATATATTTTCTCAACATTTCACTTAATTTTGTGAGCATGTACTCAGAAGTCCAGCCTTCTGTTAATCACTCAATTGGGCATAGTTATGGGTTTTTTAAACCAGACCAAATTTTTCAAACAGTAACTTCAATACTTCCCAATGCATTACATTTACTAAAATCTGGAACTAGTGATCAAAAGGGAAATTACCATGTTAACCATCCTGAGTAATTATATACGGAGACTAATATCCCAGAATCCCAACTAACCAGACTCAACCCTGACATTATCTACCACTTTGTCTTCACCTGTGTTGTCCTTGGTATTCAGGCTCTGCTGCATCTCCTCAACTTTGACCATGAGCCTCTGGTACTGCTCTTCAGCCAGCTGCAGGTCATTGCCCAGCGAGGCCAGGCTGGCATTCTTCCCCTCTACATTGGCCTGGAGATCCACCATGGCCTTCTCCAGCGCAGAGCAGCTGAAGCGTAATGTGATGACTTCAGAGGTGAGGGTGCTCTGCTTCTCCTGACTGGCCTGGGTCTGCTCCACCTGGGCATGCAACTGAGCAGTTACTGTAGCCAGCTGGGCCTGGAGCTCTGTCTTTTCTTTCAGAGCCTGGAAATGGAGGAAGGTTTTAGATGATCCATGTGGTTGTAACCACATTTTAAAGAAGCATGTTCTTTAGAAGTATATAACAATAAATAAATAAATAAAAAACACGACTGTTTAAAAGGTTGGGATTAGGAAGATTAATTAAGAAGTAAATTTTATTCAGCAAGGATGCATTAAATTGATCAAAAGTAGTAATATTATATAATTATATCAAGTTTATTATAAATTATATGAGACAGTACAGTATATAAGACATTTATATTGTTACAAAAGATTTCAGATTTTCTATCTGTTCTATTAAACTTTTTAATTCAACAAAGAATCCTGAAAAACAGATGAAAATTCAGATCTGCCATCATAGAAATACATTCATTTTTTAAAATATATAATACATTAAAATAGAAAAAAAAAAGTTATATTATTTCACAATATTATTGCAGTTTTAAAGGGGTCATATGATGCGATTTCAAGTTTTCCTTTCTCTTTGGAGTGTTAGAAGCTGTTTGTGAACAGATAAGATCCCTAAAATCAGAGCACACCTCGCTTTTCAGAACGATGAGCTTTGTTAAAATCAACGAGTTTCAGAAAGGCGGGGCATAATGTATTTTTTTAACCTTAAACCGCATAAACACATTTCATTACACCAAATACACAAAATAATGTTCTTTTTTAGCAACGTCATATGACCCCTTTAACTATATTTTTAATCAAATAACTGCAGCCTCGATGAACATAAGACACTTCTTTCAAAAACATTTTAAAAAATCTTACCAACCCTAAATGTTTGTATGGCAGTGTACATATACTGTGTGTGTGTGTCTGTTACAGTGATTACTTGATTGTAAGTTTTACATTTATTTATTTTTTGTGGGGGAAAAAAAAAAAACTATAATTCTAATTAATCATTCAAATAATAAACAATAATTATATTGCAGTAATGCTGTGCATGATTTATTTACTATGTATAAGTAAATTTTGTAAATACATAAAATAAATAACTATAAATATTTAAACCACTCTGCCCTCTAAAATATGAGCGTCAGCCACAAAAAAAAAAATCCATGTCAGTCGACCACTAATAGATGTATATATTCTGTTGGTAGCAAGTAGCAAATAATGGGCAAATACTTGGGACTCTAGTATTAACTCACCTGATTGGCCTCGGAGGAAAGAGACTCTAGTTGTCCTTCTAGCCTCATTTTCTCTTTCAGCACTTGCAGCATCTCATCATGAGTCCCCATCACAGAACTCCCATACGACACGCTGCAAACGCATAATTCAACAGTCATCATGAGGGTGTAATGGGCTGGTTTCAAGACAGATAATGACGTCTAAAAAATATTTAGGCAAAATATTTACTCATACCTGCTGGAGAAGCTGTCCCTGCGACTGCGAGGCTCCACGCTGCCTTCTCTTTCCTGCTCCAGCTCTTCCATGTGCCTCTCTTCAGTGGCTGCTTGCAGGACTTCCTGCAGTGATGGAAAATGGCCCATGGCTTCTGGAGCAATCTCTCTCCCTTCGACAGTATATGGAGCCTTTGGCCGGTTCACTATTGCAGCTAACATATTATATGTCCCTGTAGTAGACACGCTACTATAGGATGAGCTATCGCTGTCATTACCATCAGTGATGTTGTCTCTGATTAGCTGAGATGATTCGGAGTGGGCGTTGGTCTCGGAACTGATGCTGATTTCGGAAACTGTGGAGACTGAGCTGATGGTGGAATGCAGAGAGCTAAAGGACGAGTCGGCAAATGCTGAAACTAGCCCCCCAGATGCATCTGTGCTTTTAGCGTCAGAATCGGGAGTTCTGTAGTCGGCGAGAGAGTGGATCTTGTTGGAGCGAGATGATTTGGATTTCTTCTCCTTGCTGGAAGGGATCCCCAGGCTTCCCAGTTTGGGACCACGAGGAACGCTGGTGCGCAGGAAAGAGTATTCCTTAGTCATGGCGACAGTACTGGCCCGTGGGAGACCCTCGGGATGGAGCATGAGCTCCGGGTCCAAAGTGCTAAATTGGCGGCTCTTAGGAGTGGAACGCCGGTTCTGAAAGGGACAAAGAAATGAAAATTTAATGCAATAAGACATGTAAAACAAGAAACAGTAGCCAACACTGGACGAAAACAGAACGGTTCATCAATAGGGGCTTTCGCACCGCATAGTACTAGGAACTAGCCAACATGGTGATTCCTAGAGAACCAGTTACTCCCTCGGGCCGTTTTCCTGGTTGCATTCGCACCGGCAGCAAGAACAACAGAAACGTTTTTATTCACAGCATTTACAAACGTTAACAACAGGTGAATGGAGGACGGCGTGTGTCGTGGGTTTCGTGATAACAGAGATGGAATGTAAACGCACAATTTACGTGACTGAAAGAGCAAAAAGTTGGGCTAAGAGACGAAATTTTCTATGACAACTTGCAGTGTTATCATCGAGGCTGAGAAAAAAAACAACACTGCAGACAACAGGTAAATGCCGTTATCGCTGTTTTCCATGTTCGTGGAGTAAATATTTTTACATGGCTTTTTAAAAATGCCGGGTAGCCGGTGTTTCGTATGCATTTGGCCAATCAGCTTGTACTTACATCACTGGTAGTTCCTATAGAACTGTTTTATACCCATCTCTGAAGTAGGAGCTAATTTAATTCCCTTAAATGGAGTTCCTAGAACTAAATACGTTCCTAGTTCCTGCGGTGCGAACACGCCAAAAAGCTGGTACTTCCACCAATAGTTCTAGGAACTATGAAAAGGTTCCTCCGGTGCGAAAGCCCCTAATGTGTAACATTAAGTCCATCAAGTCCACCAATGGCAACATAAAAAAAAAAACATTACCCAAAAATGATTTTGCTCACCCTCATGTTGTTCCAATCCAGTTTGACTTTCTTTTTAAGTGGAGGAAAATAAAATAAAATTAAATAAAAATTAAAAACTAAGGTGAATAACAAACCATAAAGCAATAATAAAATACCAATGGTTCAGCATTCTTGAAGTCAAACTTAGTGTGATACTTCTTCATGTGCCATATTTAAATATAACTGAAAGCTGTGGCAGATTTAACATTTGGTCCATTTTTCACAAAAGCTATAATATGACTTCAGAAGACATGAAATATAGCACACAAGTTATGGGGACTACTTTTTCTGTCATTTTTGGAGATTGACAATGTCCATTCAATTTCACTGCAAGGAAAAGATTTCCTTTTGAAAGGCGAATAAGGGTGAGTAAAATGATGCCAATTTTCAGTTTTTGGCCAACTACTCATTAAATTAAATATCAGTCATTTCACAGAAACTGACAGTTCTCATTTGCTGACTCACTCTCTCAGAGTGCCGCTGTACTCTGTATTGTTTGAGCTGTTCCTCCAGACGCCGACGAGCTTCCTGACGGATTTTTTCTTCATTTTCCATCTCCACAGATGGCTCTTTCGATGCTACAAGAAAGACATGGTCAATAAAAACACAAAAACTCTTGCTACGTAAAAATAGGCAGGTGAAAAGTTGAGATATTGTCAACCAAGCAGTATTGGATTGAACGCAACAGGCTATTGATTATACAAGAAAATAACAGCTCATCAATACTGAAACAAGCTTGCTTGACAATGTCTTTTCTAGGGATAGGAACGGACAACTGGCTCCATTTAAAAAAAAATACAACAACTAAATGGATCTGTAACAAAATGGTATATACACAGGCTTCACTTTACAGACGTGTTCAACGCAATTAATTGCATTCAATCAAATCATTAATAATTTCAATGCAATTAATTGCACTTAACTGGTTTATGTAAATGCATCTTTTAGTGGTGTAGATTTTTGGGGGGGATAGGCTGATAAAAGTAATGTTTTAACGAAATTTAGTAGTATATTTTTTCTCTGATGTTATTACTGCTTTGAAAAATCTGAAATGAATAACAATTAGGCTGCTAAGGGTCTTCCAGAGCAAAATTACTAGAAAAATAAAAACTTAGTAATTGACTGTAAAAGTGGAAATGGAACCAGAATCATTAAAATGTCATGATTCCAATCCCTAGTCTTTCAAGAGTGAAGCTTCATGCTGGTCCTATTAGTAATTGACTGTAAAAGTGGAAATGGAACCAGAATCATTAAAATGTCATATGATTCCAATCCCTAGTCTTTCAAGAGTGAAGCTTCATGCTGGTCCTGGTACAGCAAACACCTTGTGAGCTCTGCAACCAATAATGAGCCATTCCAGCTGCCTTAGTCAGAAAAAGAGAAAAGCGCACTTGAGTTTCTGCGTCAGTTAGTTCTTATTAGTTCAGCCATATTTCACATCCAAGCCAAATTGACTTAAGACGCACAATGTCTTGCCAGTATTTATGCTGTTCCCAGAAAATCTGAATCACCAACCAGCGCAACCCCAGGATTGCTGTCATAAAGCACTCACAATCACAGGAGAGACTAATTAGTCTTTTATTAATTCATTAGGTGACATAATGCAATGAAGAGATTCCCACTAAAATCTCCAGCAAGCCAAAACGGAGGAGCAGGCAAAAACAGGGTACACCAAACGGGGAGGGTTAGCATAAATCAGCCTCAAAAGCCAAACTTGGGGGAATTACGACACAACAGGAAAGGGAAGGCGGTGATTCGGGGGGTTATCCAGTATCATGTGCTTACACAATTCAGTCTCCTGCATAGGAATACTTAGTCTGAGCGATTGCAATGCGTCACCCTTGTGAACAGAGCCCTCTGCAAGAGCTGCCTCAGACTTCTCTAGGCTGTCAGGGAAAGAGGCCACACCTGGATCCAGCTCTGCGCTCAGGGGGGAATCGGGAAGGCGGCTGCCTGGGGATGGAGTTGCCAGAGGTGGGGTGCTGCCTCCGCAGGTTTCCTGACCCTCCACCACGGCCTCTCCGTTTGGCAACAGCTCTGCTTTGACATGACCTAAAACAAAGAGAAGGGATTCAGCAAAGAGCTTACATTAAACTAAGTGTTTTTAATGTTTTACAAGCCAGTGCAACATATCTATCAGCATGGATGAAATATCATGCAAAAGTAAAGGTTTTCGGTTTTATTACAACTTAGTCAAGCTCAACCTCATCTCCGGACCCCATTTATGACTATATGGACCGAGTAAAATTACTGACTGGTCATTCAACAATTGTAGGCCTAGAAAATGAAGTGTTTAGTGCATTTAAAATGATTAAAATGAAGAAAAACGTAATCAAATCAAAAAGTGTTACCAAAGAGCGCACTTTAATACTTTCTTTTTGGTAAGAATCACTCAATGCAAAAGCAATTTGGTATCCAAGACTTTACAGTAAGGTCCCATTAGTAATGCATTAACATTTACAATACATTTAATACAGTATTATAATATAGCTATTCACTGTTCGTTCATGTTAGCTCAAGCCCAATACTAATGCAATTAACTTAATTTAACAAATTATCCCTTATTGTAAATTGTTACCAACAATTCTCTAAACAACACTGTCGCATTCACAGGCATATTTGTCATCCGTAATTAATTTATTCCACAGAGAAGCGTCCAATAAAATAAAATAAATAGTCCACTACCATTTTTTCATGTCATGCAAGGGGTGCATAATTTTATGCATATTTGTCAAAAGCATGATTCTTTTCTTTATGGGTAAAACGTTACTTTGCCCACTTTTAAAGTACTAACCCAAATGAGCCAGCTGATATAAAGAGGTTATGCCTAGTGCTTTTTGGTCATGTATAACCTTTAAACGTGATTAGTGACCTGAAAGTTATCTTTTGCGCAAGTCTTGCAGAGCAAGTCAAACAGCCTAATCGAGCTACAGTGACAGTTTAGGAAACTGATACAGAAAGCAGGGGGAAGTTTGTGGATAAATCTAGGAAAAAAAACACTTCTTTATAAGGTAACAAATGGCACTGGAGGAAGTGGGAAGAAAAAACATCTCAAAGCCAAGTGACGCAGTAAACAGCAAATGTTCACTTTGAAATCTTTCCAGGTTTTGAATGAGCACAACAAACAACTTTCAAGCACAAGCTTTACAGTGAATCCTGCACATTTTGTGCATAGCATGAGTATAAAAATCCTTCTATTATAAATCAGAAAGTACAAATGAACAGCCTCAATGTTGATTAAATCAACCATCTAATTGCAACAGCATCCATCAAATAAATTTCATCTCAAAAGAACGCTTACCGTTAGGGATTTTCTCCATTACGAGGGATCTCTCCGGCTTCAGAGACTCTACAATATTGCTGTCTGGATCTTTGCCGTGTTGTGCATCCGGCTGCTGAGGGTTGGCCTCCACTGAGGCGGTTTCATTATTTCCATTTTCCATATTTCTTGAACCACAGATGCTGCTCTAGCATCCATGAACATGAGCTGGTCTCACTAGTGCAATTCACCTTTACTTCATGCTCTGTAAACTTTGGTTAAGCCTGCAGGCTGGCCTGGATGGTGCAGACAGCTTGAGTCCTCGGTGATCCTGGAGAATGGAAACATTAGTTTAACTCATCCACACTGCGAGAAATGTTCAAGATTTATTGCTCAGTTAAAGCAAAATCAGCAACAATAATGCTATGCTAATTTATCATTTAGTCACGTAATGGTACGATAATTACAGGAATGCTTTCCCTGAAGTGATGTGGGATTAAATGTTTTGATCAAGGACACAATGCTGACACATGTCATTGTTACTACTGGATGTGGCACTAGCAAGTTCCCCTCAGTAAACCACAAGTTGTTTTTCTCTCTATCCTGCAAAGATTAAAACAACAGGCTTTGTCTTTGACAGTTGACATAGACTAGCCAGCTAAGCCACACCACACCATTTTGGGGAAAGAAAGGCAAAAGCAATTCACCAAATTCAAAACAGAAAACAGAAGTGGTTTCAATGGCAGTCTGATCCTTGAGACAAAACGTGTTCCACAACTTGACCTGCCATTAGCACTCAAAAACAACAATTTTGAAACGAATCCGTGATTATCACTTGAATGCTCTGATTTTCTCTTTATTTATTGAAATTATGACATTACATTATCATTCAACTCCATCTTAAAGCACCTGTCCCCCAAACCATAACTTAATACTTCATGTCGATTAAACATATATGTTAAAATAGAAAAAAGTGATATGTCTCTTATGAAGAAACGTAATAAAATATGTATCTTTTATTAGATTTCAATTATTTCTATTATTTTTTACAGAAATTAAATACAAATTTAAAAAACAAGCTCCCATAAAACTTTAATATGTTACAAACAATGCTTCGACCCAAACAAGGTATTTGTCTTTTATTAGGTTTCCAATGCATTGGTTAAATATTCTTGTGTTTAATGCATGTGTTGTATGGTATGCACAATATGTTTTAGTCAACGCAGATACCCATCAACACTTTAAGATGTCAGCACTAAAGTTTTCTACATTTTGTAATTCATGCACTGAAGTGAATGCTTCATTTGTCAATATTTATGATAAGTGACATGTGGTGAGGACTCATACTGAGCTGTAGGCAAGGAGAAAAAACTGAAAACTTAAAAATAGGATACTGTACATAATCTTTCTTGCATAAACTTTTCTCAGTACTGTAATTAATTTTGTTTTAATACTCAGAAATCAGTCAGCTTAGTGTCATGGTAGACTAGCACCTTGTTACAAACCTTCGACCCAAACAAGGTATTTGTCTTTTATTAGGTTTCCAATGCATTGGTTAAATATTCTTGTTTAATGCATGTGTTGTATGGTATGCACAATATGTTTTAGTCAACGCAGATACCCATCAACACTTTAAGATGTCAGCACTAAAGTTTTCTACATTTTGTAATTCATGCACTGAAGTGAATGCTTCATTTGTCAATATTTATGATAAGTGACATGTGGTGAGGACTCATACTGAGCTGTAGGCAAGGAGAAAAAACTGAAAACTTAAAAATAGGATACTGTACATAATCTTTCTTGCATAAACTTTTCTCAGTACTGTAATTAATTTTGTTTTTATACTCAGAAATCAGTCAGCTTAGTGTCATGGTAGACTAGCACCTGACAAAACATGATTGTTTTTTTCTTTCTTTCTCATTCTCATTGTAACACATCAGTGTGCTGGAATAATAAGTGCGATTTAAGATACTTAACAGACATCTGGCATGCAACCAAAGCTGACATGACTGTAAAATCAACCCAAATATACTCATTTTAAAAATCACATGTGGACAGATCAGGCTGTCAAACAGCGTGTTTGATAAACTGTCACTTTCAGCATAGAGGAAATATCTCTAACTTTAAGGAAATTGAAAATTAAAGCACAGCCACAAACAAACTAATCATAATAAATTATTAACAGCACGGGAACGGCGAAAAATAACAGGAGATACTGTGTCAATTTGAGTTTATTATTATAAATCTCTGATCTGATTAGCATTAGCCACTTAGCCACATCGCACGATATCCAAAAACCTTTAGCAACTGATGCGTGACACTGACACACGACCTCGCTTCTGCGAAGCTAATATCACGTGAAATGGTGAGTAATTAGAGCGGTGATAAGAAGAAATTATAAAAATAATTAAGCACCAACCTCAGACTTGCTCCTGCCTATACTACGTGGCTGTGTAGGTTCCGTCCTTCAAACAGATCCGACTCGCTACGTTTCCTCGCAACAATAAAGGTTCCGCATTGCTGCGTAATAAAGCGAAAACATAAATTTTTATAACCACCTCATTTCGGAATTTTTTCTGGAACATTTGTTTTCCAGATTATTTGGAAAAAAGCTTGGCTTCTTCCCTTTCGGTTTTGTATATCTAACAAACTTCGGGAAATACATCTGAAAGTACTTCATAATATTTATCTTAGTAACTATACTCTAGCTAAATTTATGGATATTGATGAAAAATGTTAATTTTGTTCAGATCAGCCAGAAATAATTCTACATCTTTTTTTTTAATGTTACCATTCCCAAAAATTCTGGGAAGGTTTATCTATATACATTCAACAGAAATCTGGTTATAATTGGGAATTAACATCCAAAGATGTTATCTTATATTTTGAATAAAAAAATGCATCTGTCAATTTTATGATGAATCTAATGATTTTATTTGGTAAATTTCATATTAATAAAAGTAAAATAAATAGTTCTAAACCCTGTTTGAAGGTCGTTGTGACTGATTTTCATTTGTATTTTGAGTCTCTCCAATGTATTGATAACAAAAAATGTAGATACAATTTTATTCGCTAGAGTTGAAGTTACTTGAAAATTGAACGGGTATATGGTGTCTTTTTTTATTTTTCTTTAAGTATTATTGATTTTTTTTTTCTATGTAATGTAAACCCATTCCTTTAACTGTGTTATCTTTTTGGATGTCTTGTTAAAGTTGTAAATGTTGCATGTTATGTCTTTAATGTCCAATAAAAAAAATAACCACCTCATTTCACAGTAATCAGTTAATAGCATTATATCGTTACATACCTAAATTGTTAACTTCTTACCAAATGCGAATTTACTTATCTAAAACATATATACATTATGCTGCAATAAGCTGTTTTTTCTTTTATGTAAAAATCTGTATAATTTAAAAACCAGATTTTAAATGGTTTTAATTCTAGTATCAAATGAAACAGCTGTCTCATGGTCTCCATGTGATTAGCCAAGGAGAAAACTCATATTTGTCCCATTAGGCTTGTAAATGGAAGCCAAGCAGACACTGATGTATGACAAAGCATCAGTCTTTAATTTGGTTTGATCACAATCCTTTTACATGATTTATAATTAGTGAGCACTATAAAATGTGAGATTTCAAGTCAGTCATCAAATGCCAAATGTAATTTAAGGGACCCTGCTGCTTTCATCAAAAATGCTCAAAAACCAGGAATGCTGAAAATTTGCTGTTCATCAAACACAATATCAAAACCTCAATTCCTAAAACATACATTCAAAATTAATAAATAAAAGCAAAACAATGTCTAAGAGCCCAAATTATTGTGCATGCTATCATTGTAAGACTCCATATGACAAACCTCAGATATGCCCTGTAAATCTCGATCGGTGCCGTTTCTTGGAATTTAAGTTAAGCCTTATGGAATGAAAACTATATTAAGTGATACAGTACCTACTTATTTCACTTATCTATGTTTTTTAAAAAGCATTTATTGTGCATTATCACAACAGGGGTCCCTCAACATTTTAAAACCTTATTGCCACAATCAATTGACAGTCAACCACTTTTTTATTTTCTTGATTACCATTTCAAACAGAAGAGGGTCACACTCATAACAGGATGAAAACTTCCTTCAGTTATTCATGACAGAGCTGACATTTTATTTGTTCCCAGAAGAAGCCCTCCACAGAAAAATGAGTCATTTTAGTCATTCAATAGTAAATTCAAGCCACAGAGAAGTCAAATGCTCCTCGTGTGACTTTATTGTAAGGAAAAGTTGAAGATCTCAGATACTCATTCTCCCTATCAACTCATACAGCCCGCTCTCTTATCAGACAGTGCTCATCTAGACACTCGCAATATAACTCTTTAAAGTACAAAAGAAAAACAACAAAAGAGGTTACCCAATGTGGGAATCAATCAATAGCACAAGCCTTGTATCATAGCATGTCGTGTAAATACACAAATACATGATGACTGGTCCACAATGTATGGGAAAATGAAGGGCGATATGGGAGTTTGTGAATGGGACAAAAGCTCACAACATCTTAATGATTGAGAAACGGATGCATTAAGAGTGGCACCAAGGTCTTGTGAAGTCGAGGCCAAAAAGAAAACAAGTGTCCAATTTTTCATTTTCAGAGTCTGTTGTAGAAAAGGGGGAAATGGCAAGTGGAGGATCCGTATGGAGCTACGTTCCTGGGCTCATTTCTTCTTCTCCTCCTCCTCCTCCTCCTCCTCCACACCAGCCTTCTCCTCTTTCTTCTCTTCCTTCACCTCTTCTTTCTTGTCCCCTGAACTCTTTGTCTTGTCATCATTCACAGACAGCTCCTCCAGCTTCTCTGCCACTTTGTTAGCACTGTTCATGCTACCTGTGAAACAAAATTAAAAGGGTTCAGTTGAAGGCTCTTGAAGAAATACTTCATTACAAGCCTAACAAAAGATTAAGAAATTTTAAAAAAATCAAAAAATGTCTGAGAAGACACGGTCACCTCCCAAGTGAATGGCAAGGCAGGTTATAACGTTCTTCTTATAACGCTACTGTCGCAGACATAAAAAGTCTAAGGCTGGATTTGTCAGACTTAAACAGAGCGAGTCTGCATGGTAACAGGGTAGAAAATTCCATCAATCTTACCTTCTAGGGACTTTCTGACCTCTTCTTTGCATTCATCAAACTTCATCTTAAACTTCTGTGCATCTGCAAGACAAAGGAAACCAGTAATTATAAAATATACATTTTCAAACAGTATTATGATAGATACTGCACAACTATTGTCACAGTTGGCATGAAATGGAAATTCATCTATTTTCTTAATGCATATTATTGATCTTACTGTGAATGGTTCATACTAGGGCTGCAACAAACGATTATTTTGATGATCGATTAATCTAACGATTATTAGACCGATTAATCGACTAATCGTCGGTTATTCCACTGATTAGTCAGTAGACTTTGAGTATTCAGCTTTTGCAATTAGTTAAAATATCAAGTTATACATATTCTAACAAATAAATAAAAGTAATCACTTCAGCTTTTGAAAGTCATATTATGTAATTACAATTAATTTATACAAATAAATATATTTGCCACACAAAATGAGATGACAGACAGAGAAACTCTTATTCACCATTTAATTAGCTATATAAGAAAATAGCTGAATGACACATCATTCTGCCTAACATTTCCTTTTGTAAGTCATATGGATAAGAAACAAAATAGTGACAAGACACTTTATTTTTGGATAAACAATCTCTCTTAAAATACCTTATAGGGTTATGATAATCAAAACAGTCCTGAGCTAGATCAAGCTTTGATCTCTGCAAACCAAAGTATCACTTTAATTAAATATTTTTTTCCCACTAATAAAAAGTTATCATTAGCTAGCTCCACACTGGAGAGCTGCTTTATATCAGAAAATCAAGATGTAATTCTAACTGAAAGCGACACTGACTCTGGTTTTCCATGTTTAATACTGTAAAGCTGCTTGATTTAAGGCTATTGCATAAAGTACTATATAAATAAACGTGACATGACTGGACTTTACTGGAGTAGGTTACTGAACTGCAGAGTTAGTGCAAACATCCACATCGCTGTAATCAGATGCATTTTTAACTGCTGCTTTCTCACCGCTGTCAGTTCTTGTTGTGTTTATTTCATTATTGAGAGTAAAGTGCGCAGCATTTATTTACATATTCATCCAAACGCCGCGGCTGCGTTTGCTCTGAACTGAAGCGCTGTCTTCTTCTCTTGAATTGCATCAAGAGAGCTGAATTACAGTCTTACTGCAGGCTATTACATTAGGTCATATGACATCAAACGACTACTCGACAACAAAAATATTTGTAGACAATTTTTTTTATTACCGACGTTGTCAATAATGTCGACTATTCGTTTCAGCCCTAGTTCATACATGTATAAGTGCAATTTATTCACTTCCAAAGGTGTCCGATTCACCAACCAATTGATAGTTTTCACGTGACGTCACACACTCATAGACTTGTTCGGTGTCGCGTCATGGCTGTGTGGGTGGAGCCGGCGTCCTTTCCCCCTCATTGGAAAAGCATGGTGTTGACTCAGAATGGCCTACATAAAATTATTTCTGCTGCTCGACAGTGCAACATACGCATAAAAACTGAGCCGTATTTGGTTGGACTGTCCGTACGGTATCTGTGACTGGACAAACGACCCAACGGAATGGCCAGAGGTGTCGTTTCTCAACATTTTTTGTTACCTAACTGAGCAAGAGACAGCTTAGGCTACTACAAGCCTATACTACACGGCTTGTTAAAGTAAACATTAGTTGTTTTGTTTTGCTTAATTTTAATAAAGTGATAAAGACTTGAGTAAAAGCCTGTCGTACTTTCTTATTGATATATTAAAAAGTTTTTTAACATTGACAAAACAGGTAACATTAAGGTCCACTAAAGTGCCATGAAATGTGCAGCGTTATTCTATGTGGTGTGTGCTGCGGCTGCCTAATCATTTTCACAAATACATGCCTTAAAATAAAGATAACATGAAAATATGTATATAAAATACCAAAAAACATGGTTATTGGTTACTATAGTTAAACCATGGTAAAAAGAACATGTTTTACTACACTAACCATAGTTTAACCATGGTATTTGTAGTAAAACTGTGGTTATAGGCTACAATTGGTAATAAAAACGCCAAAAAAAAAAAAAAAAAAAGGTTAGCCTATTATACTTTTACTATAGTAATACCATTGCTAATTTTCGTAAGGGATTGTGTATAATAATATGAAATAAATGTTTTATTAGATTATGACATCACAAAATATCAGGGAGTGAGATTTTTTTTGATTGCAATGCGAAGGAGGGTTACTGTAAGCCCCATCAGAACTGGTTAGTGCAGGGGGACGGGACTAACGACAGATCATTGCAGTGTATCAGTCATATACATCGTCAGATCAGGTTTTTTAACTTATTAGAGGTACTACAGAATGCCACACAGCAACTTTTCGGCATTGCACCAAGCAAAACGAAGGAGGGTTACTGTAAGCCCCATCAGAACTGGGTTGCGGTGCAGGGGCACGGGACTAACGACAGATCATTGCAGTGTATCAGTCATGTACATCGTCAGATCAGGTTTTTTAACTTATTAGAGGTACAGGACGCCACACAGCAACTTTTCGGCATTGCACAAAGCAAAAATCAATCGAAATCATCACAAAAAGTAAAGATCAAGTGCCTAACAAGGTCTCCGCGCGTTAATTCGAATGGTTTGTTTTCCCCCACGGCATAAACGGTTATGATGTTTTTGTGGGCGTTCCCAGCCATGCCGAACAAATCTATAGGAGGCACACGCCCACCTGGAGGACAGGACAAAAAGCTTTGCTCCACTGACCGCCAGTTATTTTTACGCAGTTTGCATCAAGTATGATTACTGAATTGGATCTTTTAATATTACTATTTTAAATATATTAAGGCAGTTTAAGTGTTTTTACAACGTTTGTCGCACTGTTGAATGATTGAAATATTGCCGCGGGTGCTTAATATGGATTGCAAATGGCCAAAACTTGCATTTTGTTCCCATACCTTTGTTTCATTCTTTTGAGAGGTGATTTAAATATTTGCGGCTGTGAAACAGATGGAAAATTGATAGGCTTGTGCTGCAGTTCTATGGATGTTTTGCCCTCCAGGTCTTCGAGCCGGTCACGTGACCGAAAGCTATCAATAGATAGAACCAAGCCCTCTTCTCTACATTTTCCCCCCCATTTTGATCATCTGTTTCATTCAGATGTACATCACAATACAGAAAAAAATCCGGTGCTACTTTTTCCCCCCCATCGAGACTTGAAACACTTTCACTTATTCATAATTTGTTAAGCGTTGTTTTAATGGCACATAAATAGTTGAACTACTTCAAAATATTTATTCTGCAAATGCCGTTCATTTATACTTACTCTCTGCATTGAGGAATCGAATAGCCAGCAGCTCTGGTTTGGGTTTTTCATCTGCAAAGTCAGCATGTGTATTCCACACCCAGGCCCTGTCGCTGCCTGCATTGGGCTTCAGCTCCATCAACGGCATAACTAGAGCAAGGGATTTCGATAAACCAGTCAACATGATTGGAAGCCAATTAACAGAAGCTGAGCGGATAAACTGCTGCACTCAC
This sequence comes from Sinocyclocheilus anshuiensis, assembly GCF_001515605.1. Lineage (NCBI taxonomy): Eukaryota > Metazoa > Chordata > Actinopteri > Cypriniformes > Cyprinidae > Sinocyclocheilus > Sinocyclocheilus anshuiensis. The sequence continues at coordinate 516,037 of NW_015539865.1, forward strand.
TGTTATGGTTGGCACAGATTTTGAGGGTACGGTCTCTCCTCATGAGAAGGCGGATGGAACCCTTCTCTGAATGTCGCAAGAGTTTAACGTCACCTGTCCCACGCTCCTTCCACTCTGGGGGATCATTCTCACTGGCAAAACGATACAGCTTTGCCCTCCTACATGAAAATCACAGACGTTGAATTTGTCAGCAGTCAAATACATTTGTCAGATTACAGGTGCATCGCAATAAATTAGAATGTCGTGGAAAAGTTCATTTATTTCAGTAATTCAACTCTGTATATTAAAGAACAGAAGCAATGATCAATTAACATATTGGTACTTTAGCAGGGCTGAACAATAGAGTTGAAGGAATTGTCACCATGTCAACATGAAAGTTTATCATTTGCACTTTTTGAAGCAATTTTTAAAACTACTCGAGCACAAGATGTGAAAAAAACTCACTTTAATTTGTGTTTCAAAGGACAAATGCACACGAAATTGTCAATGTGCCAATATTTTTGAGCATCCTCATAAATGCAGTCGGTTATGTAAATGTAAACAGTAAGGAGATAATCAGATTTATCAGTATATCATACCTGTACATTCTCTTAAAATGACAGCTGTCTAATATACCTAATAAGCCCTTAATGTTCATCAAACAAAAGACAAAGAAAGAATCACTGACTACTCTTGACCGAAACACTTTTGTAGATATTTGTTTTACATGCTCAATTGTAGTTACTAATAAGGTAATAAAAAATATTTTGGAAAAATACCTTAATGTCCAAAACTGTAATTTTTCACACACAAAATATAACAGCTTGCTACAACATTTTACAAAAATCAAGATTGAATATATTTGGTCAAAATCCCATGTTATAAAAGATGAAGTGCTATGCAGGCTATTTAAGACAATATTGGCTGATTAGACCTAAAATGCTAAATGTTTGCCCTCTCTCTCTTCCCTGTTCCCACATCTCAGACCTCAAATACATGAAATATTACCCTTTTTAGATAGTTTAGTAAAGAGTAAAGAAAATACTTTACAAAACTTACTAGCAGTTGCCCAATTGGTTATCAGTCTGTCTTTTCCAATACAAATAAGACCAGTCTACCTTTTCATAACTGAATATAAAAAGTTATGACCAGTCTGCAACCAGCCCCAGTTCTTTATTTACCCTTGTAAGACCCCTTTTTCAAACAAATCGTAGAGATAGTGATCATTTCTGTCCTCTAAATGTTTTCTAATTATATCTGTATGCAAATATATCCGCACAGCTTTCAGTAAGTATGGAGTGTGACATGCTTTATATTAAAATGAGTCATTAAAAGTGCAATAAGCCAGAAAAGAGAACCTAATCTGGTAATAACGTACAGATGGAGAGGAACGGACACACAAAGTATATTTTAGGTTTGAGTGCATGCCTAATACAAACAAAAATGTCAAAATGGAATGCAAACACAATCGGTTATGTATTAAGGGAACGTTAACAGTTGGGAGAAAAGAGGATGCGTGTCAATATATTAGATCAGTGCATTAGGTCTTAGTGACAGCAGCCTTCTGTCTGTGTCATTAAAGTCTGCATGAACTGGAAGTTGCTGCCGACTTTATTTCAGTATGGTGACGTATTTCCACTTGAAATAGAATATTGAGTAGAGGGCGGGTTTTATTTTTGCGCTCCTCCTTTTATATTTCACTCGCAGCAAACTAATGGTTGGAGGGGCGTGGTTAAGCAAATTCAGCCCAAGCCATCAAACTAACGTCATCAGAGCAGGAGTGCCATTCCGGAGCGGAAGCAAATGATCAGATTTTGATTAAAGATTACCAAGACAAACTATTTTTTTCAGAGGATTAACTTGCACAGATGAATTGGTCACCTTAAGACTAACAATGTGCACTAACAAAATAAATATTGTACATTTTGATTTCATGCGGACTTTGATGTTAATCAAACAACAAAAGAAAAACAAATTTCATTCATACAGAGCTCTATTATACATTTGATTATTCAAATTCTGTAATATCTTACCTGAATACTGTTAGAGTTGGCAAAATTAATATGATAGACTAATGATACAAATGAAACATTTGTTTTTGTTTTGACTGTTCACTTGTCTTTAGGGCTGCAACAACTAATCGATTATCATCGATTATGAAAATCATCGACAACGATTCTCATTATCGATTAATCGGGTCTGCCCACAGTGCACGTCCAACGGAGTTTACATACTTGTCCAACTTCAGCCGGTCGCGTCAAATTAAAGCACTGAATTACTTATTTCTATGGACAAAATGCATCTAAAATAGTGGAGGAAACAGAATGAGATGCTGCAGGAGAGTTACGTGATCCAAGCTGCCCAAAACATGAGAATTATTTATTTTAAGCTTTAAGCTAATGCATTAGCGTAATGGCTTGCCCTGTCAGGCGCTTTAACAGATGCGCGTGTGCGTCCTCAGCGCAAAAACACTTTCAGTTAACGGTCATATCCTTATGTATAAATGTCACAAATTCACGCGAGCATTTCCATTTTTGCATAAAGGTCCGTCCTGACAGTCTGTGTTAAATCTGAATCTTTACTGAATGAGCGCCGGTGCGTGTACGCGCGTCAGACAGACGGAAAACAGAGACAATTAATAACCAGCGCAAAAACATTAATTGTGCTGAAATATCTGTTGTTGAAAGTTAAATAAAGGTTTAGAGGTCAACATGCATTGCGCATATTTTATGAGAGTAGGAACTGTAAGGGGATAACAGCGTGTAATTGTCTGAATATAAATAGACGCTTCAAAACCGCCTTTAACAGGATAAAGAAATGACACCAAGCCCTATTCGGAATCCATGAGTTTTATCACTGAGGTGATAAGTAAATTTATTTTTACAGACGTCCATATGAGAAACAATTACTGTCCGAATCGTGCTATGATGTGACTGTGGTCAAAGTGAACGTGTGTTTCTGCAGAACATTACTCTTACCTATTGGTTACCACTGGGTTTGTGATTTTATTCATCTTTATCATTATTTAAATTTTTAATGCAGAGATTTAAACTATATTCACTATATACAATGCTTAACAAATTTATGTAAGGTTTTTAACAAATTATGGTTTGTGCCACTGCTGCTCTAAACTAACAGTACTGGTGATTACCAAAATCATTTTTTAGCTTTCTGTATGGGTTAGTCCTCCAATATGCATAAGCTCTTTAGTAACAGTAGTAGGCTGTTTCTAATGCTATAATATAATGATTGCTGTTATCTATGAAAGAAAGGCAGAGAGCTTTATAGTGTTTTTTTTTTCAGATACCCAATTACAGTCAAAAAGTACTTAAAACAATGCCAGCAAGAACGCAAGCTATGAAGGGCATAGGAGGCCATTTTTGTTATGTGAATAAATAAAAGTATTTAGTTATAAATAAATGACAATAACATTTTTTTGATTTAAACAATTTTTTGACAGATTCCTAAAATGTGTTTTCTCTTTATTATGGCAGGTGGTCTAATAAATTGTTAAGCACTGTATGTTTTCATAGCATTCAGTTGTAACGTTTGTTTTAAGGACATTGGGCAAGAATGTGCAAAGATAGTGTGTTTTTGTCAATAAAACACAAAAAAGAAGTGTGATTAATCGAAAAAATAATCGACCAACTAATCGATTATCAAAATAATCGTTAGTTGCAGCCCTACTTGTCTTCAATAACGCTCTACTTATCTGTAAGGCTACTAGTTTTTACTCCTCAGTAACTTTTAAAATAGTCTTAAATCCAACATGGAAAAGAATCACAATAAGATTGTGGAACATGATCCTGCTTGAAAAGATATTTTTTGCCATATCACCCAAATAAGCAAATATAGTGACTTACATCTTGAAAAGTTCTTCCTCATCTTCCTCTAGGGTCTTGATATCCTGCTCGGGGAGCGAGACAATGGGTTCAAAATGAGGGTCATGGTTGGTGTCCTCTACATTGTCTGTGGATGCATCATGATCATCTTGTGCCTCCTGGAGGGGGAAATTATAACGGCAGTTTTGTAAATCCAACTTTAAAAATCAACAATAAAACAGGCCAACCTAATGTCTTATGCAATTGGAAAATGATCCAGGCTCAGATGCATGACACATTTGCTACAGCATTTGTTCTGCTGAGATTCACAATGTCCTGATCCCGTCTGTAGGGATCCCGCTTCCACATTACTCATCAGATCAGTGGAGTGAAAGGCTGTGGGATTTGGAGGGATCATTCTCTGGAGTTTGGCCTATTGTCTCTGAATGTGCTGCTGCTGCAACCAAACTTACACCCACCGGCGCTGAGCCGTGAACTTAAACTCACATGCTGTGATGCTGGGGAATTCATGCACTTGCTATCCACTAATCACCGGTCTAACATCCATGAAGGCCTTGTAGCTTGCATTATTCAAATGCAGCAGATCTCCTACTACACATGTGACGCTTTGAACTGGTTCAACCACTTTTAGTTACGTTTTGCTCAGTCAGCGTTTTAAAATTACGAAACAGTTTATTTAGCTAAACAACCGACTTCACTCAAGCACAGATATCGGATGTTTACGTCTGAAGGTGCGAGTTACATCGGGTTCTCAAAAGTGGAGAGTCAGTTAGCATCCAAGCTAACAGAAGCTAATGAGGCCTAAATGCGTTTAAGTGTTTACATCTCCATCTCACCCCACAGTTTCGACAACATTGAGCAAATACAGTTAAAAGACGCAAATTAACCCGGAAGGGTGTTAATAAACCGGCTTTGAACTTCACATGTGCTGCAGGTTAACGATGCTAACGCACACACAGGCTAACATGGTCTTAGCATGTTACATTTCTATTAAAATTACGAGCTGTGTTTACCTGGAACTTGGCGTGGATATTTTTATTACGTCAATAAAAGCACAAATACTTGATTGTCCGTTATGTTTAAGGAAGTGACGAACACAAATACGCGTACAATTATGAATTGCAGGACGTTACAGCTGCTGCTGACAATGTAGCGTGATTTTAAATAAACAAACAACTTTGACAGGGTATAGTAACTAACAACAATAATACAAGTATTAAGAATAGAACGTGGAAAAGTGCATTTTTAACGTCTAATATTCAAGCGCGCCAGGCAGGAATTGGAAAAAAACACCTGCCTTTTCACACTCTGTTAAATAAGACCCTCATAAAACATTTATCGCCAACGAAACACTCAAAATAACCGTCTGTCGCGATCCGAAAGGGTCAGACGATGAAGGTGGTGGTACTCTTACCTTTGGGTCCGCCATAGTTTTTGCAGATGTTTGAAGATTATGGAGAGTTTCTGTGCGGTTTGATCAGCGTCAGCGCGTGAGATTTCACTCCGCTACTTTCGCGCGCGCCTAACCGGAGGAGAGAGGCGGTGACGTCAGCGCACGTTCTGCGGGATTATTAAAGCTCCAGCTGTGCTAAACAGATGTTGCTTTTATGTTTGTTTCTTTATCAGTGCATCAAGTACATATGGTTTAATTTTCTTGGCATTCTTAAGAAGAATTCCCACCAACATTGCATTCAACATCTGAGCATTTGACTCACTCTCTGTAAAGTTGTATGGTCCTCTGTAGAGCACCTGCATGTAAAATGCATTTTAGAGCCCTGCAATGCGCTGTTAGCTAGAAGACTGAATCTTCAGCATGTTCATCTCAGAGCTCTGACAATTTGTATGATGTAGCTACTCAACTGGCTCTATTGTATGAATGCAGAAGAATGCCCACTGCTGCAAGAATTGCCGAATTCAATATATTCCCAAGCAGTGTTGGGGAAAGTTACTTTTAAAAGTAATGCATTACAATATTGCGTTACTCCATTAAAAAAGTAACTAATTACGTTACTTAGTTACTTTTTTATGGAAAGTAATGCGTTACGTTACTTTTGCGTTACTTTTTAAATCTGGACAGGGCTTGCTTATTTGTTTTTAAAATAAAAAAATTCTATTTTTGGCAAATATAAAAGCCTTTTCACACCAAACGTGAAATGAATAAGCCTCAGGCTGAAGGGAAAGTAAATTTACGTCCGTACAGTAGAATGCAGAAGAAGAAATTTCAACACACTTCAGCAATAAACAAAGACACAAATGTTTGTCTAGAGTAATTTGTGCTTATTAGTTTGGTTGAACTGGATCATCGAAGGTCAGAAAAAGTAATGCGTTACTTTACTAGTTACTTGAAAAAAGTAATCTGATGTCTTACTTGTAATGCGTTACCCCCAACACTGTTCCCAAGTATATTAACCTATAATGTAATGTAATGAAATAATGTATATATATCTTCCCAACCAAAACTTCTTGCTATAAAGCAGTTCAGACTTAAGAGTGTTAGTTTTTATATTTAGTGGAAACAACTATTATTTGATTGCTTTAAACTAGTGTTGCAGTTATATTGCAGTTACAGCAATTCATTTAACTTTCACTTGAACAGGGATGCACAATGTTTACAACAATGTCTTGTAGGGCCGGGGTCAAGCAAATGTGGGTTCTGGCAAGTAACCAAAATGAACTTTTCTGCAGAATAGAAGCAGACCTGTCGTGCACATTTTAAGTTTGTATTGTGGCCTTTCCTGTGTTGGATTTAATGGTAGCCAACAAATATATATTTATTAACGTTTATTGTTTATTTTAATTTTTAAATGAATGTTTAAAAGGGTCATATGATGCGATTTCAAGTTTTCCTTTCTCTTTGGAGTGTTACAAGCTCTTGGTGCATAAAGAAGTATGCACGTTTTTTTATGTAAAAATGCTGCAGTGTGACAATATTTTAGTTTAAAAACTTAATACAAGGTAACAAAAACTGTGCATAATAATTAGAAAGCAATGCTGTAATTGTTTGAATTTACATGACAAGAGAAACACAATAAAGGTGTCTTTTGTTTGCCACTAATTACTAAGTTTAAAATAACCAAAATCAATCAATGAGCTTGCATGGCATCTAACTCAAGGTTTGTTTTTACTTAAGTTGGCTGACATACTACGTGATGCACCATAAAACAAGAATAAACAATTGCATTCTGCATACTCTGGGAAAGTTATGTGAAACATAGTGAAAGACAAAAATCTCAAGAAATTGAAGACTGAATCCTATGTGATTATTTCCCTTCAGGTTGTGTGCAAACATAATACCTTGGAACCACAGAGAAGAGCCAACCAGTGAGTGCTTTACCCTCATCCGTCCCTCCCGAACCTATAACAAAAGTGTCCCTCGCGGGCCAAAATGACCCAAAGGCCAAAAATGACACTGATTTTATTTTTGGTGCAGAAAGCTTATATTGGAAAATTTTAATATATTTTTTTCTAATTTTTTATGTAGGTTTTTCTATTATTTTTTGGTGATTTTTATCATATTTACCTTTTATTCTGGATATTTTTAAGAAAACATAAGCAAATAAGCAGTTTTTGTACATTATTTCACCAAAAAAAACAAAACAAAGAAAGACAATTTCAGTCCTGTTTCATCAAAAACCAACAGATGGCCTTGGAATCGAGTCACTGAGTGTCGCTGATGCCATCTGGTGGGGAAAAATTACATAAACTTGCATTTTATGGTTACAGCCACTAGAGGGGCCTATAGAACCCCATGGAGATTTTTTAAATGAGCAAAACAAGTGAAACATGAGAAATTAGATAATCTTAAGGCTTCAATTTGGTTGTTTATGGATTGAAATATATATTGAAACATTACAAAATCCAAATTTTGTAAAAAAAACATTTTTTTAAACTGAATTATAACCTAAACATATGCATATTCATACAAATTCATAAATATGAAATAAATATATATTTTTAAAAATATAAATATGATATAAACTCATTGGTCTCCACCACATCACTCAAATCTAACTGTGTAAAGTAAAAAAAAAAATGGAAAGATGACAGTCATATCCCAGCAGAAACATGAAAAATATTACAATGTGTTCTATGAGTGTGTGTACCACGTGTGTGTTTGTGTGTGTGTATGGGAGTTTTTTCTGCATTGGGGATATTCTGTAGTCTCAGCCCTTCGTTTGGGTATAAATCTTTACTGGATTGTCTCAGATTTTGTGTATTAAAAAAAATCAAATGTAATGAAAAATGCAGTTTTGTCGTAAATTCCATTCATTCCTATGCGGGTCAAAATGACACTTTTGTTACTTTTTTTATTGCACCCATTTAAACTCCTCGAATCCACTCAAATTTTTTTTGTGTATTCCCGGTGCAAGTGTGACAAAAGTAAAGACATCTTGGACCGGTACGATCAACACACGATTTTTAGAATATTTTTGAAAAAACGTTTTGGGTCAAAATGACCCGAGGGACGGCTGAGGGTTAAGAGAACTGAAGAAGAACCTGTGCATTAACCTCAGCATAGAATGGCAGAGATGAAATCTGTTCTTTTTATTATCCTAAAGTATTTTCTAGTATCTCAACAGCAAATCAGTACAGTGACAGTATCACAATAATACGACCCCTGCTAACTATACCACCATTTGTGCAAAGCTCAAATACTCGGGTAAATCTGATTTCATGCTGTTGAATCATATTGCCTGATGCCAATCATCTTTAAATAACTCAGTGGGGGGAAAGTGACATTTTAAGGTGTACACTATTTTCAAGACAGTCTGAGATTTTATTGCTATTGCTGTTCCGATCAGCAGATTTCCTTCATGCCAAAGCCCAAAAAGCTAGATTGTGTCTGCCAATTTCTTAGGGGGCTGTGGTTGAGCCCTCATGGCATGAAACACTATAGAGGTGTTTTTATTTAATCTACACAAGCTTGTTTTTAATATGTTGAAAGTGAATGTATTTTATTGATCATACACAAAACATACAGGAGCAAACCTTGGCATTGCTTCTCAAGTATCCCTTGGCAAATTACGGTCAAACACTTGTTTTACCCGCAAGTTGCAGAGTTTAAACCGTTTTTAAAATATACATAAACAACATTTTCTGATTTTAAATACCCCAAATTCCCTCCCGTTCCCTCCATCACTCACGTGGCAATCTTTTCCCTCCATCCTAATAGAGCGGGCACCTACTACCTCCACAAAAATGAAATCACTCTAGTTGTGCAGCATATTGCTTTTTTTTAAGACATTTGCGAACATAAATACTACAGTTTGTTTTCTGCTCTGATGTCGGACTGTTCAGAAGAAGAAGTTGGAACAGCAATGTCCTCCAAACTGCCCGTCCAAAATAATGAGCTATTCTCCCGTTTACGCCCCATGCTTTACGAATACAATGCCGATACTGAATGGATGTCCTTTCAGTCCTCTGTTACACTGGTCTCTTTCTTTCTAGAACTTTCTTATCCCCTCCAATAGGCAAGTTACAGGTGGTGTCCATTCTTGAAACTCCAATCTGGTCCTCAGAAGTCTCTTTTTCCATTTGTTGGTCTCATTCAACACCTCTTTGTACATCCACTCAGTCCTCTTTGATCGAGGAAGTCCGTATCTACTGATGGTTACCAGCATTTTAGAATAGAGCGGGTTGGTGGGCATGGTTACAACTGGTCCACAATGGGCAGGTGCAGGCAGAGTGAAGGGCAAAGCTTAACTGTTTAACGGCACTAGAGGAAAACTCAATTAAGTCACAAGGCATGCATGTTACACACTCAGTTCTAGAGCTGGCCCTCAAGAGGTTGTGATATCTGTGTGTATGTACATACATCTGTCTGCGTATGCATGTATGAGTGCAAGTGTGTCTGTGTTCAAGTGTATAGGGGTCTCTTGTCTTGCGATCTTTATTAATGCAGTCCTTCTGCCCCACTGCTGCAGGGCATCCCGATCTCACACTCTGGGGGAGTATTTGGGGTTTCTTGGCACCTCGGTGAAAGATTTCAGCTCGTAAGGAATCCCAGTGTCCACCTCGATGGACTTGCGGGAGAATAGCAGCCGGATATCATTGTGCAAGTAGATTTTCCCAGATTTGGAACTCTGGAATCTGAGATATGCAAACAAAGAGGAGAGGAAAAACAGGTTTATTAGGCTTCATTGCTTCCATTTTGAATATACCACTTAGAGGAGAAGTACTTTTATGCTAATATATTAAATATACAGTATATTAAACATAGTTATCTAGTCTTTTAAGTTGGTTGCAAACTAGCCTAAAAATACACACTTGGAGCTATAGAATTAAAAGTATAACTAAGAGAAAGTTAAAAGTGTGATCAATTTGCAACTATTAGAGGTAGTACAACAGTTTGCACCCATTATATATACGTTCATGGTCATACTGGTGTTCAAGTGTTGCTGTCCCATTTATTTCTTCTAAATTAACAACAACAACAACAAAACATTGATCAAAAGTGTAACTAAAGACAAAATCAATCAAATTAATGCTGTTCTTGTGAACTTTCTGTTCATCAAAGAATCCTGAAAAATCAGTTTTCCCAAAGAAATGTTTCTTGAGCACCAAATAAGTATATTAGAATGATTTCTAAAAGATTCTGTGATACTCAAGACTGGAGTAATGGCTGCTGAAAATTCAGCTTTGCCATCAGAGGAATAAATTAGATTTAAAAAAAAATATTAAAGGGTTAGTTCACCCAAAAATGAAATTCTGTCATTAATTACTCACCCTCGTGTTGTTCCAAACCCGTAAGACCTTCGTTCATCTTCCGAACACAATTTAAGATATTTTTGATGAAATCTGAGGGCTCTCTGACCCTCCCATAGACAGCAAGGTAACTACCACGTTCAAGGTCCAGAAAAGTACCAAGATGATCGACAAAGTAGTCCGTGTGACATCAGTGGTTCAACTGTAAAGTTACGAAGCTACGAGAATACTTGCGCAAAGAAAACAAAAATAACGACTTTATTCCAGTATCTCGCGTCATGATACTGTCGTCCACAAGTGACGCAGTAGAGACGAAAATGTGGAATAAAGTAGTGATTTTTGTTTTCTTTGCGCAAGTATTCTCGTAGCTTCGTAACTTTACAGTTGAACCACTGATGTCACATGGACTACTTTGTCGATCATCTTGGTACTTTTCTGGACCTTGAACGTGGTAGTTACCTTGCTGTCTATGGGAGGGTCAGAGAGCCCTCAGATTTCATCAAAAATATCTTAAATTGTGTTCCGAAGATGAACGAAGGTCTTACGGGTTTGGAACAACACGAGGGTGAGTAATTAATGACAGAATTTTTGGGTGAACTAACCCTTTAAAATAGAAAACTCTTATTTTAAACAGCAATAATGTTTCACAATATTACTTTTTACTGTTTATACTATATTTCTGATCAAATAATTACAACTTTGGTGAGCATAAGAGGCTTCTTCAAAAAAAAAAAAAAAAAATCTTATGTATTTTGTATTTATAAATTTTGTAGAACAGATGTTGTACATTTTGTAAAAGTTTACCTGAGGTGTATCAAGTAGCAGAGAATCTTCTTCCTGTCAGAAAGTGAGCCCTCCTGCCCCTCCCCTGACCCCTCCGCCTCATCCACAGGCACCAGGAAGATACGATGGCGCAAGAAGGTCATGTGATTGACGGGCATGTCCCCAAAATTATATGTCACCAAAAACATTTTAACCACAGTCTTATTGGGGTTAAATAAGGTCTGCAAAAAAACAAAAACACAATCAAATGAATAAAATACTTAAAAAAAAACAAACAAAAAAAACATAGGATTTAAAAAAAGTTATAACATTTAGAAAATATATAGTACAAAGTACTCAAAATAAATATCAATAAAAAAAAAAAACACATAAATATGGAAAGAAATAGAAAGAGAGCCCACCACTTGAATGGTCCCTGCTTTGGGTACGCTGTATCCTTTTTTTCCAAGTGGTTCTAGCAAGATCACCCCCTAAACATTGCAAAGAAATATAACTGTTAATATGCATTTTACAATAGAGAATTTACATGTCAAGGAAGGTAAAAAAAAAAAAAAAAGGAAATCTCAAAACAAATTTAGAAAAATTACTGAGAAAGAAAACATATACCAGGAAGGGAGAAGGGGCGCTGTGCTCTGAGGTGTCATAATAAGTCACTTGCACAGGTAAGGTGGCATGCTGCGGGCAATAGGAGCCGCTAGCACCGATCTCTGCTGTGAAGCCCTCTATCCGCCCAGATGGAGTAAAACGACCCTTCAGAATCGACTCCTGCAGACAGATGCACACAACAACCAATCAGAAATGCATCAAAACATTAGTCACTGACTGTAGATTAAGGCTGGAATAAACTTTTAATACAACTTCATACAACTGCAGACTTCATATATTGTTACAGAGGAAAACTGGGCATCATAAGTGGGTTAAGACATGAATTTTTTTAAGTATCAGTAACATGACAACCAAACCTTGGTAAATCACCTTGCATGATTTCTTTAAATATGCACTCCCATAAATGTTGCATCTGAAAGGGAAATTCCCACAAATGTGTATGCCACGCCTTGTCATCGCTAAAGTTTCACTGCGTTTCTTAAGTAAATCCTGACAGTAGGGTTTGCACTGGCGCAAACTGTTAGTAAATCTGGCCCATAGATAAAAGCTAAATAAATAAAAACTACAGTCTGTGCCCACAATTCACTATGAGATTTTCTGACTGCTCAAAATCTGCAGACTTCCTCTGATTTTCAGCAAATAGCATGGATTCCTCCAGACTGCGAATTAGGGCTTAAGTTGTGAAATCTATTCCAGCTTTCAGTCTTTTAGCCTCTTTTTTACTTTGCATACCATGGTTTTATTGGCTTCAATGACAAACAGTATACAAATGTATATAAAACAGGCGCTGTGTGTTAATCTATCTTAATTTAGTATTTGATTTCATCATGGCTTAGACTTGTGTACCTCAAAGTTGCCAAGAAGAGGTCTGCTAATGGAGGATAAAGAGGAGATTGGACTACAGGAGCGACTGGTGTCTGTTCGGCGTCCACTGCGTAACCGTCGACTATTAAAACAAAAAAAGTAATAAACACACATTCTTATATATTAATACAACATAATTTGAAGGAAAAAAGATGACTTACGATTTGAGTCGACTCCCCACTTTGAGCCTTCTCCCGGATCGTGAACAGTCTGTAGCAGTCTGAAAAATGAAGTTTTAAAAAGATGTTACAACTAATACTGTTTTATTCCAATAGTCTTTTTTAAGAAAAAAGTCTTACGTCAGTAAATAGCTTCGAAATGAAGTTAAGGTTCATTTCATGATCATGTAAAACCAGGCTGCTGATAAATGTTAAAAGTAGATTTTAATCGACTTAATGGAAATGACAATAAGTCAAATACAAGCGTTTGAATGATTGGGAAAAATCATTCAAAAGAATGAAAAGAAGGCCCATTATGACATCAGAGTTAGAATGCGGAACAATCTGAAGTCAATTTCAAATTTTCAAACTTCAGTTGAGATTAAGAAGTACTTACAGATGAAGATGTGGCTGCAATATCACACATCTCACAGTAGTCCATAGTATCATTCTGATAAGTTATTAAATATCAGCTAGACTTAACTATAGAATGGGTTTCAAACTTGTACATTTTCAGCTAGTTTGAACCTTTATTTCAGTCTATTCATCTCTTTGTTTCTCTATTCTAAACCTATATTTGCTCTTTCCTCTTCGTTGGCCTGTTTCTATGATCATTTCTCTGTCCTTCACTTTCTCTTTTATTCTTCCCTTCTTGGGTTTTCTTCAAGTCCTGAGCTCAGCCTTTGAGCACTGACACCGGCGTGATGAAAGTGACAGCATATGAGCCACTGTAGTCCGTGTAACCCCTCTCACCCCAAATTCCCTCATTCTGGAACTGAATTTGGCCAGAACCTGTGTGTGTGTATTTGTTAGGTCAGGTGAGGCAGGTCTCACCTCTTGAACAATGGCTCCGTCAATGGGCTTTGTTCTGGAGTCCCACTGCTTATTGTGCTGCAACGGAAAAATTAAGCATGCATATTCTAAAAATCTCTCACTCCCAATATGTCTTTTTTCATTCTGACTATTCACCCGACCTTTAATGATGACTCTGTCAGTAATGGGAGACTATCTCCACCCCCTTCACACTTAAACATTACCAAAAAAAAAAAAAAAAGGCTTCTTCTTAAAATAATCAGCACCTTCCCATTTCCACTTGTAATGTGGAAAAATCTAGCATGTTTTTACCCCTGAATTAAGGCCCTTTCACATGACTCACATTCAATGCATCTCTCACATGCCGCTTTGATCTTTATGTGAAACGCATTGCAAAAGATAATTTCTAATGCGTATTAAAATAATACAAATGTGCATAATATAATTTCACTCTCTAAAAACATTTTGTTTTCCATCTTGTTGAGTTGAAGACTTTGAGAGTTGCATTACCAGACCCCCTCCCCCAGGGGGAGTCTTCAAGGTTAGCTCAAAAATGCATTATGTGGCAGGATCCCAAATGGGAGATCAGAGGCTGTTTTGTTTGAAGTCAATGGAGGAGAGGCCACAGTATGGTGAATGAAAAGCAAATTAGAGTGCTTTGCAGAATGACCTTCAATATGTCTGCCGCACGATAAATATCCTTACTGTACCCGAAACTTTTGAACAGAAGTGTAAATATGAAGTCTGCTATGAAAAAAAAAAAATGCGTGGTACTCACTCCTAATTCGCTCATTGTAAGGGTATTATTTATATAACTGGTTCATGGGGTGCACATGATCCAGGCTGGCTGTTAAAATGTTAGTTTGTACAGTATCTCTAGCTGCATTGTTAAGTCATGTGAAAGGGCCTTCGGTTTCATTTCTACTTTCTTTGCGTTTCACCTTGGTGTGCTCTCTTGCTGAGGGCAGTAGATGGTTCCAGAAGGGTGCACCCTTGGCATCAGTGCTGCGACAGGATGCTAATCCGAGCCCCGGTGCCAACAGTGCCAGCCGACTGCGTTTTGATGTAGATGGACCCTCATCCTCTGAGCAGGACTCTCCTGTATCACTGGAGGAGAGAAGTCTTTTCTTCACTGGACAGGAATTGGATGATCCTGATACCAGGCCATTTGCTTCCACTGGTGTTTTCTCAAGAGAGCTCAGTCTGTTAGAGGAGGAGGTCTTCGTCTCTGCCGGTGGTGGAGAAGATTCAAAAGTTGTCCCCCATTCGACAGCTTCAGCTGGTGTTGAAAACGGGACAGGCGCCCAACTGCTCTCTGTGGCGCACAACAAGCCCTTGACATCAACAGAGTTATGGCCTTCGTCCCTTGGCTCATCGCTGGAGCCAGCCGGGATGTTTCCTGCTGTGGAGGCCTCGGTTCTGGGAGTAAGGGTGGGAGGACTTCCCTCACAGTGGCCCCTGGTGGAGTGAGGGCCCTGTGGGTCCACCATAGGGGGAGATTTTGGAGATTTTGGGGACAGCGGGGCGAAGGCATCCGGGACGGGCCTGTCGTGGTTGTGCTGGGCTGGCCGGCGACCAGGAATCAGTGGATGCGAAGGGGAAAGGGGAGGCGACCTAGGGATTTCTGAGTCTCTGTGCTCAAGGAGCGAGTTGGAAAAAAGTGGTTCCACCCCAGAGCCACACAACACCTCCCCATCGGACTCATCATCATCGTCATCCTCATCCTGTTGGAAAAGACGCTTATGGGCGACAGGAACCGGCATCCCCTTCAGGCTACGTTTCATACCTACTCGGACAGGCCGAAGAGTCTCTTGACTTTCCCCGAAACCACCTCTTTGGGAGAGGATGGATAGCTGGTAGACCTTCTGTAGCCTGATCTCTTCTTCTCCAAATGGTCTGGGAACGGCTCGCCGTACTTCAGATTCAGGGCTCTCGCTCCGAGTGCTAGGCAGAGGTAGATCCCCGTCCTGGGCTGGAAGCTCAACGGCCGGCTCTTTACGAGCCAGTTCCACGTGGATGTGACGCATAGTGACTTTGTTTGTGCTGGGTGATTGTTTCAGGGGAAGTTGTGCAGTGTTAAATAATAAAGACACTAGCTCCAGAGAGTTCTAGGATGTCTGAACAAGTGCAACAAGGCTGTGGAAGTGAAAGTAAGCTTCCCGTCTCATAGATGAAAGGCTTTAGTTTCCAGGGGTCAGGTGTGGAGTTAGAACAAGCTGATTTCCACAGTGCATACAGCTTCTGAAGTAAAACAAAGTATAAGCAAACTGACATGAAACGCATAATAAAGATTACACGGCAGAATAGTAACAATGAACACTATTTCAAATGTGCATCTTTAACAAAACATTTTAGACAAAATTTGCTTTATTTTGATATGGACATCAATAAAGCTCATACATAATACACATATGATGAAATACAATAAACATCATGTAAACATATGACAACTTGTATTAGTATGCAAGACAAATCTCGATTTAGTAACCTCTCCAATTGATTCAGTTCAGTAAAGGATTTGTCAGGTTCAAATCGGGAACTCGTCTTTTGGAAAAGTTCATTAAAAAACGGTTCATTAATTCAGGAATCAGACTATATACTATTTGCATTACATGTTTTGGTTCACTAACATTCACTCCTTATAAAATGAGACAAAATGTTCTTTATTTTGTAAAAAGAACTGGCTCATAAGAGTCATTCAGTTGGGAATCAGACTACACTGGTTTTGCAGTACATTATTGATCCGCCAAAAAGAAGAACTGGCTTATATGCATCATTTGTGAATCGAACGGCACTGAAAGCATTTGTATGTTTGTTTTTGCAAGTAGCCTGCAAAGACGACTTAACAAAAACACATTCTTGCAATTATTTCCTGGCACACTGACTTTTTATCTCAATCACATTCGATTCAAATAGCAAACTCACATTCAAAATTCAGGTAAAATATGATTTATTTTGCTGTGGCACAGACGATTCTGCACTGAGGGAGCATCACTGTTGTAAACTGGAGCAGGAAAGTGTCAGAATAAATACAGAATAAGTGTGTGCATGACCATTTTCCTAACCTACATGCCTGTTGGTGCCTGCAGCTTGGCTTCAGGTCCTTCCACATCCACCCCTGCAGCTTCTGAGTTGTGTTGACCCTTGAATCTTGACCCTGACCTTAGCCCCCGAGTTCGGCCAACTCCAACACTGCCCCTCTGATGCAACAACAGCATTCCCAGATACACAGGCAGCTAACAGGGGCCTGACGAAAAAAGAGAGAAAGAAAATGTCAGAGAGATAATCAACTTGATGTTTAAATGTTTTTGAAAGAAGCCTCCTCACTAAGGCTGCATTTATTTGATGAAAAATACAGTAAAAACAGTAATATTGTGAAACATTACTATTTACAAAGACTGTTTTTAATTAAAAACATTTTTTTAAATGTAATTAATTCATCTGGATGGCAAGTAACATTACTTGCATTATCATAATTCCTCAGAAATCATTCTAATATGCTGATCTGGGGCCCAAGAAGCATTTCTTATTATTTCTAACTATATTACACCAATATAATGTTGTAAACAGTTACATTAAACAAAAATCTAATCAAAATTTTGTACATAAACTTGTAAATTTCTGTGTTGCACTCAACAGACAATGTTAAATTTAATGGGGTCATATGATGCTATTTCAATTTTTCTTTTCTCTTTGGAGTGTTACAAGCTCTTGGTGCATAAAGAATATCTGGAAAGTTGCAAAGACTAAAGTCTCAAATCCAAAGAGATATTCTTTATAAAAGTTAAGAGTCAGACACACCTACCTAAAACGGCTCGTTCTAACACGCCCCCACATATTTACGTCACGATGTGGGAAGATTTGCATAACGCCGCCCAAATGTTCACGCAAAGAAAGAAGGCGTAACTTTGATTCTCCCTGTAGTATTGTTGTTGCCGCCGCTGCCGCCATGTTGTGGAGTCGCTGTGCATTTCGTTGTGAAAGCAAAACTACTTTGTTTGGTCTTCCAAAAGAGGACACGACTAGAAATCAGTGGTTAAGTTGTATTTACAACACTGTTAATGTTCTTTTTAGCAACATCATATGACCCCTTTAACATTAGGACTATCAAACTTTGACAAAAGTTCTAGCCTGCTAAACAATCACTTGGTTACCAGTATCATAGTGCATGCTTTTAGTTGACTTACCAAGGGCAGAGCGTCAGTGAGGTGGGAGGGGCCTTGCAGAACGTGCCAATGAATAAGTAATATCCCTCCTACAGCTCCACCCAGATAAGGCCAGCGGCCAATCACGCCTCCCCTTGGCTCCTGAAAGGAGTGGACTGCTCAGCGGCTGCATCCTGAGCCAGGCATTCCAGAGACACAACCTATTGAAGAGCAATGGTGAATCAACAACAAATCGACTCGATCAAATCAGTAACCATGCAACACAGTTCAACCTGCACATGATCTGAATCAGTCGTTGTAAACAGATTTAAAAATCAAGTTATCTGGTAAATTGCTGTGTCAACACTGGGACTAAAGAGGCGAGATCAAACTCATTTAATAGCTTTTTAATCAAGACATCGTTCTACTGGTCAATAAATAATCAACCAAGAAAATGACACTAACAGGGAAAAGACACAAAGAGCAATCGTATGACTCACTACACTCATTTCATGCCATCTGATTAGGACACATGCTTGAACAGACTGTGTACTGCATAGCTCTGACTGGCTCTCTGTCTCTAGAGCTCAGGCCTGCTTGGGATCAAGACTGGCAGACAAAAAACGGAGATGCACAACAGAACCTTTGTACTGTCTTGCATCAGAGAACGAGCAGTCCTGCTCATTAAAGGACAAAAACAGGAACATACAAGCACTAACACACTAACAAGTGAACATTATCTACTCTAGCTTAGCTGAATAGATGCAAGTAGTATATAGTCTAAATGCATACTAGCTGAAAAAATATATATATAATATATATATAATATATTCTTTAAAATATTTTACTGATCTCAAGGTTTTGTGCCACATCTTGCAATGCAGTAAGCACAATCTAATGAATGTCAAGTATGCCAGTCTGATGGCTATAAATGCATAAAATATGACAGAATGTTGAGGATCTGGCCTTTCTAAGCGATGCATTTGCATTATACTGCTTGAATGAAGTATTCAGTGGCCTCTCAAGGAAGGAGCTTATACTCTAAGAAATGTCTGTAAAAATAGGGCACAATGTATGGTGTTAATATGAAGGACTTTTCCGTATTGAAGGAATTTTCTTTATTGATTTTTCACAGGTGTTTTACCAATATTTTGAATTATGCATTGCATTGTGTTGTGTTTTAAGATTTAAGGAAATGTCCGTAAATTTAACGCTCCTGTCCTGGTAGAAAATTACTAGGACCTATTCTTTTTTTCTACAGATTTGTGTATCTCAGTATGGACCAGACCATCTTCAATCAGATGGAAAGAGACAAAGAGACAGAAATTGACACTCTATGACACTGTTGTGCCACCATCAAGACTTAAAGGTACACAGAAGACTTGAGGTTGAGAGTACTGTTAGGCATTGCTATGACAAACAGCAAACGGGTAAGACCTCACACTGACATAAGATCTGAAGATCTCAGTCAAAGGGTCCAGATGTACTTAGAGAAGACCTAAAAACACCATCCGTAACCCAACAGCATTCCAGGGCCTGCTACACAACCAGACTGATACAAAACATCAATTCTATTTTCATCCATTTCTAGACACTACTGTTCAAAAGTCCGCAATTCTTATTTTTTTCAAACTAATGTATACTTGTATTTAGCAAGGATGCATTCAATTGATCAAAATTGACTGTAAAGACTTTTACATTATTACAAAAGAAATACATTTCAAATAAATGCTGTTCTTTTAGACTTTCTATTTATCAAACAATCCTTTTTGAAGTGAAGCGTATATAGAAGTGCAAGTTTTCTGTGAAGTTTTTTTTAAATTTTAATTAGTTTGCCAAGCATGTGGGGGTCTGTTACACATGATGTAAGACCCTCATAGCATTGCTGTGAATCTTTCAGACTCAGCATGAATAGAACCCTGAACCCCAGGTCAAATACAGCTGACAAGACACACACACACACACACACACACACACACACACACACAGCA
>NW_015539865.1:536094-543374 GCF_001515605.1 Sinocyclocheilus anshuiensis
CACACACACACACACACACACACACACAGTAACCAACTAACATACTAGCGTTACACACCAACATGTTGCCCGGAGAGTAGAATGAGAGATGTAATGTGTGTTTATTCTAAGCACATGATGCCAGTTATACACACGTGGGGAAGTCGTGGCCGAATGGTTAGAGAGTCGGACTCGTTACCCAAAGGTTGCGGGTTCGAGTCTCGTACCAGCAGGAATTGTAGTTCCAAGTATGGGTCACCATACTTGGCCACATGTCACGTCACTTTCACTTTCATAAACGTAATGCTGTGCGTTCTCAGCTGTGCAATCAAATGTTTTTTTTTTCTGAAACATACTCATTTTACCAGTCATTAATATTTATTGCTGTCAGAGACTGCATGATTTCATTATCAGCTTAGCTTAGTCCTATTCCTGAAATCTCTTCATATGGTTGTTTCACACAGTCTACAAATCTTCATATTTTATTACCGTTGAATTGCAATGAATTGTTGTCTAGCTTACATTATCAAACCGAGGACACACTGAGAGTTCAGTTTATCCACTCTGTCTGTAAAAAAAAGCAAGAATGTTCATCCCCACCCCCAGAGAATTCAATACGGAGCAGAAGAAAATAGATGGGGAAACCAAACATCCAAGACTAGCATGAACAGCTGTCAGCTGTATGATGTTTTTCTGGGTACTAGGTGTTATTTAGGAGAAAGAAGTCAGTCAAGAATTAGTCAAGTCAGTTTCATTTGTATAGTGAATAATACAGCCAATTTCCAAGCAGCTTTACATAATATGGTGTCTTTACACCCCAATGAGCAACTGAGCCATGGAAAACTCCCTAAGATGAATGAGTAGAAAATTAAGGGGATATGAAAAACAAATAGATTTTTTATGATCACACAGCAATGGATGGCATTTGTGCTCGTCTTTAGTTATTGGAATTCTTGAATGCATAGCTGTGCATCTGAGAATTATGAAGTGAAGGAAGTGGATCAAAGCAAAAATAATTAATTCCACACATTACGGTTCCTCAATTCAGGATCACAATAACATAGATGAAAGATTGAAGGGCTCAAGGAGCCAAACAATCAAAAATTACACTGGAGCTTCAGTTAAGCATTGTTTCCATGGTTGACCACTGAGCCCAAACAACATTTTGGTAAAACTAGCTAAACCCAAGCTTTATTAAAGAGGCATTCTCCCTATAGAGCCACCATGGAGCTTGTTTATCACAGTTATATAGCCAATAACTTTTTCTTTGTTTGTTTGTTTTTACTATGGACATATTTTTGGATTATCTGGATGCCAAAAACTCAACAACAAAAAAGAGCATTAAGCCACTTCCTTCTTTGGCTTTAATGGAAACATGAAAATATTCTCAAACAAACAATACTTAATTCAAGAAAGCTAAAATATGCCACACTTATACCCAACAGGTGTTGTTACTCAAACAATAAAGAAAGACAATTAATTCATTTTCACTATGAATGTGAGAGAGTGAGTCAGTGAGAAAGAACATCTCATGGGCATGAGTGCAGACCTCTACAGTGATGATGTGTGCAGCCTTTGAGGCCAACACTTGGCTTTTACATCTGAGGAAGTCACAAAATGTCTTTACAAACTACAGCAGCATCAAAGACTAAACACTCACAAGCTCACCTCTGACTAAGCTTATCTCTCCGCAGCTAAAAGCCTGCCAGTTTGTAAAACCAAGGGCTGAAATATTATCTCTACATGTGGCAAGGGTCATGATGTCATTGATTCATTTGTGCATTGACAGATATGATGAGAGAGAGAGAGAGAGAGAGAGAAAAAACAGCTGTCTCACACTTTTTTCTAAGTTCTCTTTGAAGCTACTTCCTTTTCCACTTCCAACCACCAACGTTCATAAATGGGTGGTTGATAAATAACATACAGTACTTGAAAATAACGATATTAGGTTAAAATCACCATTGTACACTGTTAGCGAATTCTGTAAATTACACAGTATTTAACTGTAATATGAACTGTACTTTGCTGTAAAACAGTTATACAGTACGTTACTGTATTTTAAAGTTGCATTATGGAAAATATCCTCTTGGCGCCATTAAAATACAGTATTTTTCATTTACTGTAAATCTAAATACAGTTAAAAAAAAATGAGCGCGAAACCTGACCAATAACAGAAAGGCTTTTTTTCTGCTTGGAGAAAGAAGAAGAAGAAGAAGAAGAAGAAAAGGAAAACGCACACACCTCGCAGCTGCAAATGTATGTACAATATTCCTGCTTTTTCGTTACATATTTTATGTCAGTGTAATTTTAGGGGTTATTTGTTGGTGTAATTAAAAGCAAAATAATAATAATAAAAAAACGCTGACACTGCAGGACGCGCAGTTTCCTCACGGTGTTCGTTGGTAGAGAGCGGAAACTCATTTGAGATTGTCTCGTCAGCCCCGTTACAAAGTTACTGTAATTTCTACAGGAAACTTTTAACAGTGTATATACCGTTATATATTTTATATATACTGTTATTCACCATTTGCACCAATGTTCCTCGTAGTCAATTCAATTGTATCAATTCATATAAGGACATAAAAACTTTATATAAGAGTTATAAGAAATAATACATATATGTTGTTTAAAAAAAAAAGTATAATGTCACACTATCCATAAACACACAGATCAAAATTTTAGGTTAAAATCTACATGAATACATAAGGGGCTGACACTGATGTGTCAAAGACTGATAAAAATGTCAAATGTAATCGAAATTGTAGGTTAACATTTTAGGTCTAAGCATACAATTGGGGTGTTTTAACTGCTTTTTTCACCATTTAAAACAGACTGTGGCTAGTTTGCGGTTCATTTAAATAGCCTGTGCTGTAACAAATGTACAACTATTCAAAATGTAGCCTGTCATTTAATACAAGGTCATAAAACTGCATGTACAATGCTCACACAACATGTCTGCAATAGTTTTAGCTGAAGTATGCCATGTCACACTGCTGTCATTGCTAGACATTTCACGTCAACCATCCATAAACACACTACAAAATTCACATTAGCCTCCTGACTCACCTCTCTAAGAACTCCTGCCCTTTCCTCCTCCTCCTCTGTTTCTCCGTCCTCTCTGTCGGAGCTCTAGAGTTGTGCTTGTTGTTGCTTCAAGACTGTGAGGAGTTGAAAGGTTACTTGCATGGAATGAGGGAGTGCTGGCCTTTCTTTCTGTTCCTCCCCTGAGAGGAGTGAGACAGAGAGAGAGAGAGAAACATACAAAACTTAAGTCCAATCAAGGTTTCTTGCTCAAGCAGTCTGTAAAAACACATCACGCTGTTTATGCTCTCTGTGCACTGCTATTCTGGTATGCCCAACTGTGAATCTCTCTTTCCACCCTACCGAAATTCCTTCAAAGAGCTTCAGTGAGTAATTGTGTGCATTAGTGCCAGCTTGTGTATATATCTATATATATATAGTTTGACTAATAGAGGCATTCCAGAGCAACCCAAACGTGTTACTTTGGAGGCAAATATGCCATTGAACAGATTCACATTAGTTTTAGTGAGAACTCTTAAAAGTTTGGAGTCAGGAAATTGTATTTGTTTTAAAGAAACTAATAATTTTAGACAGAAAGGATGTGTTAAATTGATCAAAAGTGACAGTAAATACATTTATAATATTACAAAAGATTTCTATTTCAAATAAATGCTATAGTCTTTTGAACTGTCTATTCATCAAAGAATCCTAATATTAAAAGTATCATGGTTTCCACAAAAATATCAAACAGCACAACCGTTTCAGACATTGATAATATTGAGAACGGTTTCTTGAACAGCAAATCAGCATATGAGAATGATTTGACAATGAAGACTCTAGTAATGGCTGGTAAAAATTCAACTTTGCCATCACAGGAATAAATGATATTTTAAAATATTTTAAATAATAATAATAAAAACATTTTAAATTGTAAAAATGTTTTACAATATTACTATTTTTACACTTTTTTAATAAATGGAGGCTTGATGAGCATAAGAGACTTAGTAGTGTACACAAATATAAGCATATTTCAGCGTTCATAGAAATGCATGAGCATGCTCTTTAGATGCTAATATCATTTACTCAAATACATCAAGAAAAATAAAGAAAAGGGGGGAAAAAAAGAGCAAAAAAGGGAAGCGCAGCTGAGCGGATATGTCTCTGCATGAAAGTGTGTTATCTGCCCTTCCACAGAAACAGAGATTCTGATGGGTGTGAAGGGTTGGGTGTGTGTGTACGTTTGTGTAAGTGTGTCCGCAGGCAATGTGCCACAGACTTCTTTCAAACGCATGCAGCATCTTCCAAATAAGGAGACGCAATTCCGCATGCACTTAAACGAAAGCATTAACACATGTAGACACAGATTAATTTCATCGCTTTAGATGCAGTGAGTGAGGTAGAGGGGGAGGTGTGGAGAGCTGCCGCTGAGAAGGTATGAGGGTTTCCTTGCACATGTGCGTGTAAACGGGGAAAGATGTTTGGAGGTGTTACATCAAGCACATGGTGAAGTTCTTATGTCTTGGATTGGTTGTGGAGTTTAGACAGGCTTAAATTGAAAACATGCTTTACAGAGACACATAAAGCTACTTCTCCTTTAAGAGCTCACGTTTCGTACCCATATAAGGAATGCTTGGGGGCGTGGCTTGAGACATGAGCCAGCCCTCAACTAGCCAGTGAGAATTCAGCTATACAGAGTGAAGCAAAACAGTATATACAAATACAAAAGTGCACAAAAGAGACACAAACATGCATTTATACACACTCAGTGGTGTTCCAGCATAGATTTGGTGTATGATGCTGGCAAAACAAAGAAGCAGGCAACACTGCTCTCAGCTACTACTCCAAAACAAGTTTTATTCTCTTTCAAAATACTTTCCCGGCAGCTATTCTGAGCTGTAGCTGGGATCAACTGGTCTATGAGAGACTGTTAAAGCTCACAGCTACATTCTAACCCTCCCCTTCCTCCATGCTTGAGTGTGTGCGTCTCTCGTATCCCTTTCCAGTCAAACACACTTAAACTGTCAAAGTTGACACAAACAGCTTGACTTTTACACTTGTTTTTTTCTGTAGAAAATCTGGTGCTCGCCCGTTTAAATGAATGGAAAGTGACAGTGAAGACATTTATACATTTATAAATGCTGTTCTTTTGCACTTTCTTTTCATCAAAGAATCCTGAGGGGGGAAAAGAAGAAAGTATCACACTTTCCATAAAAATATTAAGCGGCACAACTGTTTTTAAAATTGTTCAAAATGTTTCATGAGCACCAAATCAGCATATTAGAAGGATTTCTGAAGGATCATTTGACACTGAAGATTAGGAATGGATGCTAAAAACTTTTGGATGCTTGCCATCACAGGAATAAATGGCATTTTGAAACAGAACACAAACAAATTTAAATTTTAAATTGTAAAATTTGTAGTATTTCATAATATTACTGTTTTTTTTTTCTGCATTCTTGATCAAACAAATGCAGCCTTGGTAAGTTTACTTTCTTTAATGTATAGAATCTTAACAATATAAATGTTATCAATATATTTTAAACAAAACGTCTACATGCAAAGCACCAGTAGACTGTCCCACCAGACAGTCGCTATTATAGTCAGCGGCTCAACTTCCTGTTTTCCACTTCAATGAGCCAAGTGAGAACACACAAAAGGTGCAATCCTCTGCTCTCTGCACTGGTGATGTAAATACACAGGATGTGATTTCTGCTGGTCACACCTTCAGTTTACCTACTTTTATACTTTCTCACTGCATCATTCTCTCTTTTGATGTTGCAAAGAGCAAGAGAAATCGACTGAAAGTGCTCTAAAGAAGAGCAGAATGTTCCAGAAGAAAAAAAGTGCCTTTAGAGCTATTTCGGGCAATGGTACACCAATCTTGTACTTGCACAATCCTTGAATGATGTGTGCATATGCCGAAGTATATACTCTATAAATAGATCAATAAAATGATGCTACCCAACAAAAGGCACTGAAACACTATAAAGCCTTTAAAGAGGAATCAGCTATGGGAGTCTGTCGTAAATGTCGCTACAATAACAAAAACATAGCTGATGCTAGATATTAAGGTTAGTCCCTCTGTACAGATTAGCACCTGGCACTGATGAATGAGGATGGTAACTAACATGCCCTTGGTAACACGCTCTCCAAGGTGGGGGTGGCAAGTGACAAATTTACTCCTCTGTAACAGAGTAAGGGCGTAATGAGAGAAAGGCAATAGATGGTGGAAGGTGGATATGAGGGCAAAGGTGAAATGAAAGATAACTGCAGGGAAAAAGGGAGCTTGGGTATGGAGGCAGAAAGATGATGAAAAGATACGTTAATGTGTGCACACACACTACTCACACTAACCTGCAATTAGCCTAGCAAAAACCAAAGCACTATATAATATTCAGAGTATACATCTTAGGCACTGCTAAAAATAGCTGTTCTATGACAATACAGCAGAGCTTCAGCATTTTATAGAACTATAAGAGTAAACAAGATATTCCAGCCAAGTTAAATGCAATTTGGGGTGAGAGAATCATTTATTTAAATCATTGATTTTATATATACACACCACAGCTACAGCCTATGGCAGTTATCAAACTACTGCTAATTGTGCTGGTTTAAGTGGCTAGTCGAATTTAAATAAATGATGAACAGCTTAGCAGGTTAGGACCTTGTTCTCAAGCCTGCACATGCACACATTTAGCCCTGTGATACTGATATGGGACAAGCTTCTATTATTGAAATCCTAATCTAAGCCACTACGGGAGAAATCCTAAAGATGAGCTCAGATCATGAGACGGTTAAAATGTGAGGCAGATCTTAGATAAAAATGCCCAGACAGGCAACGAGTAGAGTGGGTTTGGCTATCATGGTTAACCATTCATGGCATCTCTATGGCTATGTAAAGAAGTCAAGGAGCATTTTTCTAGAGGTGAGAGAAAATCCAATGTGTGCACAATCAAAACGTGCTGATAAGGTGTTCTAAATGGTTGCAAGAGTGTTGTTATGCAATTGCTAAAGGGGTTTTCAGCATATTTCTATGCTGTTATTTTAATATTATTTATGCAGTATTTTAAAATAGCTTTTAGCTTTAGATTTCCCATCTTCATTTTAATTTTGGTTTAAGATTTTCTCATTTTCAATAGTTTTTTATTTATATAGAGCCTTATTTAACCTCTTAAGACCCAGCAAAACATTTTAGGAAAAAATGTGTCTTTTTTCATGTCATTACATTGTTTAGAGCATTAAAAAAAAAAGTAAAAAAAAAAAAAAAAAAAAAAATTTTC
>NW_015539865.1:543416-544148 GCF_001515605.1 Sinocyclocheilus anshuiensis
ATGTCATTACATTGTTTAGAGCAAAAAAAAAAAAAAAAAAAAAAAAAAAAAAAAGATATTTCATTCATAAGTTATGCTACGTCCTTGGTAGAGGACATCTGGACTCAATTAAAAAAAAATAAATAAATAAAAAGACATGAATGAACATGCATAGGCAAAAACAATTGATTTTATTTTTTTAAATCACCAATACATTTTTAGTTTTCAGGATTTTTGTTTACCAAACTTTGTATAAAGATAATTCTCAACTATGTTATAACAGAATGATTTGATATACCATTTTTCTTTATGCAAAATGTGTGTAAAATGGCCATAAACAGGTTTTCTCATGATATATAATGTATCTATAAACTAAATCTAATTAGCATATTAATGTGTTTTTGGGGCAACATGTCATGAAAAAAGAAGTGTAATAATGGGAGTAATAATTGACAAGATTTTCAGAATAATATTTCATAGGAATATTGAAATATCATTTATTTCCCTATTCATTTGTTGTGTCTCATATTTTGATTTGAAACCCCATAACATTTTTCTGAGATGTTGATTTATGACATACAGTTTAAAAATTTGTCAGATTTAAATGATAAATTACAAAATATTATAATATTTCCATAAGAGTGTTAAATTTGATCACTAAATTAATGTCAGCCATTTTTAAAGACCAAGGAGAGGGAGTGGACATGGTGAAACATCCAATCATTTGGTATCTCTGGAAAGCCCTGAATGTGA
>NW_015539865.1:544420-554983 GCF_001515605.1 Sinocyclocheilus anshuiensis
TCCATTTTCCTTTATGCAACATGTGCGTAAAATGGCCATAAACGGGTTGTCTCATTATGTACAATGTATCTACAAACTGTATGTAATTTGCATATTAATTTGTTTTTGGGTCAACATGTAATGAAAAAAGAAGTGCAATAATGGGAGTAATCATTGGCAAGATTTTCATAATAATATATAATATTTCATAGGAATATTGAAATATAATTTCTTTCCCTATTCATTTGTTGTGTCTCCCAAAATGCGTAATAACCATGCTTTTAGTCCCAGTGTCCTCATATGAGGACATGTATAAAATCAACCTCCTGTTTCGTAACAGAAAGTTATATTTTGATTTGAAACCCCATAACATTTTCCTGAGATGTCGATTTATGACCGACAGTTTAAAAATGAGTCAGATTTAAATGATACTTACAAAATATTATCATATTTCCATAAGAATGTCTCTAAATTAATATCAGACATTTTTGAAGACCAAGGAGAGGGGGTGGTCATGGTGAAATATCCAAACACTTAGTATCTCTGTAAAGCCCTGAATGTGCTCTGTACAGGCTTAAAACTGTGGCATGTATAGTCTCAGAGAAATTCACTAAAATATAATGTCTTCATATATGAGGATGCAGGGTCTCAGGAGGTTAATTTTTATTTAATTGTTAGTCATTTCAATATTTCAACTATAAATATGTTTAGATGCTAAGATAACATTTTTAAGTTTAAGTTTTTCATATTCAATATTTTATTTCACCTCATACGAGAACAAGGATCCAATTCAAACAGCTCAAACCTAGTAGCAGGGCCAGTCTGTAAAAAAGACCAAACTCCAAGCAACGCCGGAAGAACAGTGTTAATGGACCGGCACCACCCTCCCTCTCATCAAGATGAGAGAACGAGAATACATTGCATTTAGGGGAGATGTTGAACTGAAACCCCTCATTCAACATTTACAGGTATCAGTTGCAGAAAGGGAGTCGCTACAGGCCTTAACGCAGCATGCTAAGCCACCTCACCCTGAACACGCATTTGCTTCCTACACCAGCTTGACATGCTTATCTTCAGATTTGCTGCAGCTATTCCTACCATGCATTTCCCTAACCCAGTGATGTAATACATACTTCTGCTGACGGCCACACAGAAAGAGATCACACAGCAAGGGCATTAGGAAGCTGATCTGAAGCTCTTAATATTCAGGTTTCAAACTGATGGAAAAAGGTCACATTCTACCTGCAGCTCTTTTGGGACATCTGAGCCCTTTGCAGAGAGAAAGAGCCCACTTTGGGTCACTGCCGGTTCTCGGTTCGTTTTCTGGACAATGGAAATCGCTCTGCAGCTCTCCATTGTGCCTTTCCATTGACGTCTTGTCTGGCATCAGTAATGAGCAGGATGGATGCCTCTTACATACTCTGCAACCTGTGTGCGCACACCCACCCACCCACCTACTGACAAAACTCACTCAGTCTTCTCGTGAAATATTAGTATCATTGATAATACTTAGCCTACAAGAACAACACAATATCTTCGCAGCATTTAGGCAACAGCAGTCTATTGTGAAGCACAAAAGCAACCTTTTAAAATAAACTGGGCTACTAAAAGCCAGGCATGATTCATGGGCCC
Source organism: Sinocyclocheilus anshuiensis (assembly GCF_001515605.1). Lineage (NCBI taxonomy): Eukaryota > Metazoa > Chordata > Actinopteri > Cypriniformes > Cyprinidae > Sinocyclocheilus > Sinocyclocheilus anshuiensis. The sequence continues at coordinate 546,032 of NW_015539865.1, forward strand.
ATGGCTAGGGGTGTAACATGGAAACAGAATCATGCACACTTCAAATCAATCACAAAACATGCAATAAATCAAAAAGGAACAATCAAATAAAACCTAAAACATAAAGAAAAGGAGGCACTGGGATGAGAATGCACTGATGAAAGTTGCCTTCAGTGGATGAAATAGCATGAATCAGACAAAGCAGAAACGCCCCCCTGAGCAAGAACATACAGGAGCTCCTGTATGCATTGTGTGTGCAGGCTATGATTAATCTGCCATTATCAAACACACGTGAGATCATTTCAAACACAAAAGGTGGAAAAGAACCGGGGAGTCTATTTTATATATCACACTGCTGGACCATTTCATTCTTTAATCTTAGAGTATGAAGGTATATGCATGATTGATTAGTGTGACTGTTAAGGTATCTTGTAACTTATACCTTAAGAATCCATCTTCCATTATTATAATCTCTGAGCCTAGAGACTGATCTATATATAAATGGTGAAATGAGAGTGATCTAAAGGTGGATGGCAGCACAAAGAGAACAACTCACCCACAGCAAACACATATAACGATGACAATGACAAGGGCCGCAGCAGTCAGCAAACTAACATTCCCATCAGAGCTGGAGGAGGAAGAGTTTGATCCAGTTTTAGACAGCAGATAGGATCTTCAGTGTAATCGACGTCAAACTATCTGCGTTGAAATGTGTACACAGTGTAACGAAGATATATCTGACCGATGAGGACACCAAATCCTGCTTTCTGAATGTCGACAAAGCTGTTTTGATTGCCTTTCGTCTCCTTTCCACGTCCTATAGGCAGGCGCCTTTGCTATTTTCTGCTTGGCTCTTGGTCCAAAGCCCTCGCCCATGAAATGATTCTGTCCCTTTAAAAACAATACTTCCGGGATTTGCTGAAAAATAACTAGGGGGAGGGACGTTCGAACAGCTGAAGGGCTGTCATTTAAGCGATTGGTCGCTTTCTCGTCTACGAACCAATAGCAGTTGAGTATTAATGCACTATTTGAATATATTTGAATAATAGTAATATATTTCGAAGAACAACATTCCCATTGGTTCCGTCTGTCAAGCCACGCCTCCGTACACGTGCAAGTTGGAGTATGAAGGTATATGCATGATTGATTAGTGTGACTGTTAAGGTATGTTGTAACTTATACTATTATAATCTCTGAGCCTAGAGACTGATCTATATATAAATGGTGAAATGAGAGTGATCTAAAGGTGGATGGCAGCACAAAGAGAACAACTCACCCACAGCAAACACATATAACGATGACAATGACAAGGGCCGCAGCAGTCAGCAAACTAACATTCCCATCAGAGCTGGAGGAGGAAGAGTTTGATCCAGTTTTAGACAGCAGATAGGATCTTCAGTGTAATCGACGTCAAACTATCTGCGTTGAAATGTGTACACAGTGTAACGAAGATATATCTGACCGATGAGGACACCAAATCCTGCTTTCTGAATGTCGACAAAGCTGTTTTGATTGCCTTTCGTCTCCTTTCCACGTCCTATAGGCAGGCGCCTTTGCTATTTTCTGCTTGGCTCTTGGTCCAAAGCCCTCGCCCATGAAATGATTCTGTCCCTTTAAAAACAATACTTCCGGGATTTGCTGAAAAATAACTAGGGGGAGGGACGTTCGAACAGCTGAAGGGCTGTCATTTAAGCGATTGGTCGCTTTCTCGTCTACGAACCAATAGCAGTTGAGTATTAATGCACTATTTGAATATATTTGAATAATAGTAATATATTTCGAAGAACAACATTCCCATTGGTTCCGTCTGTCAAGCCACGCCTCCGTACACGTGCAAGTTGTTCCTTTGACTCAGCTTCGGAAACGTATAGATAACGACTTGACAAAAATAGGGTTTATGTAATAATATTTCGATTAATTGGCAAATTCATATTTTGTAGACTAATTTAAGCAACCAAAATATATTAATCGAAAATAAATACCTTTACTTATAAACCTCAAATAAACTGTAATAACGCTAGAGTTCAAATAAAGCTAAGGTTTCTGTCCTGTGGAATGATTCGGAAGAACATTTTTTTTTTGTTTTAAACAAACAAGCAAACAAAATTAATTTATAACCAGAGCTAAATTAGTCAAGTTTGTTTACTTTTGTTTGCATATGTCCACTTTGTTATCTGTCGAAAACCATGTAACTTAAATCCATAAGAGCTGGAGACTGAATTTCTATAAATTAAATAACCAATACACTTAACAACAATATGTTTAAGTTTAAACCATATAACTAAACAACGTTTAGTGCCATTTTTTTAATAGATTCTAATTTAATTTTATTTAATTTTATAAATTTAGATTCTGCACAAACATTTGCATCTTTATATGCTTTTGATTGCGTCGCTGATGTGAAGCTTTTCCAGAATGTTCAGGTTCACGGTTACTTTGAGACAAATGTGAATGTAAATTCATTTTTAGACAGTATTGTTTACATGCTCACCACTAGATGGCGCGAGTGTACCACAGAAGCACCAGGCATAAATCAAGTCCTACAGATTGATGTATGAGTTTGTTACAGTTAAAATGCGATTAAATCAGTGCAAATTAAACTTTCCTTTTATTAATAATTTTAAGAAGCTGCACGTTGTTCTTGTCTCAAAGCTGCAACATTTATTACATTTACATTTAGTCATTTAGCAGATGCTTTTATCCAAAGCGACTTACAAATGAGGACAATAGAAGCAGTCAAAACTAACAAAAGAGCAACAATATATAAGTGCAATTATTTTAATTGTTTAATTATTATTTTACATCTATGATTAAATTAAATACAATTCAAACCTGCAGCTATTTGTTAAAAAACATAGGCAGTTTGTTTTATTTTATATAAGATTATACTGATACAGCTGTTGTAAATAATGCGAGTTAAAGAGGGATTTACACACCTGTTTTTTTATTTATTTTTAAATTTTGAAAATTGTATTATAATATATGAAACACAGAATGACATTAATATACTACATGCCAGGGAGCAAGAAAATAATGTACCTTTTAAAAAGATTCACAGTTTTTACAGCTTTCTTATTGGAAGAGTCAGAAATCAAATACATATACAGTTTTAACTCTTCCAGAAAAAGGTTAAAGAAAGGCTTACACTTACAATATTTACATTTGTGTACAAAATATTTGGCGAGAAACAAAATAAGATTGAGTAAATAAAAAAAAACATCTGATTGTTCTCTTTCAAAATGTGTATAACCCAGAATAACATTTTCATATTTCAATGAAATTTCAGGAATTACACCACAAAAAATACTCAAAATGTTTTTCCACAGATTCTTAGTATACTCACAATACCAAAATAAATGAGACAAATCTTCAGTTTGGAGACCACAGAAGGAGCAATTTACATCAAAATCCTCAGAAATAAACCTTTGTAAAAAAACATTTTGTGGGATCGACTTACAAATGAGGACAATAGAAGCAGTCAAAACTAACAAAAGAGCAACAATATATAAGTGCAATTATTTTAATTGTTTAATTATTATTTTACATCTATGATTAAATTAAATACAATTCAAACCTGCAGCTATTTGTTAAAAAACATAGGCAGTTTGTTTTATTTTATATAAGATTATACTGATACAGCTGTTGTAAATAATGCGAGTTAAAGAGGGATTTACACACCTGTTTTTATTTTTATTTTTAAATTTTTAAAATTGTATTGTAATATATGAAACACAGAATGACATTAATATACTACATGCCAGGGAGCAAGAAAATAATGTACCTTTTAAAAAGATTCACAGTTTTTACAGCTTTCTTATTGGAAGAGTCAGAAATCAAATACATATACAGTTTTAACTCTTCCAGAAAAAGGTTAAAGAAAGGCTTACACTTACAATATTTACATTTGTGTACAAAATATTTGGCGAGAAACAAAATAAGATTGAGTAAATAAAAAAACATCTGATTGTTCTCTTTCAAAATGTGTATAACCCAGAATAACATTTTCATATTTCAATGAAATTTCAGGAATTATACCACAAAAAAATACTCCAAATGTTTAGAAATGCTGGGTTGAGTTCAGCCCTGATGACGTCACTCTGCATCACATGTTCACGCCGCCAGATCCAGTTTAGTTTTTGTCGCAAGTTAACCCCGTATATAAATGAGACAAATCTTCAGTTTGGAGACCACAGAAGGAGCCATTTACATCAAAATCCTCAGAAATAAACCTTTGTAAAAAAACATTTTGTGGGATGCGATTTACACACCTTTTTTTTTTTAATTGATTTCCAACATATAATATAAAGGTACTGAACAAATATAAACTACAAAAAAGAAATAGAAAATATACAGTATTATATAAATAATAACACAGGTAAAAATAAATAAATAAATAAAAATAATAATGAAAAAAAAACAGAACAGGTATGAGATCTCGATTTACACACCTGTGCGCCTACAAAACGTTATTGGACGCATCATCTTTTAGACCCGCCTACATTCTCCGTTTCTCGAAGATGATTGGTTCATGCACATGTCACTAACGCCATGGGGACAGCTCTCCTGGCGCGTTGCAAACACAGTCGGTACTTCGCTCTTATTTTTACGATGAATTTAAACAACTACGATTGTTTCTCGCAACTTCAAATATCATCTCGAAAGTGGAGGAAATAAAGTGGCAAATGCCACAGATCAAGTCATAATTGTGCTGTGCTGGACTAAAATCTCAGCAATGTCGCTACTGTGCGTGCGAGGTAAGTGTTTGGGACTTTTAAATATTTATCCATTTTCTTGTTATTGCATTGTCTTCTTTTTATTGCATACCTGTGTATATATATCCTTCTGTTTTGAAATGGCGTGTAGTTGCTCAACTTGAAGTGCATCGGTTAAAGCAACAGGTTATGATGTTAAGTTATAATTCAAGAAAAGGTGCAACTTTCGATAAACATGTTAGTGTAATGTGTGTTATTTTGTGGATTGGATGCGACTCATCTTCGCGTTAATGCGCTTAACGGGTTTTCCCGCTGCTGAAGATGTTATTGCATATGCTGTGGTCACCTGTCTGATTGTCTTACTGTACACTATGATTATGCATGACAACAAGCACACATTTTACTTTTTTGTTTATTGCATTTCATCCACCTGACTTTACTGTGGGTGTGTTTTTGTGATTTATGCTCTATAAGAGATATCTGAAGCCTGCCGCAAAACTATGTCGACTGTACTGTACTATTACTATTTTTAGCATATCTTTCTATGACAGAAATATTAAGACTACTATGCTGGTATGCAGTTTCACAAGACCACTGGCTCCTGTGTGTTAGCCAATCAGAAAACTTGGAGGCAAATCTCTTCCAGTGCTATGAGATTGGGATTTGGCTACCTGTTAGACCAATTAATTATTAGATTAGGTATTGATATTACTGTTGCACATAATCACAGATAGGAATTTGAGCAAACGTCTAATCCTATCACATTTCTCCTATACATTGTGCTACTGACATAATTGATACCTTAAACTTTTTAAGCTTATAAAGGAGGAGAATTTATTTGTATTTTTAATCCTTGCATTGGTGAACGAACCTAATGCATGTCTAAAATATTAATATCATAGAGACTTGAATGGGCTCTTTTGACTTGAGCCTGTAATAGCAACCCAGTAACCTCCCAGATTACCCTAGAAAATGCATAGCAATGTTTAAAGGGGTCATATGATGCGATTTCAAGTTTTCCTTTCTCTTTGGAGTGTTACAAGCTGTTCGTGAATAGATAAGATCCCTAAAGTTGCAAAGACTAAAGTCTCAAACCCAAAGAGATATTCTTTATAAAAGTTGGGACTCGCCCACGCCCTCCTAAAACGGCTCGTTCTACGTCACTGTGTGGGAAGATTTGCATAACGCCGCTCAAATGTTTACGCAAAGAAAGAAGGTGTAACTTTTGATTCTCGCTGTAGTATTGTTGCTGCCTCTGCCGCCATGTCGTGGAGACGCTGTGTGTTTCGTTGTGAAAGCGAAACTACTTTGTTTGGGCACTTGTTGTTTGTCATTTCTCCGATCACAAATGCAGACATGGTTTTATGTTTACGCGGCGCGATGCAACCCAACGCGTAAAAAGACAGTATAAATAGTTATAATCCGTAATTATGTCCCCACTGGATGCAACAAATGCCTCGTTTATAATGGGTTTTATTGGTTTTGTCTCGTCGCTCCGGGACACGGCATCACAGTATGGTAAGGGGCGTAACATTTCCGTCACACGCTTGAAGTATTCGGCCAATCACAACGCACTGGATAGCTGACCAATCACAGCACACCTCGCTTTTCAGACCGATGAGCTTTGTAAAAATCGACGCGTTTCAGAAAGGCGGGGCATAGAGGAGAAACAATAATGTACAGTATGTGGAAAATAATGTGTTTTTTGAACCTTAAACCTCATAAACACATTTCATTACACCAAATACACAAAATAATTTAGCAACGTCATATGACCCCTTTAAAGTCAGCATGCGTGTTAGATCTTGTTACAAACATGCATCGATTTTTCCATTTATTTATTTGAATTTTGAACTTATATTTGTAATTAGAATGTCAGAACTGGGTCTTCTGCTGAATACGACAGGCCTCTCTCTGGTGATGTATGCAGGACTTCTCCAATCATTTAGCCAGTTTAAACCTAGTCTCACGTAGCCAGACCTTGTCTGAGGCTGAGACTAGTTTAAAGCTTGACCCTGCAAGCTTGTGTACATCTGCTTGCGTTTTGCACGTGCAAGCACCACTTAAATTTCTTCAGCGGTATAAAAGTCTTGTTGTTTTATCAGTTCTGTTTAGCTATTAACTATTGAAATATAAAATATTCTGCTTTTAGAAATAAGTGGTATGGAAAAACTGAATGGGTATGCATGCATATGAGCCTGACGGCAATTTTAAACTGTCTATAGAAGTTTCCTCTCTTTATAAATCTAATACAATTGATTTTAGTTTGTCTGGACTAGAGTAAATTGCTGTTCTGTGAGGTCTTTTGTGCCACAAAGATATGTCATGCTGTCAGCAGTCATGAGAGTGGAAGCACGTACAGAAAATCAAAAGAGACTGACATCTCGATGATGAATAGAGAGATATTCTGGAATAACAGAACAAAATAAATATGATTTGGTCTCATCGTGAATGTAACAGTGGATTATTATGTTTTGCCTTTCCTATCAGCGTTTTGCAGCAGATCGCGTTTTAAAAAAGGCATGGGGTATGAAGAAAGTGTATGCAAAGAGCTGCATGGTAATGTTTTAGCAGATTTGGTTTGCAGTGTTTTGTGCATTGCTGTGGATTGTTCAGAAGTTTGTTCTCCACATGTAGCGAGGAAGCACAGGGGCACAAGGGGAAAGTGATAAGTTAGACGGATGTATATAGCACGATGCTGGTGTTGGGGGAAGGACAGAGCTTCAGTGTAATCCTCCAGCCATCTGGTGCTGTGTGTGTCTGCGTGTATGCAGCCGCAGCATCACATGTGCATGTCAGCCGTAAGCTTGCTACAAGCCTCTGTTTATCCAGTCTGACCAAAAGAATGCATCTAATACCCTATAGGCCCTACCTATCCTTTTTTTTTTTTTTTTTAGATCTGTGCATTGTCTTTTACTTTGTCTCTTCTAATTTTTCTGAAAAGATTGTGATTGTTTGCGAAGTTTAGGTTATGGCATGTCGTCTTCACCAGGGTAGTTCTGCCACATTGCTTTAAGACAGAGGGTTCCAACTTATTATATTATCTTATATTACATGCTGCAGAAAAATGCTGACTTTTGTATCGTCACTGTTCTAAACAGTGTTATTTTGCTATTAGTGTTTATTAATATTTAGCTTTTATTTACATATTTTTAGCTTTCATTTGAGTTTTAGTTTAAGTTTTAGTAATTTTGTGTGTTTTGTCACTTTTGTTTTAGTTGTAGTAATTTTAGTTATTAAGGTAACATTTCTCATTTTCGTTTAGGTTTTAAGTTATCATAATGTTTAGAATTTGTTTGATTTCAGCTTTATTCCAATTAATAATGATTTTTAATCGTTAGCTTTTGTTAGGTAACACTGGTGCTAAAACCAAAGCAAATTATTTAAAAATTAAAATTTTACAGCATTTTTTTCTCTACCCACTAACAGCAGACGTACACTACCAGTCAAACGTTTTTGGACAGTAAGATTTTTTATGTTTTTTTTTGTTTTTTTAAGAATTCTATTCTGCTCACCAAGCCTGCATTCATTTGATCCAAAATACAGCAAAAGCAGTAATATTGTAAAATATTTTTACTATTTAATATAACTGCTTTCTTTTTGAATATATTTTAAAATGTAATTTATTCCTGTGATCAAAGCTGTATTTTCAGCATCATTACTCCAGTCTTCAGTGTCACATGATCCTTCAGAAATCATCCTAATATTCTGATTTGCTGTTCAAGAAACATTTATTATAATTAGTGTTGAAAACAGTTGTGCTGCTTAAAATTTTTTGTAGACACCACAATACATTTTTTCAGGATTATTTGATCTATTTACAGTGGTGTGAAAAAGTGTTGGCCCCCTTCCTGATTTCTTTTTTTTTTTGCATGTTTGTCACACTTAAATGATTCAGATCATCGAACAAATTTTAATATTACACAAAGATAACCCAAGTAAATACAAAATGCAGTTTTTAAAGTCCCCCTGTAGTCAAATATTTTATCCCTTACAACTTATCTTTGATCATCAAAATTACATATTTAAATGTTTTTTTCTTGTGAAAATAATTTTCTCATGCCTTAAAAGAGCTTGAATGTAACTCTACACCCTTGCCTAATTTACTATACGCTGATCTATGAATATGCAAATTAGCCCCACCTCCACTCACTCACACCAGCCAGCGCCTCCTGATTCACTGAAATGTAGTAAACGCAAAACAATGGCATACACGGATAATGACTGATAAAACTATGTTTTTACTAGCGGACAACTACAG
>NW_015539865.1:556116-556362 GCF_001515605.1 Sinocyclocheilus anshuiensis
AACACATTTTTCCAGGATTCTTTGATGAATAGAAAGATCCAAAGATCAGCATTTATCCTAAATAAAAAGCTTTTGTAACATATAGCCTATTTTACATTTTAAAATATATTCAAATAGAAAGCAGTTCTTTTAAATAGTAAAAATATTTCAAAATGTTACTGTTTTTTGTTGCACTTTGGATCAAATAAATGCAGGCTTGGTGAGCAGAAGAGAATTCTTAAAAAAAAAACAAAAAAAAAAACATAA
>NW_015539865.1:561281-561848 GCF_001515605.1 Sinocyclocheilus anshuiensis
CTGTGTAGTTAATGCTGCTCAATGTGAAAGCCCGCAGGTGATGGAGATTTACCGCTGATTACAGAACCGGCTTTCTGACAAGATGCGCATTAAATATCGCATGCGATTTATCGTGCAGCCCTAATAATAATAATAATGGATGTGTTTTTATTCCTCACTGTTTTAAACTAGGGCTGTCAGTAGAATAAAGTATATGCGGTTAGTTTTATGATTTCTGATCAGACATATTGTGCGTCATGGATCCCCTAGCACCCCCTTATGGCCCCCAGTAGATTCCCAGATCCTACTTTTAAAATATGTGTTTTTTGATAGGTGTAGAAATACACCTTTGTTTGACACTAATGGTTTTGGACTGTCATGCTCTTGTGGAGCTATCAGCCAGTCAGTGTTTTCATATTGTCATTTTCTGTGGTTCCAGAGTAATTAGTCACATGGCAATTATGATTATGTCTAGGGCTGCACGATTAATCGAATGCGATTGTCATGCGCATTTTGATAGTAATGCTGGTTCTGTAATCAGCAGTAAATCATCATCACGTGCTTTCAGATGGAGCAGAATTTACTACA
>NW_015539865.1:562520-566877 GCF_001515605.1 Sinocyclocheilus anshuiensis
CCGTCGGTCTTAGTACACGATGTAACTACAGAAGTGTCAAGTTTTAAATAGGAAAAATATAGAAATTCTTTGGTCATTTTTGAGTGAGATGCTAACGGTCTAATCCGATTCAATGGTCTATGCTAAGCTAAGCTAAAAATGCTACCGCCAGACCCGGAGATCGGTTGAATGGATTCAAAAACGGTAAAACTCGACTGTTTAACTCTAGGGGAGTTGGAAAATGAGCCTATTTTCAAAAATAGTGGAGTGTTCCTTTAAGACTGGTTTTGTGGTCCAGGGTCACATTTTGTTTGTAACTTGTGTATTATTCCAACTCGGTTTTTGCAGTGAAGATAGCCTTAGATGCTGACATGGCAATGAAAATAAATGACATGTTAATATTGGTGCATCCCTAAAGAATGCACACAAGCTTTCAGTCATTTCTGAATTAGTTTTGGGATTGCATATTATAATCTGATGCATGTTGCATACAAAAATGGCGAGAGCTGGCTACAATCTCCAGCTTCAGTCTGACTGTGATGCAATTTCAGAGAATCAAGCTGCAGAGGTTTATAGCAGTCTGTCAGGGAAAGGTTGTGTTTATGAGGTACCAAGCTGCTAGAATGTGTGATTCTGACTAGTTGCTGTTTTGCGTGGCTTATTATCACATAAAACATTGCAGATATTGTTGGCACTTATGATTTGCTTGTGTTGTTTTTCTCATTTGTAAGTCACTTTGGATACAAATTTCTGATAAAAATGTTTGAGAGCAAGTGGTGATATTGAAAGCATGGTAGAATAGGTATAGATTGTGGGGACAAATTTATGGTAAATAAATCTATATGGGTACATGAGTATCTTTCAGTCTAAATGATGAATCTATTTAAGAAGCTAATGAGCTAATGTTTTGTCTCTGTCTGGCATTTGGTGTTCTTATTGACTGTGTCTGGGTCTTCTCATTCTCCTTGTGTCACCCACACCATGAATGTTCTCTTAGGTGCCGCTAGTAGTGCAGAGATTGCATGCTTCATTCATCTGAATATATATACTTTCTGTATGCATATATGGTGTGTTTTAATTACCGGATGAGAACATCATAACTGCATAATTCATGTACTCTTGATTGACCTCATGTAGAGTCACTATTCCATAGATGAGACTAAGATCACTGAGAGAGAGAGAGAGAGAGCGCCAGCAGCAGCAGAGCATCAGTCTGTGTCTGAGTCCCAAATGAACAGAGGTCTGTCAGAGTGACAGAGAAGCCCATAGAAATCTAATCTATTGCTAATAACAGAAAAAGCCTTTTCAGCCTCTTCTCCGAGTGTCCCACCCACAGCACAGAATTCAATTCTGTGCTAGAATCAAATGCAGTTTGACTCCTAATAAGATTCTATTATCTTTGCCGCAGAGGGATTCTTATTGAAAAGTGAAAGTGGCTCACTTTAGTTTAACAGCTGGTGATGCTTAATTGCATCAAATGAGGAAGCCTATTATTGAGACAGGTGTCTGTCTAAATTCCTGTCTCTTGGCTTCTACCTGCTCTAAACATGCATTCGTTTTTCATCTGAAGATATTTCATTTTCCTTTTACATTGATGGCTTGCACAATGTATATCACGATGCGCACACTACCATTCAAATGTTAGGGGGTTGTCTCTGTTAGATTTTTTAAATTACTACTAATCTTCTTATTATTTTTAAAGGGTCTCTTATACTTATCAAGGATGCATTTATTTGACCAAATATACAGTAAAAATATTACAGTGAAATATTAGGCTGTTCCAATTTAAAATAACTGTTTTCTATTTAAATATTTTTAAATGTTATTTATTCCAGTGATGGCAAAGCTGAATCCGCAACCATTACTCAGTGTGTCACATGATCCTTCAGAAATCATTTTAATATGCTGATTTGTTGCTTAAGTAACCGTTTTTATTATTGTTGAAGACTTATTTTTAACTAAGCTTATTTTTGTGGAAACCATGCTATTTCTTCAGGGTTAGATATTTGTTAAACAGAAGGGGAAACATTTAAAAATGAAAACTTTTGTTGCATTATTATAAATAACTTTAGCTTAACGTATCCTTGCTGAATAAAAGTATTTCTTTTCTCTTCTCTATAATATGGACTAGGTTTATTGCTTTTACTTAGGTGTCTGTGTTTTATATTTAACATCATGTGGGAGTATTTCTCCAAATAGCTTGAAAATGTCAGCTGTACAGGCCCAGGCATGTACGAATATGACTTATTTATTTTCATAAGTCATCAAAAATTAAATATTCATCAGGTTAGGCATCCCTGGGAGCCCCTTTGCACTCTGGGACAGTGAGAGAGAGTGAGAGCGTATAAAGGAATCTTATGAAAGGAAGTGGGTACAGATGTAAAGATGTACCCAAGAAAGAGTCTGACGTACATAAGAGTAATTAATTAGAGATTCAGAATGATATAAATATTTGATAATTTCCCTGCTTCTAAGCCCAGATAAAATCACAAAAATCACACCTGGTTTCTGTATTTCCATTTATTGCCAACTCCTTTTTCCTTCAAATATATTTCAGCTGTTCTGAAGCCTAACTGTAGGATTGCATGTTACGTGATCCACAAATTGGAAAGCAAAAGTTAAAGTTTAAACTTTTCTGATTTTGAAAAATAGATATTAGTGCATATTTCCTCACTAAATGTAGATTTCAATCTGAATCCCACCCTACTGTTTTGGACAGCAAAATAACTTTTTGCTATTTTTTATTTTTTTTAACTTGGCAAGGTCAGAGATGTATTGCTATGAGAAGTTAGTCGATCCAGTAATATTTGCTCTACCATTTCAGCTGAATCCCTTCTAACCCTTTAACAATGACAGACCCACACACACATACGCAACCAGCCAGGCTCTTACAAAGAATCAATTGCCCTTTCACTGACTTTTTCTATCTTCTCTAGCTCTATCTTTCCATCAGCCCCAATTCTGCTCGGCATTACGGTGGTCATATCAAGAGTGGGCTGCAGAAGCTGTGTCCCTCTCTGCAGGCTCTGGGATAAGGAGGAATCCATGGGGACAGAGATTACACCGAGGGTCTTACAGCCTGTCTGCAGAGAGAAATTGGAGGAATGCTCATTAAACTAGCTTTACCTCTTGAGAAAAGCTGTCTAGTTCTCACCTAGACAAACACAAGACACTTGACCCTCCAGGATTATATTAGCACCAATGTATGCATACACACTCAGAGGACAGTTTTATTGCTCAACTGTTAGAGCTTAGAGTTAGACTTAGAGTTCACAGTTGTGGTTCATTTTAACTGTCGGTTTTCTCAGATGTTCTCCTTAGATGGAAAATCTAAAAACAAAAGTGATGGTTGTTTATATGCAGTTAGAGTGCTGTGAAATGAGTGTGGATTGCATAGCCCAGATAGTTTGGTCTTGAAAAAATAGTTTAAAAATGTTTGAGTTCATATTGATTTTTTATTTTTTTCATTTTGGCAAATTGAAATGAGATTTCTTATGAATCTCTAGTACTAGTGGCTAAGTGATTATTTATTTTGAACAATTACAGAACAGAATCAGGGAGAATATTACTAATTACAGATTTATTTTGAAGTTCAAATGTTTTTTTTAAATGGATTAGTTACAAATTATTGTGGTATATATAATGTGAAATAAGAGTTAATATTTGACATTGATACATAGATTGATATAAATGCAAATGTTTGCAACATACAAAAAAAGCATCATAAATGTAGTCCATATGATTTGAGAATGAGTAAATGGTGAGAGAAATGTAATTTTATGGTGATCTATTACTTTAAGCAAAGATCTCCTTTTCTTCTCCATGTAATCTCACTGCTGAGTTGACTAGAAGAAACAATTGAGATTGACCGAGATCTCTTCTGTATTTATGGTCACCTCCTGTCTCTTTCTCTGTATTTCTCAAGACTGACAGTTGAGGTAAATTGCACCTGGGTAAGTGAAAGGTAGAGCATGAGAGGAAATAGATTTAGGGAAAGAGAATTGGAGAGTATTCGTTAGCCGTGCTGGATAATCTGGGGTGGAAAGATTGAGACGCCCTCTTAATTGAAAGACACATTTTCTCTGGGGCTTTCTACAGGATTCATTAGACACCGGACTGTTGAAATAAATCAAGAGCGAAGGACAGAAAGCCTTTCAAGAGGTGGTCAGTATTCAGTTGATTTTATTGAGTTATGGGTTATGAAAGGTTCATATTTTGGTTTTGGGAGTCCCCAACAACAGGTTGACATGCAATTTGACGTCAACATGAAACGGCTTGGGATTCGTTTTAAAAACGACTCGTTTCAATGATTCAGAGTCGACTCTTTCTTTTGAGAGACAATAACTTTATACACGGTGCACTTTCAGATTTAAAACTT
>NW_015539865.1:567118-651349 GCF_001515605.1 Sinocyclocheilus anshuiensis
ATTCAATAAAATTCAGCTTCAGGTATAAATAAATAACAACTTTTTTTAGCCTTTATGCAGCCTTGATGAGCATAAGAGACCAACCCCAAACTTTTAAACACTAGTTTAAGTGCCATGAAAGTATGAAAATGCGTTAATATGGTAGATGACTTGGCATGCAACACTTTTTATGTCCTTGGCCTGAAAAATGTTGAAGACCCCTAACCTTAAAGGGGGCATAATACACACAGTTTCACCCAATCTCATGTTAATCTTGAGTACCTATAGAGTAGTACTGCATCTTTCATATCTCCAAAAAGTCTTTAGTTTGATCATATTTATAAAAGAAAGATACAGCTTTACGATTCTATCCGGAAAAAGCCGAGCTCCTGGAGGCGTCATGAAAGGTAATTTTCAAAAATCCATAATAGGGGCACTTTAAGAAAGCTCTCCTTGCAAGACTGTACAAAATGCAGGCTTAATTTCTGTGAGGGCTTCTCAGGCCAAACGCCTTGATTGGATGAATAATGCCGCTGTAAATAGAAATGTCATTGAGCAATCGTCTGCTGATTAATTTCCGCAGATGAGAAGTTCAGCCCATGCTGATATTTATGAGCTAAATTTAGAATAATCACAGGGTCATGAACACATTGTTTTATAGAAATAATATTCTCTGGAAACAAATAGTATTTTCTGGAAATAAAAAGGTTCTATCTCAAATGAATATTGTTCAGAATAATCCCTTTTTTATCCAATTTGATAATGCTGCCTCTCTCCCTCTAATTCTTTTTCTCTGCTTGTGGCATTTTCTTTTAAAAATCACCCCTTTGAAATGAGTCTTGCGGTCTTTGTTAGTTTGGTAATCTGTTTTGAGGTCTTCATGAGAACATGTCATTCAGTAAACAGAGTCCTAGGTCAAGATTGATGAACTCTTATTTTGCTCGGTGTTAACAAACCAGGTTGGTTTCAAATGCGCATTGTAGACTGGAACATATATGTATTAGTATATGTTTTTTTTTATGTAAATGACAACATTGTGATTAACCAGTTGATAGTAGATTAAGAAGCTGTAAATGTTGTCAGAGATATATTGTAAATGTTAAGTTAAATTCAGCAAGGATGCATTAAATTGATCTAAAGGGACAGTAAAGACTTTTAAGTTGTGACAAAAATATTCAAATAAATGCTGCTCTTTCGATTTACCCCAAAAAAGTACTATAAATTCTACAAAAAATATTAAGTAGCACAACTATTTTTAACGCTGATAATATTAAGAAATTACTCTGATGATATTAAGAAATTATAATATTAAGAAATTTCTTGAGCACCAATTCGGCATATTAGAATGATTTCTGAAGGATCATGTGACCCTGAAGACTGGATGATAAATAATTGCAAAATTCAATAAAATTCAGCTTCAGGTATAAATAAATAACAACTTTTTTTAGCCTTTATGCAGCCTTGATGAGCATAAGAGACCAACCCCAAACTTTTAAACACTAGTTTAAGTGCCATGAAAGTATGAAAATGCGTTAATATGGTAGATGACTTGGCATGCAACACTTTTTATGTCCTTGGCCTGAAAAATGTTGAAGACCCCTAACCTTAAAGGGGGCATAATACACACAGTTTCACCCAATCTCATGTTAATCTTGAGTACCTATAGAGTAGTACTGCATCTTTCATATCTCCAAAAAGTCTTTAGTTTGATCATATTTATAAAAGAAAGATACAGCTTTACGATTCTCTCCGGAAAAAGCCGAGCTCCTGGAGGCGCGCCGTGGGCGGAGCTAAAGAGTGACGAGCACTTGGGCGCCGAATGCCAACAAAACAGACATTTGATGCCGTTTCACTTACCGTCTGCAGTTCTGAATCATGACCGGGATCTTTTATAGCTGGGACCGCTCCATCTTTCAGTATCAAACCATGTGCAAATCCAGGTCGAACTGGGCCTTGTTTATAAAACGTTCCTCAACAAACACACTTGTGAAACTCCGTTGCTGCCCCAGAAAACAAACTGTATCCACTGTTTACATAACGCTGGGTTCTTTAGGAAGCTGAACAAAATTATCTTTCCCTTACAACCAAAAACACACTTCTTTGGATTGGAGACATTCTTCCTGAGCAAGTCCCGTGCAGCGCTGCCGCTGGATGAAGCGCGTTGATGGGCGCGATCTTGCTCTCGCTCTGGTCGATGCGTGCGCGGGCGCGTTCTTCCGGGAGAAATGCCCATATAAGGAGTTCCACCCTCGTCTACGTCATGAAGAGCCACGATCGAAAAAAACTCTCAGAAACTTGTACGAACCCGGAAGTACGATTTTTGGCACAGAAATACTCCGTCATACGTCCAAATTGTTTTTTGAAACTTTGTCCATGCTTAGCATGAGAATCCAACTCTTTAACAGTGTAAACAACTATGAATGCATGAAACAGCATTGAACCCCCTGCGCCACTTAAACATTATGTGTGCGGTGTGAAAAAGGCTTTAAAATGATGTTAAAACACGTCAAACTTGTGAACATATAAGAGAACTAAATGGAAAGTAGGACAAGGTTTGTTTGTTTGTTTTTTAAACCATATCCAATTTTGTATGTGTAAAAGGATGAATGTGGTTTGGCCCATTTGTGTTTTCCTGGTGTGCGAGTTATTTTTTTGTAAATTCTGTTTCCCTGAGAAAGAAGGATTGATGGAGCCTTGCATTCTCAACATAAACCAACAATCACAGATGCAGTGAAGTGAAGTCTTATGTACACAATTCAGCCGGACTGAAATGACAAGGCAATCTTGTAAAATGCCTGCAAATAAGTAAGAAGTGTACTGTAGCATCCTAGAGAACGCTGCAGTCCTAAGGGTATATCGGTTATGCTGAGCTGTAGGTGCTACACCACTTTCTGGAGATGGAAGCTACACTGCAGCTGATGGGCCAAGATGCCTTGCTGCTCACCCACTGCCAATTGCGACCCTGTTTCTTTACCAAGGATACCAGACACCATTAGTCCTTTCTTCAAAATCTGAATTTTCTTTTTATAGCCAAAAATGAATGAGAAAAACATGATATAATTCAGCTATAATATTTCTCGCCATGAAAACAGCCACAGAAGCTGGAATGGCGTTAAACACAAACAAACATATTTTTGTAGCCTAGTTAAAAAATATGGCTTTTTGGACTGAGGAATAAGTTTTGAGTTCTGAAAGCTGCATTACGTTAACATTTCACTTTTACATCTCAGAAGATCAAGTGACATTTGCCTATATTTTTCAACTCAAACGTTTGTTATCCTGAAAAATGTTCTCAAACCATTTGTGACCCTGGACCACAAAACCAGTCACAAGGGTCAATTTTTCCAAAATTGAGATTTATACATCAGCTGAAAGCTGAATAAATAAGCTTTCCATTGATGTATGGTTTGTTAGGATAGGACACTATTTGGCCGAGATACAACTATTTGAAAATCTGGAATCTGAGGGTGCAAAAAAAATCAAAATATTGAGAAAATCACCTTTAAAGTTGTCCAAATGAAGTTCTTAGCAATGCATATTACTAATCAAAAATGAAGTTTTGATATATTTACAGTAGGAAATTTACAAAATATATTCACGAAACATGATCTTTACTTAATATCCTAATGATTTTTGGCATAAAAGAAAAATCGATAATTTTGACCAGTACAATGTATTTTTGGCTATTGCTACAAATATACCCCAGCGACTTAACACTGGTTTTGTGCTCCAGGGTCACATTTAATAATGAGATTGTACAGGGAACTGCTTTCATAAAGTCAACTTTGGAGAGATGATAGAAGCACTCACATTCGTCTTCATATTCCTCTGTACTTGTGGCTCTCATGGCGCTCTTGTGGCACTTTATATTTAATTATGCCTGCTTGTTTTGACCTCTGACAGCCTATTTCAACCTGTCTGTGTCGCTGCACATAATAACTATTGCATTTACATAAGACCATGAATATTTAACACACACACTTAGAGGTGGATGTCACATCTCAATTTTCCATTACAATACTTGTCAGTTTGCTATGACATCACATGAGTTTATTTAATATAGAAAAAGATGGATTCCTCAACTAAGTTCTGTATTCCTTTGCATGAAGAATTAGTTTACCCCAAAAAGAGCGTTTAGTGACCAGTACAATTCCTGAAATGTCTTCTTTTGTTTACCATGGAAGGAAGCCATACAGGTTTAGAATAACATGTGGATGAGACACTTTTTTGGGTGAACTATATGAAACTGAAGGGCTTTAATGTTCTAACCTATTGTTTTTTTTACTTTTTTGCAGACAAGTTTAATGTGTATGTCACGTTGAAGGTCCAGAATGTTAAAAGCACAACCATCACGGTACGAGGAGACCAGCCCTGCTGGGAACAGGACTTTATGTTGTGAGTATTTCTGTTATTGTCGTGTGTTTCCATGCTTTTGGAAATGTCTGTACCACTGTTACACTCAAATGTGTGCCTAATGAAAGGGCCCCGATTCGCTGAAGGACTTTAAAAACACTCAAAACTACTTTGCTGCGGAAAATGAAAGATTGTTTATGAGCACATCAAACTGGATGTGCAGATGTGTTCTTTGAAATTGAAAACAATTTTATATTTTTAAACAGCAGTTTATTTTAGGAGAGTGTAAAATTTTGCATTTTAGAAGAGTATCTTCACACAGTTTTTTTTTGGTTCCTGCTTTAAATTACGCACACACACTTCAGTTTGTCCTACCTTCTTTTACCTTTGACCCTCTTGTGTTGCAATGACAAATGTTAAATAGCTTTTTGATGGGCTCTCGGGAGGTTTTGTCCGTCCCAGAAATTGTCCCCGATTTTCAGATTGTTCCAGAGCGAATTTTGGCAATTCTTCAGGATGAATTCTGAGAATCAGCTGCAGTTACAGTGATTAGCAGAGAGAGGGAGCACAAAACATTTAAAGCTTTTTGTTCTTCTATTCAAAAATCACATTTGTTCATTGTTCATGACACTTGACACTTCATTATTGGCTGCTAGAAATACCAGGAATAAATTACGTTTTTAAATATATTAAAATAGAAAAGAGGTATTTTAAATGAATAATATTTTAATATGTTTTACTTTATTTCTTTTCTTTTAAAAACATGAAAAGAATCTTGCCAAACCCAAACTTGTCAATTCACCTGATTTTCACACAGCAGAATATCTAGAGGTGTAGTTTATCACATTAACTGTGAACATGTTCTGCTAACCTTTGACACCCAGAACAATGTGGAAACAATATCGGCCACTCTGTCTGGTTATGTCGGTCAGAAAGCCTGAAATCAAACGCAATGTGCCTTTTAACGCCTAGAGAAAGTCTTGTATAATTATAGGGATAGTGTGTTAGGATTCTAGGCCAGTGGCTCAGCTTTGTGTGCGTGTTCTATTCAGACGGAGATCCTCTGTGCCTGGATTATTGTCCTGCTGCTCAGCGCTCACGAATGATCGGCAGGTTAAAGTCCGCACATACATAACACACTTTCAGGGGGATTGAAACAGCATTGTGTGTAGAGGATAGAAAGATGAAGTGAATGTATTAAAGAAAGGGAGAGGTATTGATAGAGAGAAGCTGTGAGGAGGTTTCAGAGGAGTAAATGTGAAAGTCCCGTTAGTGTGACACATTATGCTGTCACACTATCATATTTAGAGCGGATGCAATATTCCCAGCTGTCATTTCTGTGTTTGTGGCTAGACCGTGCTGTTCAGCCATGAGTAGATGGCCAGTTTAAATATGCTTTCCAGATATGACAGGCAAAATTAATTTATCATCTGTATAATTTATCAAATGGGTCTCTCAAATGACATATAACAAAATATATTTGTTTATCCATTCCTTAATTAGTTCAACAAAGAGCAGTGTCACTTTTTAATCGGGTTGCTGTACAGAGAAGAAAATGTTTTCCAGTTTATTTTTGAATTGTGGTGTTTGTCTGAGGTCATAACAGTATAATAAATCCCTCGATATGGACTAATATCTGCCCTCTCTCTTAAGAGGCTTACATGCCCAAAATAGAGGCTTTGGTGTGACAGCTATTCTATACAGATCACAGCTGAAATGTTAGTATTTTTTGTATGATTCTTCTTACGTGACACATGAAACAAAAAAAAATATAGTTTTTTAAATAAAAATATTTTAAAGTGCCCCTATTATGGGTTATGAAAGGTTCATATTTTAGTTTTAGGAGTCCCCTACAAAAGGCTGACATGCATGCAAGGTCAAAACACACTTTCATTGTCTTATAATATGCATTTATTTTTACCTTACTTGCTCAACGACTCCCAAACGATTCGTTTAATGATTCATTTTTCCAAACCCCTCCTTGCGTGACACTAATCGGCGGTGATTGGTCCGATTGGTCGATTGGTCTCATTTTCATTTCATCTTGCCTGTAATGCCTGATAAAGCAGCGTTTGTGAGCGCAGTGCTGCTTTGTTTACAGCCGTTACCGGGAAAACCGCTTATTTACCGCTCCAACAGCGGCACCTAGTGGCAAAGAATGAATTAGCATTTTCATTTAGACCAACGTGAAAAGACCAACAAGTGGGCGGGCAATATGCTAATGTTTCATTTTGACTTCAACATGAAACGGCTTGGGATTCGTTTTAAAAACAACTCATTTCAATGATTCAGAGTCGACTCTTTCTTTTGAGAGACAATAACTTTATACACGGTGCACTTTCAGATTTAAAACTTTGCAGGATGTTTTCATTCACGTAGAGCTGTTACACTGCATGAAAGGTAAATTTCAAAAATCCATAATGGGGCACTTTAAAATATTTACTAGTGACATGTATGTTTAGGTCAAAAGACAATTGAACAGCAAAATGAAAATTTTTGCTTTAAAATACAAATTCTTACAGTTGTAAGAAACACAGAAACATGAACATTATGTGAATGAAAAGTGTTTGCGTCACTGTCAGGGCAAATTCTGGTCTTGTGGAGCGAGCGGTACAATACCATCTGATTATGTAATGTGAAGATTTGGATTATTAACAGCTGGATTATATTGTAGATAATGATGGACAACAATATAATGGATACATTTTTCATTACATCTGTCATTTACGTCTGCTTTAAAAAGACTTATTAAACACAGGTTATTGAATAATTTAACATTAATGCACACCCTATATGAAAGAGAGAGCTGTGTTTCAGTATTATGTTTGTTGTTATATTTGATTTGCTTGACCAGTGTATGTTTTTCATGTTTCATTTGCTGTAAGATTGAAATAATTTGTTGAAATGATATAAAACAGTAATGCGGTCAAGACCTGGATTCAGTAGAAAACTATATATAAGTGTGTTTGTTTTCCCATGTTTGTGTGTTAGTAGAGTAAGTGTACTTTGTCAGGTGTGTGTGTGGGGATAAAGAGGATGAGTGTTGAGCATTTATCTGCTCTTTGAGGGGTTAAACTGCACCACGTGCTGACCTCACATGGCAGGGATCAGACTAGCAGTGAGACAAGACAAATTGATAGCAATAGACAAAATGAGAGAGAGATAGACAAAGAAACCATTTGTTGAGATGCTCTTTCGAATTGCTAGCATTTAATCTTGTAAACTCTAAAAAATGCTGGGTTAAATACAACCCAGTGCTGGGTTTGTCCCTATTTTACCCAGCACTGGGTTGTATTTAACCCAGCATTTTTTAGAGTGTACAGAGGAATAATAGTCAATGACTACTATTCAGAAGTTTGGTGTGGGTAAGATTTTTTAAATGCTCCCCAATGCTACATTCAGTATAAACGGATATATATCATTACAAATGAAAATAACTACAGAATTGTAATATAATTTGAAATGTTTTTTTTTTCCTGTTATGACAGCTGAATTTTCAGCATCATTACTCCAATTTTCTGTCACATGATCCTTCAGAAATCATTCTAATATGCTGATTTGCAGCCGAAGAAATACTTCTTCTAATTATATCAGTATTGAAAATGTTGATTTGGACAGTCCTTAATGCCTTCATACCTCCACATTTCTGTATTCAGACTCGGGTGTAATTTAGGAGTCTTTGAATTCAATTTGAGAGATATAGACATGGGATGTGAGTGACACGCTGTCTGTCTCTGTCACACTTCGTCTGCTTACCCCAATGAAGACAGTTTCCAAGGACAGCTGTCAATTATTATATACACTTTCTTCATTGCACACACAATTTAGAATGATTATTTTTGTTTGGTTGGTGGCAAAATGAAAAGTCCTTTTTTGCCTCACTGATGTGTCTAGTAGGGTTAGATCATTCCCTTTTTGAACTAACTTTATAGTGTGTGTGCATATATAATGTGTCCTTTTTTTACATAGTGACATCCACTAGCAGGGGCTAACTGGGCTACGTTAACTAGCCAAACCCCGACCCCTTGGGTTCAAGTCTTAAAAGGGAAGATTCACAACCACTGTTCTGACCTACTTGCAAGATACTTAACTGCTGTAGATTTCTTTGGGTAATACAGTGTTTGCTAAATCAGAAACCGCTAAGAATCACTAAGGAAGAGAGGGAGAGACAATTATGAGTTGTTCAGAGAAATTAAAATATTTAGAGGTAGCAGGACTCCTGACAGCCTCAATGTTCGGAGAGACCTGTAATTAATTCCCCCCCCCCTCTTCTCCCGCCTCTTAATATAATTACTGTCTTTATATTGAATATGATTGTGAAGAATTAGCCTGGTTTGTGCAAGGAAAATTTATGCTTGGGTAGTTTAAATTGCATGAGCTTGACATTATTATTGTGAATATTAGGAGCTCTTCAGGCAAAATTTGAGGCGAAGAAACTGTTAACATTAAATCAGGGTCCTTTTCAAGTTATACAGGTTTGGAATGGCATAAAGAGGTGTAAATAATGCAAACGTTTTCATTTTTGGTTGAACTATACTTTTAATCCTGACATAAGCAACATGAACAAATAAAATTATATGCACATTTAAACCGATATGAAATCATGCATGTGTGTGCATAGGGATGATCTACTAAAGCAAACATCAAACTTTTAACTAGCCACCAATATACAAGAGAACCTCACTACATAATTCCATTCCAAAAAAAAAAGTCCATTAATAATTCAAAATTCAATTTTTATGATCTGTACAAGATATTTATGCCCATTTCCTCAATTCACCCACCATTGGTAAGGCTATTTTTAGACTCTCCCCTAAAGGACACTGATGAAGTGTCTCGAACTCACAGAGAGGTGTGGGTGAATTGGGAGATTTCAGAATTAGTGCATTTCTTCATCATATTTGTTGATGGTCTGATCTCTATTTCTGTATCTCTATCTGTGGCCCAAGTGAGATCAGTCGTCTGGACCTGGGTCTGGTTGTGGAGGTGTGGAATAAAGGACTCATCTGGGACACCTTGATAGGAACAGCATGGATCCCACTTAACACCATCCGCCAATCAGATGAGGTAAGTGAGTACCACCAGCCAATCGGAATGAAGAGAAATACACCCTCGACAGTCACACATCTCAGCTGTCTATCTGGTGAGGCATGAAAGTGCCACTCACAAGACGTTAAGACCATCTGAGTCATGCTGAGGTGGCTGAGGTGGGTGGGGAATGCAGTGCAAATGGTGAGAATGACGAAAACATTGCCTGAATTGCTTCCAACTGGACACTTCTGGAATAACCCCATGTTGTCCGTCAATGGCGGTCAATTAAAGGAATAGTTCACCCCCAAATTAAACTTTGCTGAAACGTTACTTATCCTAGGCCATCCAAGATCTAGATGGGTTTGTTTCTTCATCGCAGCAGATATGGAGAAGTTTAGCATTACGTCCTTGGCCAATGGATCCTCTGTAGCAAATGGGTGCCATCAGAATGAGAGTCCAAACAGCTGATAAAAACAATCACAATGCAGCAAAAAGCTACACTAAGATGTTTTTAACTTCAAGCCGTTGCTTCTGGCTAAAATGTGAAAACCCATCTATAATGCTTTCTTCAGTGGAAAAGTTGTATCATCTGAATCAGGAGAGAAAAATGTGCAATTCAAGTACCATTTGCAAACGAAAGCAGTTGAAAACACTGATGTGAGAGTCAGTGAATTTTAATATTAGAGGACAAGTGATTTTCATTGAAGAAAGCATTATTATGGGTAATGGGCTGGTATTCAGCCTAGAGATGTGTTGGCGGCCACATTTACGTTTTCTGCAAAAAATATAATAATGTAGTTGAATTAGTTAATGCGCCCCTCATGATTTATAAATTGACTGTGAAACAGACACAGTCAAAGTCCCCCTGTTGAAAAGAGATCCTTTCTGACTTGAAACCTCCAAAAGGTGTGACCCTGAACCACAAAACCCAGTTATAAGTCGCTGGGGGATATTTGTAGCAATAGCCAAAAATACATTATATGGGTCAAAATGATCGATTTTTCTTTAATGCCAAAAATCATTAGGATATTAAGTAAAGATCATGTTCCATGAAGATATTTTGTAAGTTTACTACCTTAAATATATCAAAACTTAATTTTTGATTAGTAATATGCATTGCTAAGAACTTCATTTGGACAACTTTAAAGGCGATTTTCTCAATATTTAGATTTTTTTTGCACCCTCAGATTCCAGATTTTCAAATAGTTGTATTTCGGCCAAATATTGTCCTATCCTAACAAACCATACATCAATGGAAATCTCAATTTCAATGGTCCTTGGGTCACATTTGTGCGTTTTATTTGCTGCAATACCTTCATGCTCTCTCTCTACACTCTATCTCTGGGTCAGAGTTGGCATGACGCCTTACAGGTCTCTCTGTCTCTCTTTCTTTAGGAGGGGCCTGGAGAATGGACCTCACTGGATTCTGAGGTTCTGATGAAGGAAGATGAGATATATGGCACTAAAAACCCCACTCCTCACCAAGTGCTGTTGGACACACGCTTTGAGCTCCCTTTTGGTAGTCCATATATAATAGAATAGAATATGCCTTTTTTCTTTTCTTTTTAGATTTACCTTTTCTCAGACCTCTTAGAACAGATTCTGAGCAGTTCCTTTAACTGCCACATATACAGTGGCCACGAAACTAAATTCATATATTTTTAAGTGACTTAAGTACTTTTTAGAGCCACTGTATGATATAAAATATCTAAATGAATCGGGAGAATTAAGGAGACGTAAATGGAGGATCTGAGGAAAAAAAGAGTGGAAGCAAAGGGTGCTGATGTATTTGTAATGTTGCTGCAGTAACCTCTGTGTCTCATGCCATATTAAACACTGTGAATACAGAATTGAGTGCTGTGTGGCCAGAAAAACTGGAAGGGAGGAGCAAGAGATGCATTGGAACAGTGGAAGCTGGAGTTTTATCTAAAGATATCTATAGACTTTCTTTTCGCCTTATTTCTGTATTATTTGTTTGCTTTGTGCAGATATCCCCGACGACGAGGCCCAATACTGGACTAAAAAGCTGGAGCGCATCAACTCTATGAGGATACATGATGAGGTACAGACTGTGTGTTTAGATGGAGTAGAGATGCGTGAATATGTACAGTAGAATAACATGGTAATTTGATGGGAATGGACAAGAGTTACCACTATTCATCTTAAAAAAATTATGCATTTTTTTTTAGATTGGGATTATGGTGAATTTCATATTTGAAATATGAATGTAACTTTTTTTTTTTGTATTTGGGTGATTTTTTTTTTTTCACATCCAACAAATGGAAGACTATATAGTTTTTTTGGGTTCAGTGTCAGCTATTGCCTGAAAAAAATATCTCCGAACCTTTTCTTATATGTGACCCTGGACCACAAAACCAGTCATAAGGGTCAAGTTTTCGAAATTGAGATTTATATATCATCTGAGAGCTGTTAGGATAGGACAATATTTGGCCGAGATACTATTTGAAAATCTGGAATCTGAGGGTGCAAAAAAAATCTAAATATTGAGAAAATCGCCTTTAAAGTTGTCCAAATGAAGTTCTTAGCAATGCATATGTGATTTTTTTTTTTTCACATCCAACAAATGGAAGACTATATCGTTTTTTTGGGTTCCGTGTCAGCTATTGCCTGAAAAAAATATCTCCGAACCTTTTCTTATAAAATTGACCCTGGACCACAAAACCAGTCATAAGGGTCAAGTTTTCGAAATTGAGATTTATATATCATCTGAGAGCTGTTAGGATAGGACAATATTTGGCCGAGATACTATTTGAAAATCTGGAATCTGAGGGTGCAAAAAAAATCTAAATATTGAGAAAATCGCCTTTAAAGTTGTCCAAATGAAGTTTTTAGCAATGCATATTACTAATCAAAAATTAAGTTTTGATATATTTACGGTAGGAAATTTACAAAATATCTTCATGGAACATGATCTTTACTTAATATCCTAATGATTTTTTGGCATAAAAGAAAAATCAATAATTTTGACCCATACAATGTATTTTTGGTTATTGCTACAAATATACCCCAGCGACTTAAGACTGCTTTTGCGCTCCAGGGTTATATATACGTGTCTGTGTGTATGTGTGTGTATATGTATATGTATGTATGTGTTGATTATATGTGTTGTGTATATGTATATGTATGTTTGTGTTGTATGTTGATTTGGAGCAGGTATTTGGTATTTTGCTCTCATCAACATTGCGTTGGCTCTCCAAAAAAAAGGAATTCTGTAGTTTAGTTAAAAGAATGATCTTCTACTGCCTTCTGCTGTGAGCACTGAGCTATTGCAAGGGCCTTACAGTTATACTGCCAAAAGACCACTAAGATGTGCTGGATGGGAAGATTAGTGCACATGAACAACACTTCTGATTAGTTATGTATAATTCCTAGCTGACATTGTTTATTGTTATTTTAGCCAGTGTTATAAATAAGTAAATAAATATGTTTAAGTAAGCCTCTATCTTAGACTTTTTGATTCACCTAATATATGAAAACACACAGGTATTGTTAGCTGATGGCTTTTGACCTTTTTGTTAATTTCTGTTTTTTATTTTTATTTTTTATATAGTATTCACTGCAAGATGAAGCACAGAGAAGACAGCTGCCCCCCGTGCCCTCCCAGTGCTGTAAGTATTCTGTTTTCAGCCTTTACAGTGGGGAAAAATTGAAATTATGTAACGAGTCCCCTGTAAGCCAGTAGATGGCAGTAGTTTATAGCTTTTATAATGCATTTTGCCCTGATGATTATTGCATTCAGACTTTTATGTTCTGTTTGTTGTATTAATATTGCAAGTGTCAAGATTTACTTTTGCTTAAAAGGATAGTACACTCAACAAATGAAGATTCTGTCATCATTTACCTTCATGTTTACTTAAACCTTTATTACTTTCTTTTTTACTTGGAACATAAAATACAATGTTAGACAGAATAACACTATGATAGTCAATATTTACTTTCATTGTATGGAGTGGAAGTGAATACTGACATCTCTAACATTCTGTGCATTTACTTTCTTGTTCATTCTACTTTCTTGCCATCTCAAACATTTACTTTCTTGTTCCATGGAAAAGAATGTCATACAGATTTGTAACAACATGAATGTGAATAAATAACTGCTGAATATTCATTTTTGGTGACCTACCCAACCGTGAAGTAATTTACTGAAATATTTGATATAATTTTGTTGAAAAAATACAGAAGCAGATTTATGATATCAGATAATTAAGAAAGCAGATATGCATGCAAACTCTTTAAAAACTCTCTGTGGGTTATGCAATTATATATTGCATCAGTAACACTTACAATAAGATTGTATTAGTTAATGTCAATGCATTGACTAACAAATGTACTGCTCGTTGTCAGTGTTAAAGTATTTATGGATCTTTCTTAAAGGGGACATCAGATGCCCATTTCCCACAAGTTGGTATGATACTTTAGGGTCTTCATGAAATGTCTGCAAAATACTTTGGTTAAAATTCCTCAATGGTTCACTTGTACATCCAACTACAAAACATCTGCATTCCTTATGAGACATAGTTTTCACTACAGCTGCTTGAGCGCAGAGAAAATGACGGACAGGGTACAACTGGCTGAGGGCAGAAATATGCTAATATGGGATAGTCCATCAGTGGTCATGGGCGGGGCCTGAGCAGTATGACATCATACTGCTCAGAAAATCAAAACGGCTAGATAATTGGGTCTGTTTAGTTCTTTGGGGATTAAAAAAAAAAAAGGAAGTGAATGGATTTTTGTCATTGTAGGGTGGTTGTCCCCAGACACTGCTAAGACACATTTATATGCAAACACCATGTAAAAGCAAATTTTGCAACCAATGTCCCCTTTAACATGTGTTAGTACAACTGTTCAGTCTTAGTTCATGTTAGCTCAGGTCCATTAAATATTAACAAATACCAAATTTGGTTTTAATAATGTTTTAGTAAATGATGAAATGAACATTAAGATTAATAAATGCTTTAGACTTTTGTTTCACTATTAGTTCTTGCTCACTAATGTAGGTATTTAATGTTATCAAATGATACCTTATTGTAAAGCTTTATCATTATATCTATCTTCTGCTGTTTAACTTTCTCCACACCACTAGGCAATTGGACATACTTTGGATGGAATGATCAGCAGAGTATGTACTTCATGTGTGTTGTAACTAATCATCATTTCACTTCCTTTCTTCTTCATACTACACTTTTCGCTCCATTGACTTCCATTCATATAAATGCAAATGTGGGAGAGCGGAAACGCAAGCTAATGCGAAGAAGTTGTGACTAACAGCAGATCAAAACGTCAAAGCATGACCTTGTAGCTGAATTAAAAGAACAGAAATGTAAAACTGTAGTATTGGAGGAAAGTGAAGTAGATTGTACGGTTTAACATTTTGGATTTATTATTATTTGTTGAATTTCACGACCATTGCAGTGTCTGAGGAATTTTCTTCTGCTCAAAGTCTAGTCTGACCCGCAGCTTTAAATCTTTCGATGATGCTTATATTCTTTAAAATTAATTCTAATTGTGCCATATGGTTTTCATTTCAAAACTAACATTTTATGACAATTTTTTTTATTTTATTCATTTTATATTCATTGGTAACTTTACTATTATTCTAAAATTTGGAAAATGGTAATAATAACAAATGTGTTTGTGTGCCCAAGCTAATGACTAATAGTGTACATAAAACAAGATGAAGTTTAGTGCATTCAACTGAAATTTTCCACTTTTCTCCCTCCTTTCCTATTTTGGTTATTCATCATTCCTTCATTATGCATATATTTTGTGCTTCATGCATTTAATTGTTGTGCATGTGATTTGCATTTTGAAATGTGTAATTGATAAATAACATCTCCATTAACTTTTTTTACACCATAAGTTTAGCTTAAATCTTACAAAGATGCCTTTGATTTTTCCCCCCACCATTTTTATCATTTACATTAGCTTTCATGCACTGTTGTGACAGAACCTTTTAAAAGTAAAAATAATCCATGTAGTTTCTCATTTAATATGAAGTTTTATGAAATGATACATTTTGTTTAAAATAATTTATGCTGGAGTATAGCATATACCACAATTATCACTGCTTTAGCATCGTCGTTGGAGTCTCTGCAATCATATAATTTAATTAATTTAAAGTTTTAGGTAAAGTCCTCCCTGACCACACTTTATTCACTTCTGGATTTCATTGTGCTGTAGATTTTGACCATGACCATGACAGCGCTGTGGATGACAGGGACAGTGATTACCGCAGTGAGACAAACAGCAGGCCTCCACGATACCACACCACAGCTCAACCCAATTCCTCAGTACATCAGTACCCTATTGGCCGAAGATTACAGAATCAGGCATTGTCAAAAGAGTCTAGGACAGACTCTATCCAGAGCTATGACTTGGATGATAGAGAAGGAAAGGAACAAAGGTATGTTTGAGGTAACACTTGATTACATAAATACATGTACAGCTTGGCGTGCATAATTTTGAAATATAGCATTACTCACCCATTATCTAAAAATCCTTAAAAAAAGATTATTTAAAAGATTACATTTATTTGAAGCAACCCTAAATAAGATACTGTGACTTATTTTCAGATAATGTCTTGAATACTTGATACTTGTATTTTGTCTTTCTGCACTTCTGCACAAACTTGTGTTCTTGTTTAAAGTTTACAATAAAAACAAGGGCAGTGTGCAAAAATATGCCAGTGCATTAAGACAAGATGCATATATTCAAGATATGATCTATGAATAATATCTAAGAGCTGTTAAAACAAAATTTTAAGAATTACAACTATTAAGAAAGCCTGTATTAAGATTTTTTTTTCAGTCAATTTAGCTCCAAAAATGTTCCGTTTTAGTTGTTTCATACATTCTCATTTTTCTGTCTGTCTTTGTTTTTATCCATCTATATATTTTGATTTAAGATTTTTTTAATTTCTCTTGCTTTTCGTTCTTCTCCTCATCCATGCTTTTGGCACTTTCACTTTATGCACACCAGATTTTCAAGTGGTACAGATGATGTCAGAATGATTCCAGTGGACTCCTGTATGGGAGTTGAAGACTGGGAGACCAAATACAAAATTAATGACAACATACTGGATGATTACCTGGAACCAGAGCAGAAAACGTGGGATGACGATGATGACACCAAGAGTGAAATTTATAGAATCGTGAGCAGCCCGGGTGACTCCAAAGGGAGTCGATTTTACCAGACATTAGAGTGTGATGCAATGTCCCCAGAGGAGGCTGAGGAGTATGACACATTAGAAAATCCCATCAGGAGAGCAGCCGCAAGCAGCAGTGAGGTCCATTTGGTCTGTAAGGAAGCTAGAAACTTCGAGGATGAAATTTCCCCTCCTGAGATTTCCATCATTCCTTCAATTAGGCAACTTCGCAGGACAAACCAAGCATCGTATACAGAGGGGCTGTTGTACAAAACCAGGATGTGGGCCAAGAACTCATTTGAAGACACCCTTGAGAACTACACAATTTATTGTGAGGAAGAGGAAGCCAGAATGAGAGCAAGAAGTGAATATGGGTCTGCAGGATCTGATGAAATGCAATTCTCTCTTGGGTCTGAAGAGGAGCTAGATGATATGGCGTTTGTAGAAGAGGATGCACAGTACGAATATGACAGTTACTACAGTAATGCAAGAAATATTTCCTCTTATGATGAATGGTCACAAGGCTATTATGAACAACAGAGTAACATGGGGAATGATTGCACAAGGGGCCCAGATGAAATATTGTCACCTGTGCAGAAGCCAGATAAGGAGTATCATGATACAATGGACGAACTTCAGAATTTAGTTGACTCTGTGTCAGAATATCTGGCTGGAAGAGAGGAGGAAATTAGTAAATATGAATCAATGCAAAAATCTCTCACTAAAACAGAAACAGAGAGTGAAGAAAAGAAAACTGAGGGTAAACCAGCTGAGATGAAAGATGAAAATGCTGTGGAACAAGGTATTGCAGGTGTTAAAAATGCCATGAGCTCTTTGTTTATCTCAATCACAAATACTAAATCAGCAGCTGAAAATACAGAATCAACAGAAACTGCAACAAAAACTCCATCTCCAGTTCCTCCCCAGTCAGAGTCTGGTATTTCAAAACTGTTCTCTTTCATACCTAAATCAACTAGTAGTCCAACTCCTGTTGCTGTTGTACCACCTGCTAATCAGGAAACTAATGCAGACAAGAAGTTCTCTTTGCAGTCACTGTTGCCATTTCAGTCCCCAGAGGTCAGTCGACCAGCTAGTGCCACATCAGAGGCTGATGCTACAAACATTGCTGATTCAAGTGGCTCTCAAACTCAGGACTCCACTCCAAGTCAGACACAAACAGTGGTTGATTCAATGCTAGGAAGATTGAGCCCTTTCAGGCTTTTTGGAGACAAATCTAGTGCTGAAACCGTTTCACAACCAAATATAACTCAGAGAAACACAGAGTCTAAAGAAGCATCAATGGACAAATCCAAAAGTTTGTCTTTAGAGGGATCTGGCACACAACCTGAGCACCAGTCCTCATGTGGGGGATCAGGAAGTGGCTCAGTAGAGCTCTTACCTGAAACAGAATCATCTGGCGAATTACCTGATTCCATGCCCAGAGGGGCTACACCCAAGCTAGTAGAGAGTAAAACTGAAGCAAAGCCTGCCAGTCAAACACCTGGAGAAGACACCGGATTCTTTAGCCCCTTTAAGAAGTCATTGAACTCACTCATATCAAACAATGCTCCTGACGATAAGCCAGCTGAGGTCCCCTCAATGTTTTCTATATTTAAGCCAGCCGAGGCTCCAAAATCTGAGGATGTGTCTGGTAATTTTGGCAATAAATTAAAGCTCCCTTTCTTTTCCTCAGATGCTCCAGTCAATACTCAGGCATCTAAACAAGAAGGTGGTATGCTCTCTGGATTTCTAAAACTGACAACAGGTGAGGATCCCAATACTTCTAGACCTGGAGGACTCCAGACTGGTGCTAAATCACCACTGTCCAGTCGTTCCGCACTGCTTGAAAGTGTTTCCAAAGGAAATGCAGATACTGGCTGGTTCTCCAATTTGTTCAAAGCAAGCTCAGCTGAACCACCAAAGCCACAGACTGGAACACCAGCCTCATCAAAGCCAACAGCAACTACACAGAACATTCCCACTGTTGTTGTGAATCCTGAAAAACCAGCCAATGTCGAAGAAGCTTCTGCAGATATAGTTGCAGAAGAAGATGATGCAACAAAATGTCATAATGAGTGCCTGTCTACTGAAAATCAAAGAGAGATTAAAAGAGATACACTGGATACAGACCAAGTTGACAGAAATGAAAATGCATCTAAACTTCAAGATAGATCCAATACCAAGCCAGATGACCAATGCCATTCCAAGACTCAACCAAAGACACAAAATGATGCACAGGCACAACCTCAGTCTCATGGCTTGCTATCCAGTCTTTTATCTGGCAACAACAAGCCCCAAGCAAGTTCTGGTCCTCCTCAACAGGGGGGTTTACTCTCAGGGTTACTTTCCACTGTTACTGGTTCCCAAAACCCAAGCCAGTTTCAACCAGGGGCTGCATCTGTTCAGTCAGGAGGGCTGTTGTCTGGAATATTGAAAATGGCTGCCCCTGAAAGTTTAACCACAAGCCAATCAACAGGCCCACAACAGCAACAACCCTCCAATGAAGGAAACTCCTTTCAAGAATCACCTGCAACTGCTCAAAGCCACAGCCAGCCACAGCAGAGCACTGGAATTTTCTCTGGGTTATTGAAATTGGCCAGTGATACAGTTTCAAGCCCCCAAACAGCACCTGCCCAGTCAGCACCAAATCCTGAAAATCAAAATGTCCCAAAGCAAGGAACATTGGAAGGTGCACCCAATGAGCCCTCTCAAGGAGCTTCACCTCAGCCTCAATCGGGAGGCTTCTTATCTGGACTTTTGAAGTTGGCTGCCCCTGAGACTGTCCCAGCATCTGGAGAGGTATCCCAGCCTCAGCAACAGCAAGCATCACAACAGAACAGTAATCAACAACCAAGTCGACAACAATCAGACACAAAGAGTCAACTGCCGCCCTCTCAGCCACCGCCAATTGAACCACCTCCAAGTCAAACAGGAGGACTTTTTGGGGGGCTCCTCAAATTAACAGAGAGTGCTCTTGCAGGGTCACAACAGCCAAGTGGTTCTGGCAGTCAGCCTAATCAACAGCAATCCAGCAAACCAAATACACAGTCACAACCACCACCTGCTACAGCAAGTGGAATGTTTTCAGGATTTTTAAACAAACTAACAGCCCCAGAGAGTGTCCCTCAACAGCCACATCCTGGAAATAGTAGCTTGACCTCACAACAGAGCCCTAAACCCCCTGAACAACCACTACCTTCCCAGACAGGTGGCTTCCTTTCTGGCCTGTTTGGTATGAGTGCATCAGATGTTAATAATGCCAAAGACCCAGCTCCCCAGAATCTTCCACAGCAGGAGGCCCCTTGTTCTGGTCAACCTAATGCACAGCAAAGTAACAGACAAAACTTGCGACGACAAAACCAAGTTCCACCTCAGCCGGTACCTCAAAGTGGACCAAGTGGAGTGTTCTCTGGGTTGCTTAATAAGATTGCAGACACCGCCACTGCACCACCCCAGGCACAAACCACACAGCAAACCAGTAGACCTGCTCCAAATGAAAGTGCCCCCCAGCAATCTTCTAGCCAACAGGGTGGGTTCTTTTCTGGGCTTTTTTCAACCAACCAGACACCAGCACAATCACAACAAGGACCTCCTGGATCCAGTCAACAGCAGCAGGGAAACAGGCAGCCTTTACAAAGACAGAATCCGATTCCATCTCATACACCATCAACCCCTGAACCATCACAAGGGGGTCTGCTTTCAGGCCTTTTCAACAAACTTGCATCAGCAGATACTCCAGCTCAGTCATCAACGTCTGGAGTTCAGCATAACCAACAAACAAGTAGGCCAGATGCATCAGGACAGAGTCAATCATCTACCCAAAAGCCACCCCCTTCAAACCAGTCGGGTGGACTTCTTTCTGGTCTTTTGAAGATGGGTTCAGAAGCTGCAGCCCCAAAATCACCTTCTGTAGGACAGCAGCCACATCCTGCCTCTGGAAGCCAGATGCAAGGTCCACAACGTCAAGGTCAGACTGTGTCACAAGGAGCAACACAACAGCAAAGTCAGTCTGGTGGTTTGTTTTCTAGCATTTTCAAAATGGCCACCTCGGATGAATCTGTGCAACAACATGCACAGTCAAGCAATCAGCAAGCAAATACATCTGTTCAAAGTGCCAACAATCAGCAAAATGAGTCTAGTGGCATCATCTCTGGATTTTTGAACAAACTTACTACAACAGCTGAAGTAACAATAGCAAAAAGTGAAGCTTCCCCTGATGAAAAACCGAAACAGCAGCAACAAGACCGTTCTGGAATTAAACCTAGTCACGGACGTCCACAGATTCAGAGAGCCAAACCAGTTGAATTTATGTCCTCTGAAGATGGAGGTGCAGAAAAAGATCCAAAAGTTTCAGCACAAAAAGGTTTTTTGTCTGGACTATTTAGCAATGCCTCAGAGGAAGACACTTCATCCAAACTTCCTTCTCAAATCAAAGAACTGCCAAAAAGTAGTTCTAATAGTGGTGCAGGTATGCTTTCTGGAATTTTTAAATCTGGAGCTAATGAAAATGACACTTCATCACAAAGTAAGGACTCAGAGAAGGGCTTCTTTGATCAACTAATGTCTAAGCAGAGTAAAGACGAGTCCACTACTTCAGTTACCAGCAGCACTGGTTCAGAGTCGAACAATTTAGTGAGTGAAGCTTCTCATCAACCTGCTAACCTGCATCCTGCAGTGAAGTCCACCCAACAGTACATGGAGGAGATCCATAGACTCTTATATGGCACGTCTATTAATTATGGCTACCAAGATCTACTGTATACATTTGCTGTGCATGGTGTGATTCCCCCAGAACTGTATGAACATCAGTGTCTCATAGAAGCTCTTCTTTGGCAGCAAATGAATGATTATGCTCTTTTGGAGATGCTAGCAACACAAGTTCCAGACTGTTATTCTGCAAATCAAATGGAAATGCCATTATCCTCTGAACCTGTTGTAGAGACACCTGAATGGTGGAACTTGAAAAACATGGATCCTAGTCAATTCCATATACCCTCACATCCTTGGCAGGATGTTGTCAACCTGCCATTTCAAAGTAGTCTTCCACTAGCAAATGGAGAGGATATTATTGTGTTTGACATGAGTAGCACAAACAAGAAACCCTGGGAAGGCTGTGACAATTTAAATGGCTTCAGTGATAAAAGAACCAAAAATACTTGGATGGAGAAAACCACTGTCATAAATCTCTCAACGGATGTACCAGCAAAAAAATATTTGTGCCAGTCAATGTCAGACTTTAGTAGCAAAAATGACTCAAAAATGACCCCCAAATTAAATTTAGATTTGAAATTTGACTCAAGATTCTTCAGACGACTCACTGAAAAAAAGGGGCCATTGGATTTGACTCCAGGTGCAGTCGACCTCAGTAGCTCTGTAACTGCCAGTGAAGATATAGAGGATGACATGTTTTTTGAAGATTCTGAGTGGTACCAGCAGTGGCTGTCCTTGTTGGAGCAGGAAATGTGGTGGCCGGCTGAGGCAGGAGATTGTGGCTATTACGTTTACATGGATGAAGAATATATATACACTCTTTTGACTGATAGGGCTGGGAAGCACCTTTATGCATGTGCAACCCCAGAGGAGAGCTGTGTTTTAGAACAAATCACTGAAAATATTTCAAGTATTCTGCATAAAAAAGACAAACCAAAGATGACGCTCTGTGGTTTTAAAATACCTCTGTTCAATGAAGATGAAGTTCTGTGGATACCAGGAAAAAAACATTGTGACTCACAGCTCCTAAATGCTCCCATTGATTTGTCTTCAGCTCTTCAGAAAGGAAACAGGATTATGAACATGAATATTGAGCGGTTCTCCCAAATGATTCAGACCTCCATAAATGCGCAGACAGAGCAACCTGTTGACTTCAGTGTGTACAAACTCAAAAAAGTAAAAATGGGTTCACAAGAGCCAAGTATAATTTTTACAGAGGAGCAACCTCAAGCAGCTGACCTCTCTAGGAAAGCAAATAACTCATGTCGTGGAGGACCATACTGGATAAATCAGGATATTAAAGACCTTTTTCCTGAAGTATCTGTGCACCAATTCTCTTCTCCAGTTACTTTTACTTCATCAGTGAGCTATAGAGAACATCCCTCAACTATAAAATCTTCAGTTTCTGAAATCAGGATAGGATATGTAGATGATAAGCCTGTTGACCAGAAAACTCAAAATAAGCAAACTTTCAGTCCAATTTTTTCACCAAATGTAAACTTTGTTGAAAAGACAACTTCTGCACCACAAACAGCTAATAGCACAGCATTGGCAGGATCTACAATTACACCACAACCTCAGGCCACTTGTAGAAAACCTTCTGATCTACTGAATGGCAATGGAACTCGGCCTACATCAACTAGGAAACTTCCTGTAACACCAGCAAATTCAACAAAACAGGATGGGTTTACACAGCAGAGTGCAACCATTACACCACGAGTATTACCTACTCCACCAACCTCAGAACAAGTCACAACAAGTATTTCTTCTAAGCCTTCTGCTGCATCTCAGAAACACAAACTGGCAAGACAGCCATCACAGTCATCACGGTCTCCTTCATCAGAGAAAGCATCGAATTTTGATAGCTCTAAGACTGAAGAAGTTCCCTTGAAGCCAAAACCTTCCACAGTGATGTCAAATCAAAGACTATCATTGCCACCACCACAGAATTTACTTTTTAACAAGCCTCAAATGCCAGTAGACTCTCTTCTTTGTAGTAAACCTATGGATTTCTCGGGAACCTTGAGCAAAAAAGACAAAGGTAAGAATGAGAAAACGCCAACAGATACTGATGCTGAAAGGTCTATTCAGGATATCATTGACTTTACCACAACAAAACTAAAAGTTAAAAAGCAGAATGAAGAGACTTTTCACATGGGTGAGACAGCTGCTGTAGATCTTACTGTTGAGTTAAATGAGGAAGTGAAAGAAATCAATGTCACATTTCCAGCTCTAGAGGTCAGAAATCTTTCCATGACAATGTCTGATGTGCCTCTCGGAACTGTTTCTGCTCCGGCCTCTCCAAAAAGAAGACCACAGTACTTTCCTCCAGACAGTGGAATTCCCATAAAAAAAGACGGCTGTGGCAATAAAGCACCGATATCACCAAGACAAAAACCCCGGCTTACAAGACAAGCCTCAGATCAGGTGTCCCAGGCAAGCAGTATTCAAGTAAGCCCTGACAGAGTCCTGGTGGATTCACCCTTAAAAGTAGTGTCAAAGTCAGCCTCAACACCAGCTAAACTTGATTGCCTCGAGGGAGGCCCAATTAAGCAAATTTCCAAACCCAGCCAAGTACCAACTTCCATACCTCAGGAACCATCACCTCATATATGTCCTGAAATAAAGACATCACCATTGTTAAGCCCAGCATTGCACATATCTGCTCAAAAGAAACAAATTGGTCTCACAAGGCAGACTTCACTTGTTAGTGAATCCATGAGAATGAGTCAAATGACTGGACAGTCATATAATGTGAACACTGCTCCAGCTAATTCAGTCAAAGCAACACTAGATATGACTTTAAAGACAGCCAATAAGCATAAGGAGACAGTGATCACTGAGACTTCAGCAACTGAAGCAGTACCCCTTGTAAGAAGCAGATGGGCATCAGTCACAGAAATGAATACACATTCTGTTGGTTTGCCTTTGCTTGTAGAGCCATCAGCACCAGAGGTGAATTTTAACCTACAAAGGCATCAATCATTACCCCGGCTCTTATGTAGCGAATCCAGGTTTTTCCAGGAAGGTCCTGTTTTACGCAGCCAAAACCATATTTGCAACAGAACTGCAGGTTTGCCAGTGCATCCATCTCATTATCATCAAACAGCAACTGCTCCAGCAAATGCAATAAAAGCTACATTAGATATGTCTGCTAAATCAACTACTCATTCGACTGTGGTTACTGAGGCAATTCAAAAGGAAGCACTGCCACTTGTGAGAGCGAGATCAACATCAATCCCAGATTGCAATGAAGAGCTTGTCGGATTGCCTTTGCTTATTGAGCCATCAGTGCAAGAGAAAAGTCTTATCCCACAAAGGCGTCAATCGTTACCACATGTCTCTTCTAATGACTCCAAGTTTTTCCAAGAAGACCCTGTTTTACCCTGCCAAAATCGTCCTTATAACAAAACTGCAAGTTTGCCAGTGCAACTTACTCATTGTCATCAAATAGCAACTGCTCCAGCAAATGCGATTAAAGCTACATTAGATATGTCTGCAAAATCAACAGCTAGTTCAGGTGTGGTGACTGAGGTGGTTCAAAAGGAAGCATTGCCACTCGTGAGAGCAAGATCAACATCAATCTCAGATGGCAATGAGGAGGTTGTTGGTATGTCTTTGATTGTGGACCCTCCAACACAAAAGTGGAAAAATCTTCTCATGAGTTGTGAATCACAATCGAATGTTAGACAAAGTGATTCTTTACAGCATGTGGATGTGAAAACATCCCAGTTAAATCCAGCCTTAAGCCGACAAACACCTAGTTGGCAAGCAGCTTCTGCTCCAGCCAGTGCAGTTAAAACAATTGTGGATATGTCTCCAAAGCCGATTGAAAAAATCAAAGAGGAAAAGCAAGAGTTATCTCCAATGCCATTGATGAAAAGAAAAACATCTGCTACTGTGATTGCCACAGGGACATCTGCTGGTTTGCCTTTAATTGTAACACCCTCTAATTCCCAAGAAAATCTTATGTCAGAGTCCTCATCTCCATCACAAGTGCAGGAAACACTGAAAGAAAAGAATAGTGGTACTTTAAGCCAGCATTCCCTTGAAGTCAGAAGCATCTCTGCTAAAGTGGGTTGCTTTCAAAGCAAAGGTCCTACATTACAAATAACATGGCAATCATCTCTTTTAGGACAGCCCAACAGAATACCCACAGCACCAGCTAATACAATCAAGGACATAGTTGACATGTCTCCAAAACTCTTGTCAGATCCAACAGAGGTTTGTGGAGAAGTTTTGACTGAAGCTGGTGTGCTGTCGCTTGTAAAGACAAGACCAACTACTGATGCTGAAGTATTAAAAGGGCTAGCTGGTGTACCTTTACTGGTCGAACCTCCTTTGCTTCCTAAACTAGTTCGTGGGCAAAGCAAATTGCCTGATAAAATGTCATCTTTCTCTTTGAAATCAACTATAGCTCAAGGAACAAAAGGACCTTCGGCACCAGCTAACACAATTAAATCCACTATTGATATGTCTGTGGGCCGATCAACCTCTATGGTGTCTGAGGGATCAGCAGGAGAAATGTTTCCAAGTGGAGTAATGCCTCTTGTCAAAGATAAAGCAGCCATCAACAAATATTCAAGAAAAGACTCAGTAGGAATGCCATTAATAGTTGATTCTTTTTCATGTTCTGAGCAGGTCTCTCAAAAAACATCACCTTTTATATCATTACTAGAGGAAAAAGGTAATCCACGCCAAATGCAATTATTGAATGGACATCATACTACAGAACCTTTGTTGCGCCAACAGATCTCTACCTATCACCGAAATGGAATCCTCTCAATCTCAAAGACACAAACTGTAGAATCTCAGCCCTTCAGCAAACCGATAGATTTCTCTGTCATTGTTTCACCTACAAAGCGCAACTGCTACTCTGTTCTGCAAAATGGCCATCCTGTGGATTTTACTAGAAGTGAAGAAGATAAATCAAGGATTGGAAGCAGATATCCAAAAAATGGTAGTAGCACTTTTAAGAAATCCTATGTTGGGGCTGTTGACCTGACTGCTGACATAATGATTGATGTAAATAGAAACAAAAGTGGTGATGATGTCAAAGATCTTTCATCTCCAAGGACTACTAGCATATCCACTCAGAACACCTCAGCATGTACAGCAGTTATATATGCCACCACAACAAATAAGAAAGATTCTTATCAACTGTCAGGAAATGAGGAGATATTGGCCCCCCAATCAAAGAATGTAGCTAAACCTCAAGCATCATACCCATCTTTTCAGTCTAGTGTGCCTACACAAATGGCAAATATATCCGATCAGATGAAAAGTCATTTGCACAGAACTGATTTGCATATCTCTAAACCTTCTGTACAACTAAAGAAAGAACAAAGTGAACCTGCTGAACCAACGAACACACATCTTTTGAATAAGGAGCTTCCATTTGCAAGCAACACGAGTGTTGATCCACATGGCTCTCATCTCTCTACACAAATCAGTAATTCATCTAAAATGGTGACCTTTAGTGACCTGCCCCCAAAATCTATGCCTCACATAAATTGCTCAGAGCATAAAACTTATCAGCAAGTAGCTCAAAGATCTATCATCAGTAGACAGGTGGTAACACACCAGTCAATTCCCGTGGCCTTAACTGAGAATGAAAGGACTGAACCATTTTTTACTTCAGCTGCTGCTGCTTCAACTACAGTCTCAAGACCCAAAGGTATTATCAAACAATCAACAGTGGAAAGCTTTGGAGAAGATTGCACCTCTCAGAGTGGGACAGCTACTTTCATTGGAAAGCCTTTAGCATTAGACAATACACTTGTTCAAACTTCAGTTGTTCCATTTATATCAGTTCAAGATGTACCCATACCTGACCATGGTTTGTCACCTAATATTGTGTCTACTGCTGCAAGCCTGCCAGTGTCGACTTCTGCCATTGTACTAGAATCAGTAGTTGTTGTACCAACAAGTACAACAAACTCTCAAGTTTCCATGGCATGTTCAAGACCACTTTCAACAAGTCCTGCTGTCACAACAAGTGTTATGGATAGTCGTGAAGTCTCAAATTCAAGCCCAACCACAAAGATGTCAGTCAAAGGTTTGATATCATTGTTCGATGAAGCAAGCTCACAGCCAGCAACAGCTATCTCACAAAGAAGTGATAAAATGATACCGTCAATTGTCAAACCGTCACAAAATGTTTGTATTGAGTTTAACCAAGGAATGACAACATCTCCAAACCGGACAGTGACGAAAACAGCAGACATGTCAGTGATCAGTGGAACCATACCATCTACTGTTAAAGCACATGCATCACCATCCTTAGTTGATCCACCCACAGTGCATCTTCCAAGTCCAGTAAGTACTACACCACCTTCTGTAATAAGACAACCCTTTGAACTTAATGAAGTTTCACCAGTTCCAGCTCAAGTTTTTCCCACAGACCAGTCTTTAACAAAAAGTGCACTCATACAACATAACAAAACAACCGTACCTCAGACTGAGGCATCTGCTCAAAGCTTGGCTCCAACATATAGTGGCACAATTTCTCAGCCAATGAATGTTTGTATTATTCCAGCAGAGACACAGTCTCAAGAAAATATTTCTGGAAGCATCCCCTTTCCTGAAGTTTCAGTCACAAGTGATAAATCCACGAGCCCTGCTACATCTTCCTGTGTGTCTACAGTTATTCCCTTAACACTTAAAACACAATTGAAAGAGATACCATGTATGGTTATGTCTTGCAACCAGACTGATGCAGGCCAACCATATGAAATGTCAACTCAACATCATTTTGCTACACTTAGTGGATGTGATGCCCAACATATGTCAGTTCAAGCCACTTCACAGTTCTCTGTACCTCAAACAGCAGCAGTGTCTCAGTCTGTTTCAACACAAGATACTGTGGTGGACAGTGTTAGTCAGTTAGATGTTACTCCCCAGCAGCTTGTTTTGTCTGAGATGATGTCTATTGAAGAGACACCATCTTTCATTCAAGTTTCACCCACTGAGCTAGAGGGACGATCATTAGTCATTTCTGGTTTGGGCCCAAGAAAGATGCTTATACCTCAGATCATGATTTCAGAGGCTAGCAGTCCTGAAGACTGTCCTAGTGAGGAAGATACAGTGACAGATGAACCTGATACAATAGAGAAAGATGATCCTATCATTGACAACACTCCTATGGAAAGCACTGATGGTTCTCAAGACAATTTAGCCATCAAGGTTAAGAGCATAAAAATGAATCTCTCTAATATGGTGGCATCCACAGAGGCTCTAACAGAGGTTTCGGAGATTAAACATGATAACTCTATTGATATACTCACCATTTCTGATGTATTTTCTGCACCGTTAATACCAAGCACTGTTGAACAAAATGACAGTATCTGCCCTGAGGCCAGCTCTTCTGAAAAAACATATCCTGATGATGATTACAAGAAGGGTGGCCATGTGTCTAATCTAGAAGATGGTGCAAACACAGAATCAACAATGTGTAAAGAGAAAATAAAAGATCACGAGGTATCCTCTAAAGTAATGTCTGACAAATTGAGTATCGTTTCTGGACCAGTGTCCTCAGGAACAGAAAATGAACCATCAGAAGACAACCTAAAAACCTCTAAAGTAATGTCTGACAAATTGAGTATCGTTTCTGGACCAGTGTCCTCAGGAACAGAAAATGAACCATCAGAAGACAACCTAAAAACCTCTAAAGTAATGTCTGACAAATTGAGTATCGTTTCTGGACCAGTGTCCTCAGGAACAGAAAATGAACCATCAGAAGACAACCTAAAAACCTCTAAAGTAATGTCTGACAAATTGAGTATCGTTTCTGGACCAGTGTCCTCAGGAACAGAAAATGAACCATCAGAAGACAACCTAAAAACCTCTAAAGTAATGTCTGACAAATTGAGTATCGTTTCTGGACCAGTGTCCTCAGGAACAGAAAAGCTACCATCAGAAGACACTCTAAAAACCTCTAAAGTAATGTCTGACAAACTAAGTATTACTTCTGGACCAGTGTCTTCAGAAACAGAAAACGTACCATCAGAAGACACCCTAAAAACCTCTAAAGTAATGTCTGAAGAACTGGGTATCACTTCTGGACAAGTGTCCTCAAGAACAGAAAACGTACCATCAGAAGACACCCTAAAAACCTCAAAAGTAATGTCTGACGAACTGAGTATCACTTCTGGACCAGTGTCCTCAAGAACAGAAAACGTACCATCAGAAGACACCCTAAAAACCTCAAAAGTAATGTCTGACGAACTGAGTATCACTTCTGGACCAGTGTCCTCAGGAACAGAAAATGAACCATCAGAAGACAACCTAAAAACTTCTAAAGTAATGTCTGAAGAACTGGGTATCACTTCTGGACCAGTGTCCTCAAGAACAGAAAACGTACCATCAGAAGACACCCTAAAAACCTCAAAAGTAATGTCTGACGAACTGAGTATCACTTCTGGACCAGTGTCCTCAGGAACAGAAAATGTACCATTAGAAGACGCCCTAAAAACCTCTAAAGTAATGTCTGATGAACTGAATATCACTTCTGGGCCAGTGTCATCAGGAGCAGAAAAAGTAGACACTCTAAAAACCTTCATATCAAAATCTGAACCAAGTACAAAGGAAGTGGAAGGGCAGAGTTCAGGGCCTGCAAAATCACATGAAGAGGCAACACCCACCAGCACTGAACCAGTTTCTTCTTCCACAGCTGTTGAAGAGCAATCTGGCAAAGGCATATTCTCACTTTTTGGCACTTCATCTTCGGGTCAAACTCAGCCTCAGAGTGGACAGTCCATACTAGGAGGGATACTCCTTGGGTCATCATCCTCTAAAGAAATACCAGGTACAGGATTATTCTCAATGTTTGGAAGTTCTGCTCCTCAAGCAACCCAAACACCATCTGCACCTAAAGAGCCACCTGGAAAGGGCTTATTTTCTATATTTGGTGGATCTGTTGCTCAGCCACAACCTGACCAGCAAGGTTCACCTATGTCTGGCCCAAAGGATCTGCCTGTAGGACCAAGACTACCATACATGCCAACTCCAAGGATGGCTCCAGGACCTGGACCAAGAGGACCACCAGGACATGTTCCAAGAACTACATCAGGACCTGCACCAATGGGTCCAACTCCAAGAGGGCCCACTTCCAAAGAACCACTGGGCAAAGGACTATTTTCTGTGTTCGGTGGGTCTTCTCAGCCAACAGCACCAACAGGGGGAACTGCTGCAAAATCACCTGGATCTGGATCCTCAATACTTGGAGGTATTTTGCCTGGTTCTGGGGTCAAGGAAAACAATGGCCCTGGTTTATTTTCCATGTTTGGTGGAGGTAGTTCTCAATCCCAAGCACCAACTGATGCTGCTGCAGCCGAATCTACCAATAAGGAATCAACAGGAAAAGGATTATTTTCCATGTTTGGTGGGCCAAGTCCAATGGCAAGCTCTGAACCAGAAAGTCTCTTTAAAGTACCTTCTGTGTTCTCATCAGATAAAACAAAATCTACTGGATTCAGCCTCATGTCTTTTGTGGATGATAAGAAATCTGATTCAAAACCTGCAGATGCATCCACTGTAAGGGCGGATTGTCTTACATTCTCTCACTCTCACAATATAACACTCCCACCTTTAACTGATGCAATT
Source organism: Sinocyclocheilus anshuiensis (assembly GCF_001515605.1). Lineage (NCBI taxonomy): Eukaryota > Metazoa > Chordata > Actinopteri > Cypriniformes > Cyprinidae > Sinocyclocheilus > Sinocyclocheilus anshuiensis. The sequence goes on from NW_015539865.1 coordinate 597,960, forward strand.
ACAGATGAAAATACATCAGTTGTGGCTAAAGAAGAGGTTCATGCAGAGATAACCTTTAAACCTCCTGGCAAGAAGGATGAGAAACTGAGTGATGAAAAGAAGGAAGAGTCTACGAATGATACAGGGAGGACTGATGAAATGCACTCTGCCATAAATGATACAAAGTCTGAAATGGTGACACTAATAAAAGAGACTGAAGAGGTTGCACCTCTGACAGAGAAGCAAACTGAAAAGCAAGAAACTTCAACGGTTGACAAAGTACATGAGGAACAAACCATTAATGAGAAACTTAATGAGGAGCTGGACATGAAAAATGACAAAGAATCTATAGCCACTAGTTCAGAGAAAGCTGATTATGTGACACCAATAAACGAGACTGAAGAGATTGTACCGCTGGCTAAGGAGCAGTCTAAAAATGAAGAAATTTCTGTGGTTGACAAAATGTATGAGGAACAAACCAATAATGAGCAACTTAAAAATGAGGAACTGGATGTGGAAAATGACAAAGAAACTGTAGCCACTGGTCCAGATTCTGACAAAGATTTAAACCAACATGGGCTTGAAAAATCATCAGAGCAAGAGAGAGTTTTAGAGCCTTTTGAGCTTGAGAAACCATCAGAGATTTCGTTAGAATCTGAGAAAACTGTAGAGCCTGAAAAATCATCTGAATCACAAGACCCAGTGCAGAAAAACCTGGAAGCAGAAGAATGCGTGGAACTGGAAAACTCTCAGGAAACTAACAAACCTCAGGATTCTGAGAAACCCTCAGAAAATGAGAAAACTCTCACTGAAGGAACAGGGAAAGTTGATGATGTACAAATAGACAAAATTTCAGCTGAATCTGAAAAAGACATTGTATTGACAATTTCTGACAGCCAGCAAGCAGACCTTAAGGAAAAACCAGATGAAATCACAAAGTCACAAGAATGTGACAAAACATTAATAGTGGTAACCACGCAACCATCTTTAGACCCACAGTTGATTTCTTCTGTTCAGCAGCAGCAACAGCCCAAACGAGACACTGTTGTACCTCAGCCAGGAAAAGTGGGTTTTCCTGCTCAGCCAAGACCAAGAATGGCAGGACCTTTTTGTCAGCCCAGACCTGGAATGTCTGAACCAAGAGGACCTAGACCTGCCATTTCTAATCAACCAAGACCAAGAATGCCTGGATCTCAAAGACCCCCAGAGCCTGCTGCATTTTCTGGGTTTATGTCAATGTTTTCTGGCCCAAGTGCTCCTAGCAAGCCAGCGACTTCTAGTTTCTTCTCAGTGCCACAGACCTCTTTCTTCAAGTCATCACCACCTTCTGCTCCAGCACAACCACAACAGCAGAAGAGCTCATTTTTTAATCTTCCAACCAGCCTGCCAACGGACTCCCTCACAGGTGATCTGTTCGGATTGTTTAAAGGTACAGAAGCAGCAAAATCAGATGAAACCAAGCTACCAGAGAAAGGTCATGATGGAACACAAGACTCTAAAGAGCAAATGAGCCTCACTGCTAGTAAGTCAAGTGCAGTCTCTGAACCTGAGTCAACTGTGGCAAGCACTGAATTAGTAAATAAAGAACAACTGAAGCAAGGTGATTCAGAATCATTAAAGCTTGTTGAAGAGCAAGAGGTCAAATCTCCAGATGAAACAAAATATGAAAGCAAGGAAATCACTGAGACGTCTGAAATTATTCACACACAGACATCTGAATCGGGATTACCCTCAAAGGTACCACCAGGAGACAAAGAAACCCCACCATCAACACCCAAAGCAGTAGTTGAAGATAAACTACCAACCTCACCACCTTTGAAAGGTATCTTTGCTTTACCTGGTTTGTCAACATCCTCTCTCGGTGGTTTGATGTCTGGTGCAGCAGAGACAGCCAAACCTTTCAGCTCTTTTTTTGGCTCTTCCACTCCTGCCCCTTCAGTCAGCACCAACCCTTCACGGCCACAAGCAGAGAGCAGTGGTCTGCTTTCTGGTTTTAAAGGTTTGTCTGCAGGTCTCTTCCAAGAAGAGAAGTCGGCTTCTGCAACGGAAGAGACAATGTCTTCAATGTTTGGAAGGAAAATAGGCTTCCCATGGCAAAGTTCACCCCCTCAGACCCCTCCTGCCAACCAGTCTAAACACCCAGACTTGAATCCTGAAGAAAATGATGAACCAGAGGCTGATAAATTGTCACCTGAATCAGAGGTCACAGGAAGTGCAGATCCCAGTGATACAGAAGGACCAAGTGACAACTCTTCACATAAGCAGCCAAGCTTTGACACAAGTCCAGAGAGTCCGACAGCATTTAAACAAGGGGCTTCCTGTCTGGAAGTAGAACATGTGGACAAATCCCAAATTTCCCAAGATTGCATAGACAAGAACAAGGACCCTTCTGATACAGATTCCAGTGCAGAAAAGCCATCAGAGAGCCTTCAACAGCAAACCTTTGATAAAAGGCTAATAAAATCATAATAAATGGCTATTCTAAGGCCATTTATTATGGTTTGTTGTGAACATTACCCTCCATCTTTCCTGCATAGACAAGAACAAGGACCCTCCTGATACAGATTCCAGTGCAGAAAAGCCATCAGAGAGCCTTCAACAGCAAACCTTTGATAAAAGGCTAGTAAAATCATAATAAATGGCTATTTTAAGGCCATTTATTATGGTTTGTTGTGAACATTACCCTCCATCTTTCCAAGATATATTATTTTTTTATTAATTATTATTCATTTTATTATTTATTCCTGTTATTGATCATTTTATTTTGGTTTCTTACAGTCTGTCAAGACAATACATAAACCACATAACATTACAAGAACATTGCTTGCTCCTTTAATTAAGAATAATTTAAAGAACCACTTAATCCATTAATCCATTAATCCTTTAAACTGAACTTACATTTTAAACATTAGAAATCACTGCTACTAATTAATTTGATATTTTTTTTATATTTATCTTTCTTATCTAGTGTTCTAATAAATTAAAATTAGCACTTTCCCCAAAGTTGAACTTTTATTCAACTTTTTCTTTACGATTCTTCATACTGCATTACTGTAATGACCTAATTGACTTATTACCCAAACAGATTTTATTTAGTTTGAGACTAAGTTCAATCTGTTTTGGAAGTGACTCCCACTTGTTTAGTCAGTTCCTTAAAAAATACCACATTGAGCCAGTCAGTCTTAAACCTGTGCAGTTATTCTAGAATTAATTTGATAATTGCATCTTTGTGTGTTCCTTCACCAGCCCTGTGGACAGTTCTCGATTCGGGTCTTCTGGTAACCTTAGCCAAGCAAGTTCCCAGTTCAGCTCTGAGCCAGAAGAACAACGCTATTCAGATGCTCAGATCAGGCCTTCTGTTGTTGCTCAGCCTCTTCCAGCCTCAGATGACACCGAAAAAGGGGAAAGAGAGATATTAGCAAATGTGGAGAAAGAAGTACAGGGAGGGAGTGTGCCCAAGCCTGTTGCTAATCAAGGGAGAAAGCCAGAGAGGCAGCACAGGTAAGTGTTGCACATCGAATAGATGTGAATAGAGGATGGGTGAATAAATCTAGAAAAGACTAGGAAAGAGGATACAATCATATGAAACCTAAAAGCTAAGCTAGTATTTAAATAAATGGGAAGTACAATGGTAAAGGTGTATTGTTTGACCTTTATTGATGAACTGTAATCAAACTTTGTAATAATTAAACATTTAAACAATTATATTTATTTTATTTTATTTTTTTATTTAGTAATTTAGCAGATGCTTTTATCCAAAGCGACTTACAAATGAGGACAATAAAAGCAGTCAAAACTTACAAAACTTGCTCTCATCTGAAAAGAGGACTTTGGACCACTGGGCAACAGTGTTCTTCTTCTCCTTAGCCCAGGTAAGACGCCTCTGACGTTGTCTGTGGTTCAGGAGTGGCTTAACAAGAGGAATACGACAACTGTAGCCAACTTCCTTGACACGTCTGTGTGTGGTGGCTCTTGATGCCTTGACCCCAGCCTCAGTCCATTCCTTGTGAAGTTCACTTAAATTCTTGAATCGAGTTTGCTTGACAATCCTCATAAGGCTGCGGTTCTCTTGGTTGGTTGTGCATCTTTTTCTTCCACACTTTTTCCTTCCACTCAACTTTCTGTTAACATGCTTGGATACAGCACTCTGTGAACAGCCAGCTTCTTTGGCAATGAATGTTTGTGGCTTACCCTCCTTGTGAAGGGTGTCAATGATTGTCTTCTGGACAACTGTCAGATCAGCAGTCTTCCCCATGATTGTGTAGCCTAGTGAACCAAACTGAGAGACCATTTTGAAGGCTCAGGAAACCTTTGCAGGTGTTTTGAGTTGATTAGCTGATTGGCATGTCACCATATTCTAATTTGTTGAGATGGTGAATTGGGGGGTTCCGGTGACTGAGGGAATGGCAGCATAGTCCATCGTCTCCTCCGACAATTTTACTAATAGTCCCACTGAATCTTGAGAATAAAATAAAAACTTTAATTAAAGCAGTCTGTAACAGTGGGACAACAATGGAAACAAGAGAGAAGAGCAGGAAAACTAACGTAGAGGTCCAGCAAGAGCAAGAAGGCGCTGGCGCAGCACATGCATTAGCACAAAAATACGATGCTAATTGCCAACATTCTCACCCGGACAATGCGCAGATCAATCTGGAACGAATCTTGGAGGAGATTCAAAACTTTCGCAAAGAGAACAGTCGTCAACTGGATGAAATTAAGATCGAATTAAACAAGACAAATCAAAGGATCGGTCACGCAGAAGATTGCATTGAAGAAATTGAAACCCAAGTGCAAAATGTGGAAGAGACAATGCAAAAAGTGATAAAAATACAGTCGCAGCTAGAAAGCAAACAGATTGATCAAGAAGGCAGGTCAAGAAGAGACAATATAAGGATATACAACGTGCCCGAGGACGCAGAGAAGAATTCCATGACTGACTACGTTGAACAAATGCTGCGAGACACTTTGGATTTTCCTCCGGATACAGAACTGTATGTGGAGAGAGCCCACCGGGCACTTGTACCAAAGCCTGGAAAGAATGCGAGACCCAGATCGATCGTAGTGAAATTCCTCAGGTACAAAATGAAAGAAGAAGTGATCCGGAAGGCTTGGGCGAAAAAAGATGTCTTTGTGGGCCAACAAAAAATTTACTTCGATCATGATTATCCTCCTGCGATTCTTCAGAAAAGGAAGGAATACTCGGAGGTGAAAAAAGCGCTGAAAGACAAGAAGATCCGATTCCAGACTCCATATCCGGCAAGGCTACGCGTGTTCTACGAGGATGGGACTCACATCTATCACACAGCTGAAGAGGCCTATCTGGATATGGTGAAAAGAGGATTCCACGTGGAGAAAACTGCTGAGGGAATCACTAATGGAACAACTCGAACACACGTCTTGGGAGACTGCGGCACAACAAAAGACCAGAGGCAAAAAGACCCTGAGATTGACAGACATCAGAGAACGTCTACAGGCATATAGGAGATAACTGGAGTCTACCTATGCCATCTACAACCAAAAAATGCTGGATATTAATTTGTTTGGACTGTAAACCTTTAGATATGTGTTGATTTTACTTCTCTCTTCGTATTGTTCTACGACAGCATACGTTACTACGTCGGACACGTGAGTTATGTTTTCGTCTATCTCATGTAAAGACGGTGAACTGGGGGGGCCCTGAGCACTACGGTGGAAGAGAAGGCTTCCCCTCCACGCTAGATATCACCACTAGCTTATTTCAGGGTCATTTGTTTGAGACCCCTATCTTGGAATCTCAATATGTTCTTAGAGTTTTCTTTATTGGTTTGAATATTGTTCTCCAGGGACTGTGTCTTTTTTACCCTTTAGATTTTGATGTTAAATTGAACAGACATAACGAATAACGAAGTAAAAGTAATTTCCTTCAATGTGAATGGTCTACTTAACCCTATTAAAAGGAAAAAAATCTTAAGTAAAATGAAAAGAGAAAATGCTCATATAGCATATCTACAAGAGACACATCTAAATAACACCGAGCATGAAAAATTTAAAAGAATGGGATTTACTCAGATCTATTATTCATCATACCATACAGGGCATAGGAGAGGAGTTATTATTCTGATCTCCTATATGGTCATTTTTGAAAAGAAATATGAATGTTGATAAAGAAGGCCGGTTTATTCTTGTCCATGGAATATTAAATGGAACATATGTTACATTATCTAATATTTATGCCCCACCTGTAGTAATATTAATTTTTTTCAGAAGATATTTCAGATTATGCCCTCTGAAACACAGGGCATATTGATTTGTGGAGGTGATTTAAATATACATCTACAGCCTGAATTAGACTCTAATGTTGATAAAGAAGGCCGGTTTATTCTTGTCCATGGAATATTAAATGGAACATATGTTACATTATCTAATATTTATGCCCCACCTGGTAGTAATATTAATTTTTTTCAGAAGATATTTCAGATTATGCCCTCTGAAACACAGGGCATATTGATTTGTGGAGGTGATTTAAATATACATCTACAGCCTGAATTAGACTCTACAAACAATAAAACAACTTATAAAACCATCCATCGGAAAATTAATGTATTGATGAATGATATTGGCATAATTGATATATGGAGGGACCTATACCCAGATACTAAGGATTATACACATTTTTCCCCCCCACATAATGTTTACACCAGGATAGATTATTTTCTTATGTTTAATAGAGATAGGACCAGAGTAAAAAGCTGTGATATTGGAACAATAGATATCAGTGATCATGCCCCAATTTATCTAAAAGTAAAGCTAGATAACAAATCTAAGGATACCTTGTGGAAATTTAATTTGAACCTTCTTAATGACCCCTCTTTTAAAATGTATATTAAAAACGAGATTCACTCTTATTTAGAAAATAATGATAATGAAGAGGTCACACCTCCCATACTGTGGGATGCTGCTAAAGCAGTACTAAGAGGCAAAGTTATAGCATTTGCCTCACTTAAAAAGAAAATTCGACAACGGGAGTTAAATAAATTACAGCACCAATTAAAGTTGTTACAAAGAGAACATAAGGATAGGCAGAATCCAAAAATATTAGAACAAATTAAAAAAATGAGAAACGAAATTAATATGCTGTATACTCAAGAGATAGAGAAAAAAATTACATTCTCCAGGCAAAAATATTATGAAAATGGGTCTAAATTTATGAAAGTATTGGCATGGAAATTAAGAAAACAACAAGCCGATCAAACAATATACAAAATCAGGGATCCCATAACCAATACAATACAAAACAAACAAGAGAATATTCAAGATGTTTTTGAAACGTTTTATAAAAAATTATATTCTAAAATACCTGAAGATAGAAACGAGGAGATTGACTGTTTTTTAGATAAATTGGAGTTACCGACCCTTACTGATGAGCAAAACAAATTATTGATAGCAGAAATAACAGCAAATGAAGTGAAAGGGGCTATTACTAAATTAAAGTCTAATAAATCCCCAGGACCAGATGGATTTACTGGGGAGTGGTATAGAGCATTCCAAAAGGAAATAATACCTATCTTGGTCCGTTCCTTTAATTGGGTCTTAAAGAATACGACAGCTCCCCCATCTTGGAAGGAGGCCGTTAGATCTATTATACCAAAAGAAGGTAAAGATAAGATACAATGTGGATCATATAGACCTCTATCTGTATTAAATGTTGATTATAGATTGTTTACATCAATTATGGCCAGAAGAATGGAAGAACTCATGCCCAACCTAATAAATCAAGACCAGTCAGGCTTTATCTGTCAGCGTCAAACACAGGATAATATTAGACGCACGTTGCATGTTATGAATCATATCAGGAGAAATCAATTAAAAGCAATGATTTTAGGTTTAGATGCTGAAAAAACCTTCGACTCCGTTAGCTGGACATATCTCTATAAGGTTTTGTACAGATTTGGTTTTCATGAAACTATAATCAGAAGTATACAGGCACTTTATGATAGACCGACTGCAAAAATAAAGATGAATGGTTATTTATCAAAGTCATTTACGTTGGAGAGAGGCACCAGGCAAGGATGCCCATGGTCTCCTCAGTTGTTTGCACTCTATTTGGAACCCTTAGTACAAAGCATCAGAAAGGATAAAACAATTCAAGGCATTCATATAAAAGGAGTGGATTTTCAACTGCTAAAGGAAAAGTTTTTTCTAGAAAATCAGGATTTCTACAGATACCTCCAGGTTCGAAATTATTATGATAAAAATATAAAAGGAAAAATCAAAGATAATTTGAATCCATTGGCTTGAAATATGCTACATGATTGTACTCAAATCATTGTTCACAACAAACAAAAAAATAAAATAGGGAGATAGTGAATTGGTGGGTTTTTGTTAAATGTGAGCCAAAATCATCACAATTAAAAGAATAAATTATATCAGAATCATGTTTTAAACGTTTGTTTCTGATCTGCATTTATGTAAATACAATATCTAAATTTGAGTTTTGTTGCCCTTAAGTTCATGTCTCAGCTTTGAGACCATCTATATGCTTATAAGATGACAAATTATATGTAAATGTATAATATACTCTTCCAGGAAATGAATCAAAAGCGTAGTTACAGCGAGTGATTTCAGCCACATGGTTTTATGTCATTTAATTGTGTTTTTTTCAGTTTCTTTGAGGATGGACCACCTCCTTTCTCTCCTTCCCGCCTGCGCTGGTTGAAGGCCATCAATAAAGTCAGAGTGAAGCTGCATGAGGTAGGAGGGAGAGAACAAAACATCTCTCACCTTTTCAAACAGTTAATCAAAAGAAATTATTCTTGTTTGTTGTCCTCCTCTTCCTCACCCTTTCACTTGCTTGCTCTCTTGATATTTATCTAAACTCAACAATTCCTGGTTCTTTGCCCTTCTGTTGTTTGGTTGATTGAGATTCACATGACAAATTCAAAGTCACAAGCTGCTGTTGGGAATGAAAATCATGACAATCGGTTATTTCTAATGTTTATTCTATTTGAATGGCCTGTATTTATAGGGTAAGATGAAGAAATATGTATAGTTTTATTTTTGAAAATGACTAGTTTTTGTAATGTACACTGTTTTGTTTGTAAAATAAGTTTAGAATTTTTTACAGCTCTTTGCTGTTGAGTTCTCATGTTTGTGTTGTGTATTTGTTTTGCTTTTTTGATGCCTTGTGTGTTTATGTATGTGTGTGTGCTAAGAGAGATTCAGATTGATTGTAAACAACCACTGAATGTATCTGTCATTGTAAGTGTCTGCTTACATTCTTAAGCTTTTCCCTGAGTCATACTCTGGTTGCTTTGGTAATTGAAAAAAATGTGTGCCACCCAGTATGCTCTGTTAATATTTAGCTGTAGTCTAGTTTGAATTTGAGAGTTTTTATTTTTTATATTGCTTGATGTGTGCTGCTGGAAAGGCTGTAGGGTGCTTGTTGCTGTGACTTAAATCATCCCACAGTACTAGATGATTGTTAATCCTGCAGGGAAGGCTTTTTTAAAATGAAGACGATTAAATTATTCTATACTACTTGAGGTTTTTGGTGCAATGTAAGGACTGTCAGTGGTTCCCTAACCCATTATACAAAATAGGATATTTGAGACACCTTCAAAAGGTAATTTAAAGAATCTCCAATGGGTTCCACCAGTGTGGCATTCTGAGAAATGCCTCAATTTTCTCTCTCTCTCTCTCTCTCTCTCTCTCTCTCTCTCTTTATTATAGCATAACATTGTCAGTGCAGAGGTTGTCATATAGAATTAGCATTGTGTCCTTGAGTGGTCTTTAGAGACAAAAGGTGGAGAGGGCAGATTCAGTAGGTATAAGAAGAGAGGAGAAATGGCAGTGACAGAGATGACTCTCTTGGTACATCAAAACATGCTAGCAACTGGAGCCCACCACTATATATTTTTTTTAAACAATAGCAGTGTCACTAGAGAAATCAGATAATGGGAGAGAAATAATAGGTTAAAGAAACAATCAAAATAAATGCCATAAAAAGTGTACAATAAACATGTCAATTCCATACATATATAAACATTTGTAGATAATGTAAATGAAAGCCTTTTTCTGCCTCAGAGTAAAAAAATAAAAGGTTTCAGGGTGCTAGTCGGCACCGATAGCCTTGTGGGCAGCGTGCCGACATAGAGCGAGCGTCCCGAGTTAGAATCCCAACTCGAGGACCTTTCCCGATCCCACCCTTCTCTCTCTCCCACTTCGCTTCCTGTCAGCTCTGATCTGTCCTATCATAATAAATGGCAAAAAAAAAATCAGGGTGCTCGCATGGATTTTTGATTGTAGGATTTTCTTCAAAATTTATTCTTTTTTCTTTTTTTCACTTGATCTAACACAAACTAAGTGATAACGTAATTGTACCAAAAAAAAACAAAAAAACTTTGTATCGCAATGCTTAGATGATCCACCAATCAAAATGATGGTAAAACCAAAGAAGGATGTTTTTGTTGATGCTGTTGTTTTTTTATGTTCTCGTTGATATTTGCAATCTGCCTCAGCAGCTGTGTCCTCTGATGCATGCAGCTGCTAGCAGGAGGGACCGTGGTGATGGGTGATTGCTCTGTTGAGACAAAGGCAGTGACAGGGAAAGTATTGGGCAGAAAATTCATCTCCAAATGATCAGTATTTTTCTGCTGACAGCTTAAGCGGTACCTTCAGCACTTGATGTTTGGAGTATTTGTTCAATTTCTTTTTTAATGGATATAAGTGCAGAGGGTTTTCCTTTAGCATGTTATGTGTACTGTATGTTTGCATTATGTTCGTTTTAAGTTAAGTACTAGAGACAAGTGTCAAAAGGAACAAGCAAGACAGACTATGATTATGATTATCTATACATAATCCAAAGTGCTGAATATTTCTTTCGAGAAATAATTTGCCATGGCAACTAAGTGACATTACTATGGAAACACAACCTTGATTGTTGCATGTGGAGCCGCCCTTGGGCGCCTTTTATATGCATATTTCTTGTAGTTTGACTCGATCCAGACAAAACCGTTGATCATACTACATTTCTCTTTTTTAAGGACATTAAGTGCTGGTTCAAATTGCTGTCAGTTGTCTTAAGAATGAGTTGAACCCGTTATTAACAAAGCTTATCCATAGTGTTTATTCATGGTAATTTCATCCAGGATTAGGGAAGTGAATTTAAATGTTGCTTTTTAGATAATTTGATATTATGCTGTCATTATGCTGTCAACACATTTCCCTAAATTTTCATACTGAATTTATTATGGAAAGTAGGAGTCTATTTATTTTCTTTGAGGTGACCTGGTGGAACAAAAGAGACTGGCAATAAAATTTGCCGGACGTAAGCTTTTATGCTAATTAAAATATCACTGTTGTTGTGGTAACCATTAGTATCCAGCTTTTTAGTTTTAATGCAAAGATTCAAAGCGATGACTTAAAATCACACTGCTTCCAGTGATCAAGTGTTGTCGAGAGTGTGTCGAATAATGAATGAATAAGTGCACTTAAATTTAACAGCTGTAAAGCATGAATGGTGTCCCTAATGCTGCTTAGCATTTTGAATTTGAAAAAACCTATGTGTACACATTTAATAGGTGATTCTGAAGCAAACTGCCGTAAACTAATTGCAGGGACAGTTTTGCCGCTGTGGTTAAGGAACTTGTGCAAGGACAAAATAAAACTGTAGTAAATCTTGATTGGCTAATTCTAAATGGCATTGTTGCTCACTTAAACTATGGGAAAGAAATTCTTGAAGGGTTGTTTCACAAGGAGTTAGCAACTGAACTCCCTCATGAATGGCCCTCCCATGAGGCTGTTAGCATAGTGTACATTTGGTAATTTAAAGGAAGAAATTTAGATGACCAGATCACATTTTTCCATGTGATCTTGTGTAAGGGAAACAGGTCAATTTAGCTCAAAGCGAATTATTTAATTATGTGTTATAGGGAATTTGGACAGAATCACTGTAACAAGATTGGCAGCTTAAGACATTAACTTGTAAGCACAAAACACAAGATACTTCTCTTTTCAATATAAATAAGACTTTATTGGATAAATCTAAGACAATATAAACTAATCTAACACACAGACATACGCACTCTTACATACACACAAGTTGCAGGAAGATAGAAAGTGAGGAAAGAAGGAGTTAAAGAGAGTGAAAATGTGAAATCCCAAGTTTATAGCAATATGTGCAATTGCATAGACCTGAACAACCATCAATCATTTAAGTAACCCTCGCATTGAGTTCCATGTGGCTAAAATTTATATTAAATGCACCAGTTCAGCTAGAATCTGGAGGTACTTGCGTTGCTTGTTTAGGGGGTTCCCTTGTTGTCTTCGTTGCAGAAAGGGGTTTTCCAAGTTTGTTGACTGGCTTGGAAGTCCGGTTGTCGTTTGAAGTGACGTCTTGGGAAGCCAATGGTTGGGCGTTGGCTGAAGATGCGTAGTTGTGGGCTGGTTGAAGTTTTGATGCGTTCACAGTCGGAGTTGGACTCGGAGACACTGCTTTGTGGCAAAACTTAACTCAGAATGTGAAACTCTGAACAGAAAAGAAAAGAAATTAAAGTAGAAGCCAGTAAGAAAAGTGACGAGACTAGATGGCGTATCTCCTCAAAAGACATACACAATGAATAATTAGGACATGATAGTCAAATGTGTGGGTTACATACATAATATGAAGTTATGCATAGAAATGATCAGTTGCTCATAAGTACTTTTAGCATCATTTAGGTGCATATATACACGTGAAGGCAGTTTCTGTGCCATTCTGTGAACGTGTGGATATGTTCTGTGAAGAACAAAGTTCAAAAGGGTTTAGAAGGAATCTCAGTCTGGTTCTTGTCTTCTAGGTGGGGGAAGTCCATCCGAGGACGATTAGCTCATGGTTTCTATCTCGAATTTACATGTGATGGTCATGCTGTGCATCTCTTTGACCATTAATCTTGGTTACTTGCCCCAAATTTGACAAACTCCTTCCTGAGTTGGAATTATCAATAAGTGTTCTTTTGTTTTAATGCTGTGAGAATGCTCAAAGCTGCTAGTTGGTGGACTTGCTTCAGACTCGTGGCGCCAGGGTATTGTGGACAGATTTATGACGTTGTCTTGTTATCCTGGGCCTCTTTGTGGAATTTGGCTCTTTGGGTGGTTTTAACACCAATCTGATCGAATCTTAAATTGTCTGATTCACTCTGGTACCCTACACTTGTGTGGCACATTCCTGAGATTAATTTTGAAACCTGAGGTAATTTTATTAGAATAATCTGGGATTTTAAGACCATTTAAACACCACATATTCTTTGTGTATTTACATACTGTTTTTCACAAGCAACACATGACGAGGTTAATATAGAAGCTAATTATAGCTTTTATTGTTTTTTTTTCGCATCACACTTGAGTATAACATTGTGTGAAAAGTAGCAGTCTTTGTTGGCTTAAGGCATTTTTGACTTGAACACATTTAAAATGAGTGTTCTTTTTATGTTCATGACAATATAAGAGGACAGGAGATGGGAAAGATGATGGGAAAGATGATGGGATCAGATTTGTCCTACAGCATTAAAACTGAATTTGAACAGTGGAATGATAAAGTCTTATTTGCACAACGTGTCTGTCCGTTTGTTAGCTCTTATAGTGTAAATTTCACATTTCTTCCTAACACACTTCAGAAATGGCGAGGCATCTAGTAACAGCGCACATACAGTACACACATTCACCTTTTGAGCTGAAGCTGTTGGGTTTTTTTCTTACATGAGAAATGACTTTGTTCTAGTGGCTTATTCAATAACCACAAGAATGATTATTTGGACATTATTCTGATTGTTTTTATTCCAGATATTTAGTTTTTGTTAAAGGCTTTTTGTGCCTATGAATTTACTTCTAATGCATTGTTCCATGCGTCATCTGTCCCAGTGATGACATTTGGCTAAGCATCGTTTTAATACAAGTTTAACAGAAGAATGACCTGATTGATGCACTGCACTGTGGTTCTTTTAAACTTTTACTTATATACCAAACATAAAGACACAAAAAGAGCCATATAGAACACGGGTCTGTTTATGTAGGCCAGTTTTTTTTTTCTTTGTGAAATTGAGGACAGAATATATTTATATATATTCCAGACCGGACGGACATTAATATCCTTCAGACTTCAAATCACTATGCCCATTACAATAGTCATCCTCAGAGCTGGAAAACCCTAGAGAGGCGGAAGGGAGAAGATGTGTCAAAGAAAATCAGAGCGATAGAGAGGGGGAGATAGAGGCTGAGCGGAAGAGAGAGAGAGAGAATTGAGCGAATGAATTGGATAAGGAAGAGTTTCTGACTCTGAGTAGTGAGTATGCACAGAATACTAACTGGAAGGAATCAAAGGCATGTAGGATGACATTGGCTGAAAGTCACCAAAGAAATTCACCCCTCCCAATCGCACCTCAGCTTCCTTTTCCTGCTGATTTCCCTACAGCGTCCACAGAACCTGTGATCACACTGTGACAGTCTTTACTTCTCCAATGTTGTCTCCCTAATCAGAAGATCAAAGAGAAAATGCCTAGAGGGAGTGCGGATGTGAAACGGTGAATGGTATGCCATCCAGTAGCTTGTGTATTCGGTTGATGGAGCATCGATCAGGCAGTACAGAGCATTGTGGAGAGAGAAAAAAAAAATGTTATATATACAGTATGAGCTGTGATTAATCAAGTGTGTAAAGATTTGAATCCTTATTGTTCTAAAAATAATCTTATATAAATGATACAAATCAAATATAAGGGATAGTGTGCATACAATCACCCATTATCAATTAAATAGACACATTCAGGGACATTAAATATTCCTCTGCCTCATGTTGGGGTCCTGATCATTTACTATTTTGTGATAATGAATATAGTAGTTCTCGATTAGGGGCCCGAGGTCCACTAGGGGGCCTCAGGAATCTTCCAAAATGGCTTAAAAATGATTTAAAATAATTGTAATAATTTACCAATTGATATTTGTTATTGATAAATGTGCACAAGATATGTACCATGTACCCTTTTTTAACTATAAAGAAAAAAAATCAGAAACTTTACATGTAGTGTAACTACATGTAACTTTACATGAAGCTCTCACTTTTACAGTTTTCCTCATTGTGGCGTACAGCCTTGATTAAACAAAATTGGCCGATTTTTAATTAGTCCCCTCATGAATTGTTAGCAGATATAAAACCATTGAATTGCCAAATTCTCTGCTGTTGTTGTGTGTGTGTGTTTTTTTTTTTTTTTACTTGTACTCATGTATCCATTAGTTAACTCAAAAATGACAATTCTCATCATTCACTGAACCTCATGTTGTTTCAAACCTATATTACTTTATTTATTTATTGTCTGTTCAGTGAAACCGGGTCAGAAACAACATTACAACCCACTGACTTTAATTTTATGGGCAAAAAGGATTAATGTTCTCGTGTTCCACTGAAGAAAAAAATCATACAGGTTTGGAACGACATGAAGGTGGATAAATAATGACAGTTTTGTTTGTGGATGAACTAATCCCTGAAGCAATTTTTCTGGCAAAAATGACATGGAAAAAAAACTTGCTGCACACATGATGCAACTCATCTAGCACTTTGGACACAGCGGCGAGATGATGTCATAGTGAGAGGAAGAAGAGTTGTAGGAGAGATGTGGAGTGTGTGCAAGCCTCCGCAAGGGGGAGGAAAAGAGAGAGAAACGGATGGATGGAGAAGTGAAGAGTGAATAAGGCAGAAGTGTGAGGGAGAGAGAGAGAGAGAGAGGGAGAAGGAGAATGGGTGAAAGTGTGTGAACACTCACACACAGCTGAGGGTGGACGTGTTCTTAGCAACAAGCCAGAGGAGTGTAGGAGGAAGAGACTGGAGAATCAGAGAGGAGTGGAACACTGACACAAATGTGTGTGAAGGAGCAGGAATAAGAATTACTCGTATATTTGCATGAATTATAGTTTGTCAATAATTGAAATGAGAAGATGGCATTGAAGAGCTTGCCAGGACTATATAGACTTTTTTAAACTATAAATATAATAGAGAACATAAGGAACTGGCAGTGATTTTTTTAAAGGTTAACTTATTGGATTATTGTGGAAGCTCCCTGGAGCTTTGGATAAAAGCTAAATCTGCCATTTTCACTGTATTTTTGAAATTTATTTTACCTTTAGACTTGACCAGTCCCTTTTTATGGACATTGGAATCACAATGTGGAGCTCTTTTTATAATTCCACTCTGTTGGAAAATTCTCACGATATTTTTCACATACACATGTGGTTTAACTGATCTGTGCCCCTTCAACGTGGTAAGTTTTATGTTTTTTTTTTCAGGGAGAAGGAGAATGGGTGAAAGTGTGTGAACACTCACACACAGCTGAGGGTGGATGTGTTCTTAGCAACAAGCCAGAGGAGTGTAGGAGGAAGAGACTGGAGAATCAGAGATCGAGGAGTGGAACACTGACACAAATGTGTGTGAAGGAGCAGGAATAAGAATTACTCGTATATTTGCATGAATTATAGTTTGTCAATAATTGAAATGAGAAGATGGCATTGAAGAGCTTGCCAGGACTATATAGACTTTTTTAAACTATAAATATAATAGAGAACATAAGGAACTGGCAGTGATTTTTTTAAAGGTTAACTTATTGGATTATTGTGGAAGCTCCCTGGAGCTTTGGATAAAAGCTAAATCTGCCATTTTCACTGTATTTTTGAAATTTATTTTACCTTTAGACTTGACCAGTCCCTTTTTATGGACATTGGAATCACAATGTGGAGCTCTTTTTATAATTCCACTCTGTTGGAAAATTCTCACGATATTTTTCACATACACATGTGGTTTAACTGATCTGTGCCCCTTCAACGTGGTAAGTTTTATGTTTTTTTTTTCTTTAAATACTTAACATTTTTAGATAATATTTTCTGTTAGTATTTAGAGAATGTATCTTATTGCAAGCTTTTACAACATTTTAGAAAAGGTTTTGCTTTGTTTTCTGTATTTTGTTGCACTATTTAAATATATTGTTTAAATTATTTGTGTATGATTTCTTCAAGTACTCTATTTACTGTATATAGTTGTATGCAATTTAAACATAAACAGGAATAATCTAATCATCTGAATGCTTTCCTCTCTTATATAAGGTGTCATGCATCCATTGATATAAGTTTGAGTGTAATCGTGTTGGTTAGTGGTACTTTATTGTAATTTAGTGCATGTCCAGTAATATAGATATTGGAGCTGGCTGGTTGTCTCACTCTTATTTTCATTTAGTTGCAGTGACTGTGCAGTGAAGTCAACAGGTTGTTGTTCCATCATTATGCTTGCGTTTCATTTTGAATGTGTGGCAGATTTAATATTTACTTAGTTTGCATGCAAAAAAGTAGCCAAGTTAAATTCAAAGGTTATGTTGTACTGTATGTATTGATCAACAAGCTCTTCAATCGTGACCTTCTATGCATTTCTGGCCTTTTATTCTTGAATGAGAAAAAAACCCAATGCATCTCTATATTAAATATTCTGTTGTTTTGAAAAGTTATTTTCTTTTTGTTCTTATTTGCTTTGGATGTTTGAAGGAACATTTAGACACAGTATGATCAATGAAATGATCAATACCTGAAAATATGTAGCTGATTGCAGTGAAGAATAGATCTGCCAAGTACATTGTTTAGACTGTGTGCCATTGCTTTTGCTTTGGTAGATGAATGTCTGGTCATTTCACTTGACTGTCTGGATTAAATGATTGTTAAAATGAGAATGGAACGTGGGTCAGTATGAGAGAAAGTGAAATAGATTGGCACAGCAATTTTCTATAATTGATCATCATCTTATTGTGCCTTTGCTTGCCGTATAGTTAGAATCATTTTCTATTTTAAGAAAGATGTAATATTTTCACAATTAAAAATTCTGGCATACAGATTTGAATCTTCTATGCGTGTACTATAGAGAGTGTGTCTTCTGTATGTAGCAAGGTCACAGTGTCTGGTATTGACAGCGAAGACACGTGTTTGAACCGAATCTAAAGCCCAGTGAATTGCAAGATTAATTAAAAGCCCTGGCTTTCATCACATTGTGCTCTATACCTACAGACAATTACTCTGTTTCACTTGTAATATAGTAAAGTACATGAAAGATGTGAGAAGTGGTATGCAAAGCTGTGAGCTCTGAAGGAGTCATTGCCAATTAAAATTACAATTAATCTTGCAGTCACGAAGAAGCTGTTTATTTTAACCTTCTATTGCATTATGTCCGTAACAAACATTTTCTTCAGTTTGGCAATAAAATGGTTAATACGTGTTGATGACCATTATCAATTATATTTATTTAATGCACTTTTTGACTTTGGATCACTGCACTCATGAAAAAACAACAACAACGACACACACACACACACACACACACACACACATATATATATATATATATATATGTAGCAGACTCTCACCTATTCAGTGATATTCAAATTTCACCTATTAAATGATTTTAATGGATTTTTTTTTTTTTGCACCCAGTAAACTAATTTTAAAAGTCAAATTATTTGTATGTAATGAAAATTGCTTAATGTTTGTTGCCTAGGAGAAGCATTGTTATTTTTAATCATTTGTTTTTGATTTCGGTAATAAGATCTGTTTTGTGCAGGAAAAGGGGATGAAATATTGGAACTCAAACACTGGAATTGAATTTTTGCCCTTATAATGTCTGCAGTAGGGACTTAAGAATAGTAATGTGTAGCATCTTCCGGACAGCTGTAGGGCTGGGTGAAATGACTCTGAAATGATTTTAGCTGCCCCAAGTGAAACCTTCCTCGAGCACTCAGTGTCACAGACGCCTCACTTTGCCTGGCACCTCTTCTTTTTTTTTCTTCTTCTCGTATACCTTTTTTTTTTCCTACCTTCCTGTCTCAATGTCTCACTGAGGTGAATGTGCTCCATGCTTAAAAGTTGCTGTTGTGAGTGGTAGTGTGTTTACCCTCTGCTTTCTCCTTCCTGCATCCCCTATGCCTCTGTTTGTTCTGTGTCTTTGTCTTCCATGCTTTTAGGTAGACAGCAAACGCATGCCTTGAAGATTTGGGCAAAACACATACGTGCAGAATGGTGTTACCTTTAGCCCTTGTGCTTCAGTGATTTAAAAAATCCACATTAGTGTGCTTCTCACTGTGCTTATGTGGATCACTCACCCCTGAATACCCTTACCTACAGTGAATGACAGAGAGAGAGAGTGTGGAAAAGACAAGGTGAAAAGGCGAGACTGTGAGGCATGCAAGCCGACTAGTGAAGCATAAGACTGTGTAAACAAAATGTGGCATAAAAATGTTTGGCTTTTGAAAACTCACATCCAGTTGTTGCTAGTTAGACAAGTGTGAGTGTACGATCGAGACAGGAGTTGCAGAAGGACTAAGGTATGCATCACATATAACACTTCTGCCTCAACTCACACCATGTTTAACACTGTGGTTTAACCACACTATAACTCATCTTCTCTCAGCCTCATGGTCCAATCTAGCACCACCTCAGAGAGACATACTCGACCGTGTACTTATTTGGGAGAGACTGCTAAAATATGCAGTTGGTGTCTGTCAAAAAATATATGCAGCATGCAGACTCACAGAACAAGGGTGTCAAAATAAGATAAGCAGAATAACTGACTCTCTCTTGAGTTATACCAGTTTACCATCCATGGGTCGCTTTGCAATTCCTGATTGCCTGCATGTGTAACTTGTCTTAAGTTGATGCTTGGGAGTAGATAACAGTATTGCAAAAAAAAGAGAAACATTGATGGGAAAAAAACATAGACGAGTGAGTTTTTTGCAGGTAATTGCCATCTTAGTATAGAGAACCTGACTGCAGGTATAGCACATGGTTTCCATAGCTACTGATCCAGTGTCACATGATTTTGCACAAGCATGTGACATTTTCTCTCCTTAATTAACTCTCCACAAGGAGTCGATGAGCCAGCATGCCTCTTCAGCTCTCCTAAAATTCCAGTTATTTTTATATACTGAAATCCGAAAGTGAATGAAACGTTCCAGAGTCTGTATTTTGCAGATTTTCCATGACAAAATTGTGTCTTGCTGTATTTCGTATTTTAGTATGCATAAGGAATGAGACAGGCATAGCAAATAGTATGATGCACCAAGATATTCAAAGTGAAAAGCCATTTGTGGTTTTAATGCAGCTCTGTTGTAGGCAAACATTATTTTGATTGATTTATGCATTCAGTAGCACACACCTCTATATGTACTAGTAGAAATTGCATATCATATAATGTCAGGGCTGTGTTGCTATATTACTTTACTGTTGCACTGAGTTGCCATGGATTTAAGTGAATGTTCTTAAAAGGTGTTTAGTTTATCTTTTGTTCTTTTTATCTGTTGTATGCTTTCTCTCCAGCAGATAAGCAAAGGCAAAAGTGCTGTTGCATTTTCAGTCTTTGTGTATTACTGCTAGAATGCTGGTATTATGTTACTTTATTTCCTTTCATTTTTATTAACTTTTGTTTGATTGATTGATTTATTTAGATATGTGTTTGCTTCACTAATTTTCACATTATTTAGGTGAACATTTGTGTGTGGTAGATTTTTGTTTGCGAGATAAAAACAAAGGGATCATTTTCAGTGTGTTTAAATGCTAGTCAGCCTAATAGAGCTGCTCATTTTGGCATAAATATAATTAGGGCACATTTCCACATAATTCAAATACATTTTGCCACTGTCAATGGTATTTTGGACCAGGTAATGTGGAAATGAATAATTAGACACTTTCAGTGTATTCTACCATTGATCAAACTGCGCTTTGGGTGAGTCAGAAGATATGCAGATGATAAATTCTCTGTGTTGTTGATTACTTTGTGTTGTTGCAAATACATGACAAAACTTTGATAAAGGAGGAAATTAACTGTAAACTAAATTGAAGGTATAGTACCAAATGCATAATCAGTCATGTACTTTTCTTGACCAAATCAGTAAATTTGCACTGGTGTGATGCTTTAAGATGTACTTTTCCCCTATAGTCATGGAATTAGCCCCGCTTAAATCGACTGATAATCTCTCACTTATATCATCAGATGCTGTATTTCAAGCCTGAGTAATGTGATTCAGCTCTACAGTACGGAAGAAGGGAGGAAAACGATGTTCTCCCGCAACCGCTGCAATGGACAGGATGGCACAGGCGTCCCTCAATATCCCCGACCCAAAAAGAAAACTTCAGCGCCAAAGAGAAGGCAGCCTAATCCCAAAGTTGCTCTGGTGTTGCGTGGGAAAATTCATCGTTTCTTGCAGGGATCTGCAGATCATTCTGTCCAGCCTTCTGGTCTTTACTATGCTGGAATTGAAGAAGAGGATGAAGAGAGGGAAGAGGATGTTGAAAAGCTGCAGAACTACTACAGGAGAGGATTAGCTTCAGCAGAAGTCTGCTGCTCACCTCAGGTGCCAAACGGACATGGGCTGGAAGCGGTTTCTGGGGCAGCTTGTGTTGGGGAAGTGGAACTAAATCGAGAAGGAGGCATCAGAATTCCTTGCACTTTGCAGCACAACAGTAATTCGACAGTAGTTCAAAACCAAATGACCCAAGATCTGAATGGGACTAGGTTTTCGTCTGGAAGAGGGCTTGATGGTGAGCCTAAAAGACAGACGGAGACTTTGCTGTGCAGGTTAAATATGGCGATGCTGGATGAAGTCGTAGAGGGGAATAATGAGGACTATCAAGAGGAAGAATCAAGTGCTATCGTTGAGCACATTCTGAAGGAATTGCGAGGGATCAACAAAATTCAAGAGGAGATTTCAGACTTGAGGGAGTACCTGTCATCTGTTAGTGGCTCTGTTGAGGAGGTCTCTAGCTGTGTAGATGCCGTCCTAATGGAGATCGAATGCATGCGTTCTGGAAACAAATCTGGTGTAGAGACTTGGCCAGGAGCAATGGGTGGCACTGAGGGTCACTCCCACCACACACACAAATCAAATAACACTGTTAGTATAGGCTGCTACACTGTTGAATCCTCAAGTAGCTGTGGTGATATACTCTCAGAATATCAAGTCATTGATGGGAAGCACAAAGAGGCACCAAGGCAGTCTGCTTTCACTAGTGTTGAGACTTCAAACCACAATGCACATCATCCTTTTACACAAGAAGCATCTAATCAAAGGTCTGATGTATCTCAAGGTGCAAGGAGAAGGAAGCTTAGCTTTGGTTACCTTGAGCGCCAGGATGGACAGGACTGTCCGAGCACCAGTTCCCTATCTTCGGGTCAGAGTTCCAAGTGTGAATCTGATCCAGAAAGACCCACCTCTGGACATGACAAAGCAGGGGGTGAAAGTCAGACCTTGAACCCAGTGGCTTTAAAACATAGTGGGAGTGGAGAGAGCGGTTGGAGCGAAGATGATTCTTGCTCCAGACAAGGCAGTTTTGAAGAGGCAGAGTGCTGCACGGGTGAAGTGGACAGCTGGGACCCATCAAGAGCTGTAAGTACTTGTACGATGGGCACCTCAGATCAAATATCCATAGTATCTGGTAAACACTACAACTCTCCTGTTAGTACAAGCAATAGAGGAGATTGGAAGCTGTATGATGCAGAAATGCTGCCTGAAGAACCTGGTTTGGGCTGCCATAATTGCAATGCAGATGGTAAATGTCCTCAGAGCTCTGTTTATCAGAATCACGTGTCTTCTTGTGAAAATTGTGTAGTTCCATTTAAAAGTGAGTCAACAGAAAGTGTGATTGTTGAGCCATCCAGAAACCTTCTATATGAAGGTACATCACTCTGTAATCAAAATGTCCCTGATTGGAAGCCAGGCTCTGCTGATGACAGTAATGTGGCGTTTAAAGTAAAAAAGTTTGGTAGAGCAGTTCTTGATTTCAAAACTGCCTTGAGAGGAGCTCTTAAGAAGATGGATGGAGCTAGTGCTACTATGCCTGGTGAAAGGGTTGAAGTCCATATGCAGATCTCCCCATGTAAGGAACCATATGGAGTGGTAAATACTGAGACACCAAATGTAGACATTCCTCAAATAGAGATGGAGACTACACAAATAGAAACGAATTATTCTGAGCAGCCTCAAGCCATCGGTACCGAGAAAGGTTTCGTAGAGATACCTCAATGCATCTCCACCAAAGCAAAACCTGAATCGCCTCCTCACCAGCAAAATATTGATCATTCAGAACATCCAAATTCTCCAGGGTTGGACTCCTCCACCAGTAATGCATCAGATGCTACATCTGGACATCCAACCAATGCTCATTTACCACAGTGTTTCTCTACAGACATTGTCCCAGACTCTTTTTCCCTCGAGGAACTAGCAGTAGAAGAGGAGCAAAGAACACTGGCGGGGGAAACGCAGCCTCCCACCGAGTCCTCTACGGAAGGAGGTAGTGAAGCAGAGCTTAGTCAGCGGGATGCACGTCGTCTGAAGTGCCTCAGGAGTTTCCAGCAGATTCTAAGGGAGAAGAGAGAGTCCAGAAGACAACTCAGTATAGTGACCATGTCAACATTTTCTGAAGATGATTTGAACTCAGGTATATTGAGTTTGGAGGCTCTAAGCTTTCCTATTCATTGTTCTCCTTCATTGTCACGTCTTAGAAGATCTTGTCTGAAGTTTCAAATTTGCAGTGTTAGTGAATTTCTGTGAACTCAATCTTTTAAAATTTATGCCAGAAATGGAAAGTAAATCATTCTGATGTGCTTTTCCATGGCTATGCACATCAAACGTGTCTCACAAATAACATTTAAACACTTTTTTTATCTGTAAAATATCAGATCTCATCAGAAACATAGCCAGTGGGTGTTTGGTCCTTTCCTGCAGATATATTAGCAAACGTCCTGCTGGGTGTTAAACTACTCTTGTTCCCCAGGCTCAAACAAACTAATTACACTCATCGAATTGAAATGAAAACAAATCTGACATGAAAGTAGAGTGCAGTGAAAATTTAGCAGCCGTTATAAATGAATAATACATCTCAGTGAAACTTTTATGAACTGTCTAGATCAATTGCCAAATCCCCACAGTTATGCAGTTCATGTTCTCGATCCATATACACAGGGTTATTAAACTCCCTGTCTGCAGATGTAAATATGTTCTTGGACAACAAGTTTAATTGCTTTATAATGTTATGTCTAGTTAAAGAGTGCTGTCTAGTTCTGGTTAAAAATGGTGTGATAGCTTTATGTGCTATTTATTGTATTTTCAGATGGAAGCCAGGATGAAGATCAGGTTATATATTTTTCACATGGTTTAAAAAGTGCCTTTGTTGTTTTATGTTTGCACTGCTAGAGATAAATAATGCAGTTTGAAGGTCTTTAGTGTGCATGGTGCTAACAGGCTCCCTTGATTTGGGTTTCCTGCATTGTGTTGAGTTACTTGTGTCCGTTTTATTTCATTTTTTAAATCATGCCTTGTTCTCATGGCTTGTAGTCTATGCTGCATTGTAAACATTACACACATTTTCAGTCTGTGTTATTGATTGTGGCTCATTAAAGTATCCCTCCTGGTTATACCATATAAAATAGAATCTGTGATGGCAGATTCATTTCAAGTTGCTGAGTCAGAATTTTATAGCAATGATTTTTCCCTCAGCCTTTTTGTTATGAGGGGTTTGGCATTACAAATGATTTTGCATAGGGAATTTATTGATTTTGTTGCAATTACATTAACAATTAATCTCTTTTGGAGTAAGAAATGCTTCATTTAGTTGCCAAACGATGAGTTAAGAGATAAAATGGTCTGTTTTTTGACACAGCACAGAGGTGGCATACATGCTACTTCAATAATTCAATAAAGTTATTAAATTATTTTCTAACTTGTTTATTCTCTCTTTTTTTTTTACAAAGCTTAATATAATTGCTTCTTTGAAATATAAGCCTTTATCTTTCTGCATTTACATCAAAAGCAAAAATACTTTTCTCTTGTTAGATTGGGGTTACTATTGTGCATCTTGAAAGTAAATTAAATTGTGATTTTCTGACAGGAAGTTACATTAGAGAGTTCTGAGCCTTTGCATGTCTAATCTTGTCTTGACTAGAATTGTTCTCATGACTGGAACGTTCTGCTTGTATATTCATGAATATAGTGGTGAAATTCAATCAACCAAACGGCAGGGCTTTCTCTATTCCTCTTTCTCCCTATTTCCCACATTTTTATTAAGTGCTGTTTTTGTTGTCTATGTGAAGCTTTAACATTTAATATTTGTTTTAATGCATCACAATTTGATCAACCTCTCAACAGAACATCAATGGAGACCATAACAAACATCCATGGGCCAAACCTGGGTATGACCTCTTACTCATTCACTTTCACTGTTTGAACCGTGTTGTTGTTTAGCTGTTCTTTACCAAACATACATTTTTCCATTACTGGAATATCCATAATATTATCTTTAGGGGAGGAGGAATATTTGGCATTGATAGCATGCCTGACCTTAGGAAGAAGAAGTCTATCCCCTTGGTTAGCGAAGTGGTGAGTGATTTTTATTATTATTTTTTCATATTGTTCCATATTGAAACGCAACATTGTCACATTTTTGGTAATATTTCCCTGTCTACTAATTATATTAAAATATTAGTAATTATAATCTTCAATTGTAATTTAACTCTTACCTAATATAACTGAAATCTGATCTGATCTTTTGTCATCATTTTTTTGAATGCTTTCCTTCATTACTAGGCCATGGTAAGTAAACCTTTCTATTAGTGAATGCTTTGTAAATATATATTTTTTGTAGCTTTTTCAGCTTTTACTCGAAGCAGACTGAAAGGGATTCCTGTATCCTACACATTTTGTAGGCATATGTTTTCATTTTTTTTAGATCTAAATTGTTATTTAAGCTATAACACGGTGTCCTAAAAAGACATGATGTAAGAAGATCCCAGTGACAAGCAATTTGTCTGCCCACACTGAAGGCAAAAGTGCTGTCATTTTTTTCACAAAAAAATATAATATAGATTGTACAGATGTAGATTATATGTCAAAAATGCTCAGTTTCATTTTCAGTGTGTGATACCATCATCTTTGATTTGCTGCTCGATTCTGGTGTGATTGCAGAGCAGTAATACTATATCACCAATGAATGACCGTATGACATCCAATTTTCCAGCAATCTCGTAATTGAATGTCTTCTCTTCACCTTTAAAGAGGGACATCTTATGTGACTGGTGCATTAAAAACCAGACAAGTGTGCATACGATTGAGAAACAGAGCTCTATTTGAAGTACTCGTCTTCTCCTCCAGTTCACTGACATGCCCAGAGTCAGAATAAGTCAGAAATGGATTATATAAAAATATTAGTAATTATAATCTTCAATTGTAATTTAACTCTTACCTAATATAACTGAAATGTGATCTGATCTTTTGTCATCATTTTTTTGAATGCTTTCCTTCATTACTAGGCCATGGTAAGTAAACCTTTCTATTAGTGAATGCTTTGTAAATATATATTTTTTGTAGCTTTTTCAGCTTTTACTCGAAGCAGACTGAAAGGGATTCCTGTATCCTACACATTTTGTAGGCATATGTTTTCATTTTTTTTAGATCTAAATTGTTATTTAAGCTATAACACGGTGTCCTAAAAAGACATGATGTAAGAAGATCCCAGTGACAAGCAATTTGTCTGCCCACACTGAAGGCAAAAGTGCTGTCATTTTTTTCACAAAAAAATATAATATAGATTGTACAGATGTAGATTATATGTCAAAAATGCTCAGTTTCATTTTCACATTTTCAGTGTGTGATACCATCATCTTTGATTTGCTGCTCGATTCTGGTGTGATTGCAGAGCAGTAATACTATATCACCAATGAATGACCGTATGACATCCAATTTTCCAGCAATCTCGTAATTGAATGTCTTCTCTTCACCTTTAAAGAGGGACATCTTATGTGACTGGTGCATTAAAAACCAGACAAGTGTGCATACGATTGAGAAACAGAGCTCTATTTGAAGTACTCGTCTTCTCCTCCAGTTCACTGACATGCCCAGAGTCAGAATAAGTCAGAAATGGGGAACTTTCAGCAATCAGTCTTTGTTGCGACACAATAAAACTGAAACCTACACAGATACATTTGACATGCTGTAGAGGGGACAAAAAAAGCAAAATAAAAACAGGCTTGATCTGAAGCTTGTGACTTTGCACAACAGTTTTCATGCCAACAAACGCTTCTTTTTTTTGTAAAAGTTGGTTTAAGCTGAATATAAACAAAGGTTATTGCACAACTCTGGAAAACTCGATTCTGAATGGTCAGTGGCTGAATTTGGTGGTCAAATATTTCTGTGTAATCAAACTTGGACGCTATAGTTGAACGTTGCCTAATTAAATGTCAATGTGTTCATATATTAAAACATTTGATCATTAGAAGTTAATATATATTAACATACATAGAAGTTACAAAGAGTAACATTATTAACAATAATAATATGTGACCCTGGACCACAAAACCAGTCATAAGGGTCAATTTTTCAAAATTGCGATTTATACATCATCTGAAAGCTGAATAAATAAGCTTTCCATTGATATACGGTTTGAAAATTTGAATATCTGGAATCTGAGGGTGCAAAAAAAATCAAAATATTGAGAAAATCGCCTTTAAAGTTGTCCAAATGAAGTTCTTAGCAATGCATATTACTAATCAAAAAGTTTTAAAATATTTACAGTAGGAAATTTACAAAATATCTTCATGGAACATGATCTTTACTTAATATCCTAATGATTTTTGGCATAAAAGAAAAATCAATCATTTTGACCCATACAATGTATTTTTGGCTATTGCTACAAATATACCCCAGCGACTTAAGACTGCTTTTGTGCTCCAGGGTCACATATATTCCACAATAGTGGTGTATATAACAATAAAAATAATAAGTGGTGTATATAACAATAATAATATATTCCATAATAGTGGTGTTCATTGGTTAAACACTTGCTTTGCCATTTAACATTTACAATGTTACCCATAATTAGAGCTTTTAAGAATTATATAAAAGTGATAAATATTATCATACATTTTATCCTTCATTATTTTGTGTCTAAATTGTAATACTTTTTGTTAATAATCATTTAGATGTGCCATCATGATATACAAGGGATAGCATACTCTGATTTCATTGGATTTGTATGACGCTGCAACTTTTACATTACATTTTCTCCTAGCAATGTAATATCGATCCTTGTAGTTAGCTTTCAGGCCTTTTTTTCATTGACTGAACCTTAACCATGACCTGCCAGCCCCCTCACTCACCCTGTACCACAATTGACTTGCTGAGCAATTGGTGGCTCGAGAAAAGATAAAGCCAGGCCATTTGCGTGTTTGAATCACTGTCATTATCTATGAGAGGATAAAAATTGTGCTCTTATCTCTGTTTTCATGGAAAATCAATCTTTGGAGTATTGGTCTGCCTTTAGCTATGTAACAACCACTGAGAGTTCAGCATGATGTATCAACGGTCTATCTAGGCTGGTTTTTGTGTGTTGTTGGTACTATTCTTTTTATTATTTACAAAGTTAGCTGTGAAATACTAAAAGCTATTTAATTAGACATGGTGCCCTTAATGGCAGGAATGTAGTAGACACAAGCATAGAACAACATTTACCAGGTGTTTAAGGAAACATTAAAGGCAGTTTTGCTAAACCTACTGGGAGAGCACAAAATGGTATAATGAGTATTACTATTACTAATTGTTAATAATTAGGCACATGTTCATATTCAACCTTTGCTCCCCTCTCAGTCTCTTGTGCAGTCCAGGAAAGCAGGGATCTCTCATGCATTAGCTGCACGCTCTTCACTGAAGGACGAAGAACTGGTAGGAGATGCAAAATACACAAACACCTGTTGTCTTTCTGTTTCTCACTTTATTAAGTTGTTTATGTTGTAACAAGAGTAACGACAGAGCTTTTCTTCTGCATTGTGAAATACATTTGAGTGAAACAGATTATCAAAAAAAGTATAAATGAAGTGCATGACTTGGTTCCATCATTGGTTGTTGATTGGATAAATGGTAAATGATTGGAAAAATCCAGCATACGTTACTAGAGGGAAGACAAAAATTAAAAGAAAGATGTGCATGGATGAACTGTTCACAAGATACATTTAAAAACAGAGAGGGTGTATTTTATGCTGACTTTCATGAAATTGCAAAAAGGAACAAAAAACGTTTCTACTCACTGAAAAGCCATGATTGACATCATTGATTATCAATGCCATGTGGACACATGTTTTGTAACCAGTAACCATGTGACATTTTGAATATAGTTTTCAGTAAATAATGATCTGCATTGTGTCATATGTCTTCATTAAAAAGTACTCACCAGGAAAATAAAGAATTTTTAAAAATTAAAAGAAAGAATTATGTCTTTTAGCAGACTTTCAAAAGTAATACACAGTAGCACACCAATCAGTTTATAGCTTTATTACATTAACGGTGCTTTTTTTATTTTTATAGCTTGACAGCATCTGTCTTCTTTTAATTTCATTGCATGGCATTGTGTTTTTCGTGTTGTAATGATAATAGAGTAATTGTTGACATAATTCTAGTTAAAATGTCTTCTATCAAAATGTAAAGGTACCCTTCAAAATGCTTTGGATTGATGAATGTTTTTTTAAACATATTTAAAAAAAAATTTAAAAAGATGTATGCCACCTACACTTTATGTAAATAAAGATGTGATGTGGCTCTCATTTGGTCATCGGTTTGACACCTGTCTGCCCACTTCCATAACTACACCTACAACATAAACCAGGACCAGAATTTATAAAGAGTATCTTTGTACTCTTAACTTTTTACTTCTCAATGCTTTTTCCTATTTTCTGTTTGAACCACTCTTAAAGGGGTCATCATATGCTACATGCACATTTACAAGTTGTTTGAACTGAAATGTGTGTTGCTCCCACGATAGTTTGATTGACGGTAGCGTTTGAGCACAAACTGGACTGGTGTTTTACCTTAGACCCGCCCTGAGTGAGCTGTCATATAAACAGTCCCTCAGAGAGCAGCTTGGAAGAGAGGGGCGGGGGTCAGCAGAGCTCATTAACATTTAAAGGAAAATGCTACAAAACTGCGTGCTCTGAAAAGAGCTGTTTTCGACAGGGTAAAAAACGTGTTTTTTACACTACCATTGAGAAATTTTAACCAAACTATGTTACAGACTTATCATTAAGACCCTAAAGAATCATATCAACTTGTGGAAAATGGGCATCCGATGACCCCTTTAACTACTTCATGATGTTTCATTTCAACACGTCCTACATGTGATCTGGGGTTTGTTTTGAAATGTCTTCTTCAGGGTTGCGTCTAGGGCCCATTTCTGGCAGAAACTATTTTCAGTGTATTTTCTCTCTCTGTAGAAGAATCACGTGTACAAGAAGACACTCCAGGCTCTGATTTACCCTATTTCTTGCACGACACCCCATAACTTTGAAGTGTGGACGGCCACCACGCCTACCTACTGCTACGAGTGTGAGGGTTTGTTGTGGGGCATCGCGCGGCAGGGCATGCGCTGCTCAGAGTGTGGAGTCAAATGCCACGAAAAATGCCAGGAGCTTCTCAACGCAGACTGTTTACAGAGTGAGTCACCAACCAAATACAGAAAAACAAGCAACAACAAAACAATTCTTACTTTAGTGTTCATAGTTCATACAACAATTGTTTTAGCAATATCCCTTATGAATGTTACATCTGTGCCATTGAGAAATGCTTTTTGAATGAAAGTAACCAATTCAGTGAGGAGAAAGCATGTAAAAATGAGTAAGAAATATTTAAGATTATGCACTATGCAATTTATGAAATATATGCCAAAAATGCGAAAGGGTATGAATGTAAAATAGAAACCATTTTGCTCGTGCAGTATACAGTGTTTGTCATGTTTTTGATCCCTTTGTTTATTGCATGTTTTATTTTGCGTTTAAATTATATCATTAAACACTTCTCTACAATTGCTAGGAGCTGCTGAGAAGAGCTCCAAAACAGGAGCAGAGGACAGAACCCAGCATATCATATCGGCCATGAAGGACCGCATGAAGATCCGAGAGAGGAACAAGCCTGAAATCTTTGAAATTATAAGGCTTGTGTTCAATGTGACTAAACTAAACCATGCTCAGCAGATGAAGGCCATCAAACAGACTGTGCTTGACGGAACATCAAAGTGGTCTGCCAAAATCTCCATCACGGGTACGGAAGCAGGGACAGCTGTTATTGCTCTGATACCTTTCAGTAATCTAAATTTTCAAGGAATGGTTGTATAAATGCAGATTTCTAATAGAGCTTTTAATAATATGCACTGTGCCAGCATTGGAATACATTTTACTGATTGTGGGTTAATCTTATAATAGTCTGTGCATTCATGTGTGTTTTCCAGTGGTGAGCGCTCAGGGCCTGCAGGCTAAAGACAGAACTGGTTCCAATGATCCGTATGTGACCGTTCAGGTTGGCAAGACTAAGAAGAGAACCAAAACCATCTACGGTAACCTTAACCCTGTGTGGGAGGAGACGTTCAACTTGTGAGTCTTATACAATATTTTCTGTTCTCTTTGTTCTTTTGGAATCCTGTCTTTTATCTGCTGTGTTCTTATTAGCATTACTTTTCAATGTAGTCAGGAAAGCATTGCTTAGTTGTTGTTATATGTCATCACCCTTGTCTCAGATATTTCTCCAAAGGTTTCTTAGGAGAAGTAAACATAGAAACAAGAGTATAGAGCTGTACAATAAGGCTACGTATACACGACAACGATGTAGTCAAAAATGGAAAAGTTTTTCTCTTGCGCTTTAAAAAAGTTTTGCGTATACACGACAACGTTTTCAAAACGATTCGCTTTTACACATATCCGCAAAAACGGCCAAAAATGCTGTATTACGTATGCCATGCCAGTAGTTGGCGCTGTCACCTTGTTAGTAAACAGTACCTGTAGGGAAGTGACAATTATATGTTGTATATGATGCGTCTCTGCTGTTGGTTGTAATATTGGTGAAGTAAATCCACACTTTGCTGAAGAAGCGTTAGCAAACTCTTGAGCTGCAACAACAGTACCATGTACTCCGCCATTGTTGTGTATGTTTGTTCGCGCCTGCCTTTAAAATCGACATGTACTGCGCATGTCTACATACCTAACACGTACTACGCACGCGCATGACGTCACCGTTTTCGAAGATTCCAGTATTGGGTGTTGTATACACGGAAACGACAACGGTGGCGTTTTTAAAAACTTGCACTTTGAAACCCGTTTTCAAAAATTATGCGTTAAAACATCATGTAAACGGCCCCTCAGACAACAACACTAATTTGTAAAGTATGCACTACTTTTAAAGAGTGTTATACAGGAAGAAAGTACTGCATTGCATTACATTTTACCAATAATCAAATATGGCTTAATACAACAGATAAGAAGCAATAATCTTTAAAATAAACTATAAAATAATCTAAAAAAGATCCTGTGCGTTCCTGTGATATTGGCGTGGTTAAGCAGTGTTGTAAGACAAAACTGCATGAGCACTCCCTTAACCACGGTAATGTTGTGCCTTACCTTTATTTAATAACATGTTGTTTTATAAAAGCAATAACATATTTTCAAGAATATGTTCAAGAATGTTGGTAACCAAACAGTTGCTGGTAGCCATTAACTTTCATAATTAAAGTCAGTGGCTACCAACAACTTTTGGTTGTTTGGTTACCGATAGAAGAAAGAAATTCATACAGGTTTGGAGCAATTGAAGATGAGTAAATGATGACACAAATTTCATTTTTGGGTGAACTATACCTTTAAAATTGGTGTTTAAATGTGACCCTGGACCACAAAACCAGTCATAAGGGTAAATTTTTCAAAATTGAGATTTATACATCATCTGAAAGCTGAATAAATAAGCTTTCCATTGATGTATGGTTTATTAGGATAGAACAATATTTGGAAACTATTTGAAATCTGGAATCTGAGGGTGCAAGAAAATCTAAATATTGAGAAAATCGCCTTTAAAGTTGTCCAAATGAAGTTCTTAGCAATGCATATTACTAATCAAAAATTAAGTTTTAATATATTTACAGTAGGAAATTTACAAAATATCTTCATGGAACATGATCTTTACTTAATATCCTAATGATTTTTGGCATAAAAGAAAAATCGATAATTTTGTCCCATACAATGTTTTTTTGGCTATTGCTACAAATATACCCCAGCGACTTAAGACTACTTTTGTGCTCCAGCGTCACAAATGAAAATGAGCAAATACTTAGTTTATTGAATAAATTTGTTTTTAATAACAATCACAGTAAACAATTCTTACAAGTAATACAGTTAAGTTCATTAACATAACTGTACACTGTTTACAGTTGTCAAAAAATATAGCAACTTGTGTTAATATTGATTAGTTGTTAACTTTGTTGAAATCACAGCTCTCTTTTATGAAGCAGCTGTGATTTGTTCACAAATTTACCTTTTCCTCCCTAGTGAGTGCCACAATTCATCTGACCGCATTAAACTGCGTGTGTGGGATGAAGATGACGATATAAAGTCTCGTGTGAAGCAGCGTCTGAAGAGGGAATCTGATGACTTTTTGGGTCAGAGCATTATTGAGGTCCGAACCCTCAGCGGAGAGATGGATGTCTGGTACAACCTTGGTAAGTTCCTCTGCCTCTATGTATGTTTCATTGTGGGGTGTTATTGAATTTTTTTTAAATGATCTTTTTTTATTCTCCGGGGCTTTGAAAGTACTGTAGCACTCCTGATATAAAGCTGTACAGGCATGATGTCAATTTGTAGACAAACTTGAAGTCTAATTTGCTGTGGGTCCCCTCTGGAATTTTGAAAAGGTTTTATGTTTTGTTCTACAAAAGAAATTACACGCTGTTATATCTCAAACATGAATTTTGAAACCTTCATGTGCTTTAATGCAAGTTGTTACAAAAATGAAAGCTGAAGTTGCTCCAGAAGGGCTAATGAAGACCTTATTTTTCTCATAAATCTAAAACTGATATTTGAAAAACCCATTAGAAATTCTCAAGGGAACCCATGACTAGACAGTGGTAATTTTCTTAAGAGATTTAGAACTACAAACTGAATGGCCCCATTGTATGTCACACTAGAAATTAAACCATCTGTCTGTTTAAGTGTTGCAGTTGCCGTGCAGGTCATAAATGTTCTATGCCTAAAATATGAACTGTGATTTGTAATAATAATAATATATATATATATATATATATATATATATATAATATTATTTTTTCTGAGTTTTAGGACTACAAACTAAATGTATGTCGCACAAGAAATTAAGCCGTCTGTCTGTTTAAATGTTGCGATTGCAGTGTAGGTCATAACTGATCTGTGCCTAAAATATGAACTGTAATTTGTAATAACATACTATTTCTTATTTAATTTTTAAAGTTATAATAAGCCTGATCCCATAAAAATGATATAATGGAATGATTTGCATACATTTAGATCAAAGATATAAGATTGTAACTGTGAAATATGGCAAATTTTACTTTAGCTATTCATGAAAACTTGCATAATGAATTAAATATGTCGAACATTGGCGCTGGACCTTTTACAGTCAGTCAGATGGTCTACAGCCACACGGCTGCTTCTCTCATTGCATAATAATGTTACAGAAAATATGGTTTCTAAAACAATACATTGTTTCTGATGGAAATATTCAGTAAAATCTTGAGTTTGATGTCTTTACATTTGAATATACTGTTTGTTTTCTCTTGGAAAAAAAGGTGATTAAATGTTACTGCATCTACTACTATACTTGGATCAAGGGTCACCATTACGAGATGCGATAAATGAAGAATTGTCTTTCATATCAGATATGTAATGTCCATGTGTTATCTCTAACTTTTGCAGAAAAACGCACAGACAAGTCAGCGGTATCAGGGGCCATCAGACTGCAGATAAGTGTGGAAATTAAAGGGGAAGAGAAGGTGGCCCCTTATCATGTTCAGTACACATGTTTGCACGAGGTAAACCCACTACACACACCACTTTGAATTCTTTTTAGATGACAAATGTCTGTGTACACTATTGTGCAAATAATGTGGGGTTAAGTAAAAAAAAAAAAAAGTACTTTTATTCAGCGTGGATGCATTAAATTTGTCAAAAGTGACCATAATGACAAAAATTCTATTTGAAATAAATGCTGTTGTTTTGAACTATTCATCGAAGAATGTATCATGGTTTCCACAACAGCACAACTGTTTACAACATTGAAAATAATGCAAAATACTAAGCAGCAAATCAGTATTTTAGAATGATTTCTGAAGGATCAGGTGACATTTAAGACTGGAGTAATGATGCTGAAAATTCAGCTTTGCATCACAGGAATGAATGACATTTTAAAATATAATAAAGCACTAAATATAATTAAATTGCAATTATTTTGTACAATTTTAACTGAAGTTTGCATGGAACAAATGCAGCCTTGGTGAGAATAAGGCTGTGAAAATATTACAAATCGATCCTAACATAAAATCTGATCCTAACATAAATCGTATCTAATATATTTACTGTATGCTTGAAAGCAAACAACGCACAATAATTTCTATTGCAAAGCACATCACCGAGCCTCTTTCTCCCTCTCTTTTTTTGTAGAATTTTTTTCACTTTGTGACAGACAGTGAAGGACAAAGTGTGGTGAAGTTGCCCACGGCGCGAGGAGATGATGCCTGGAAGGTCTACTTTGATGAGGTTGCTCAGGATATTGTAGACGAATTTGCCATGCGCTACGGAATAGAATCCATCTATCAGGCCATGACGTAAGCCCTGGAGCATTTTGTCTGTATTCTGACAGTCCTTTGCTGTCGATAGGAAACATCTGCTGGTAGCATTGTGTAACCACATCAATGCCCATCAATAATCAGTCAGGCTTAAAGGGGTCATATGATGCGATTTCAAGTTTTCCTTTCTCTTTGGAGTGTTACAAGCTGTTCGTGGATCTGTAAAGTTGCAAAGACTAAAGTCTCAAACCCAAAGAGATATTCTTTATAAAAGTTAAGACTGGTCCACGCCCTCCTAAAACGCCTCGTTTAAACACGCTACTAACATATCTACATCACTGTGTGGGAAGATTTGCATAACGCCACCCAAATGTTCACGCAAAGAAAGAAGGCATAACTTTGATTCTCGCTGTAGTGTTGTTGCTGCCGCTGCCGCCGCCATGTCGTGGAGACGCTGTGTGTTTCGTTGTGAAAGCGAAACTACTTTGTTTGGTCTTCCAAAAGAGGACACGACTAGAAATCAGTGGTTAAGTTGTATTTACAACACTGTTCCAGAACAGTTCAACCCAAATATTCAGATGTGTGCAACGCATTTTACGGAGGACGAGGACTGTTTCCTGGGTCCTACAATTCCGGTGAATTCAGTTCCCCTGTTTCCCCTTCGCCACGCATGCTGACCCTATACAGTCTATGATGCTGACAAATAATGCTGACTCACAGCCTGTAAGTATGTTTTCATATTTAAAGGATTTGCCACTGATGATTCAAACGTGAGTTTTGAGCAGTGTAGAGTAGCGCTTGTTGTTTGTCATTTCTCCGATCACAAATGCAGACATGGTTTTATGTTTACGCGGCGCAATGCAACGCAACACGTAAAAAAACAATATAAGTCATTATAATCAGTAATTATGTCCCCACTGGATTCAACAAATGCCTCGTTTCTAATGGGTTTTATTGGTTTTGTCTCGTCGCTCCGGCCGGACACGGCATCACAATATGGATGTTGTCTACACTGGATGCGGCGCGGCGCCATGCAATGCGACACGATCCCCATCAGTAAACTGATGCCTCGTTCTATTTTTGACGAACTGTACTGACACTACGTTCAAATGATTTGCAACTGTCACTTTGTTGCGTCAAGTGTAGACAGACTTTTAGCGCAGCAAGGTGTGGACCTTGGTAGACACGGTCAGACAGTGTCTGCTCTATTACAAATAATTTATATATATTTTTTAAAAATACCTAAAACAGAGGCATTACAAGATGGAAATATAGACTAGAAAAGATATTTACATTTGCTCTGTCCTACGTCCATGACTGACTCACTGCGGAGTTGCCAGTTTTAATCTTAACAGCTCTTAACGCCGAATGTGCACTTGGATGGTTAGATACATGATGGGCTAGTATAAAAAATAAAATAACTTAAGGTCTTTCCAGCATTAAGGTAATCATGCTTTTTTTTCTTTTATAATCTTGTCTCAGTTACAAATTTGACTGGTAAATGATAAAGAATGATAGCCCCTTTTGTATTGCATTGCATTGCATATGACAGATTGATAAAAAGACATGCTATTTATGACTGGATGTAATTTTTTATACTTCGCGGTAAAAGTGGCTCTCCGATTGACTTTGCCCTATCAGTGCGGCTCCCATGAAAAAAATAGTGAAGACCACTGATGTAGTGTAATAAAATTACGGTTGAACCACTGATGTCACATAGACCATTTTAATGATGTCCTTACTACGTTTTTGGGCCTTGAATGTGGTAGTTGAATTGCTGTCTATGCAGGGTCGGAAAGCTCTCAGATTTCATCCAAAATATCTTAATTTGTGTTCTGAAGATGAATGAAGGTCTTATGG
The DNA here is from genome assembly GCF_001515605.1 of Sinocyclocheilus anshuiensis. Taxonomy (NCBI): domain Eukaryota; kingdom Metazoa; phylum Chordata; class Actinopteri; order Cypriniformes; family Cyprinidae; genus Sinocyclocheilus; species Sinocyclocheilus anshuiensis. The sequence continues at coordinate 635,430 of NW_015539865.1, forward strand.
GTTTGGAACAACATGAGCATATAATGACAGGATGTTCATTTTTGGGTGAACTATCCCTTTAATTATAAATAATTAGGATTAATAAATCGATACTAACCTAGACTTCTGTCTATTCAATATTGGGACTTGTTTTGGTGAGAGGCAGTGAATCACAATAGAAGGATTGACTTGTTGTTTATGAGATGAGAAGTATTTCTCTCATATTTATTAAAGGAAATGAATATCAGATATTTAAAAGTGACATTTACTATTATTACATAACTGTGCAACGGTTAAGTAATAATAGTAAATGTCACTTTTTTTCGAATAATAAAAGCATGCTCAGTTTCTTATTGGATGTCTGTGTCTGTCCACCTGTAGGCATTTTGCATGTCTTTCCCATAAATACATGCTGCCTGGTGTTCCTGCGGTAATGAGCACACTCCTGGCCAACATCAACGCATTCTACGCTCATCCCACCTCAGTCACCAACGTCTCCGCCTGTGACCGCTTCACTGCCTCCAACTTTAGGGTAATGCTAACTTAGCATCACACACAGCCAATATAGCCTGACCGAAGGACAGTTTAGGGTTTGATTATTCCCTGTGTCCATCAACAGTAAAGCTGCTCAGGACAATGACAAAAAATAGTGATGTAGCTTTACTTTTTCTTTGTTACTAAACGAAAAAGTACCTTGTTATTAGAAAAGCTACAGTATTTTGAATACAACTGTGCTTTTGTATAAATGTGCAAAAGAAATTATTTTATTCAATAAGCATGCATAAAGTGACAGTGAAGAAACATGTTGTCATAAAAGATTTCTATTTGAAATAATTGTTCAAATAAATTATTTTCAACTTTGTATTCATGAAAGCATCTTGAAAAAATGTGTCACCATTTCCACAAAAATGTTTTCAGCATTGGTAATATAAGAAATGTGTCTTGAGCACCAAATCAGCACATTAGAATGATTTCTGAGGGATCATGTGACCCTGAAGACTGGAGTAATGACTGCTGAAACCACAGGAATGAATTATATGAATAATAATATATTAAAATAGACACAATAGTCATAGATTAATATTAAATAATGATCAAATATATTTTATTATATGTAATGTTCTTCTAAAATATTACAGGTTCTTTTAATAATTGAATGTAAAATATGATAACATTTTAAAATTCGATCAAATCTAAACTTTTGAACAGTAGTCTGAGATGCTGAGTAGTTTAATGATACTGATGCGTAGTGGAACGATATAATCGGAAAAATCCCCACAGCTAATGCGCGCACTAATTGATTTATCTGTCTTGAACATGCAAACACATAAAAGCGGAGTGATACACACATTGAAAAGTCCTAGTGCTGTTGGACTAAATGTTAGCGCTTTTGGAATGTTGCTCAGCCATATTCAAAGACCGGAAATACGTGTTGTGTAAGATATAATGTCACATTTGATCACAGAGTGATAGTGAGTTTGATTGTTATAATCAGAGTCACATAAAACCTTTGATCCCAAATGCACTGAGGCTCTCATACGACACAGCTGAAGATGCTATCGTGCCAGCTCATCCTATCAAAGCATAAATACAGCTGCTTGGATTTGTGCACAGCACAAACTCTCACATCTCCTCCTTTTCCTGTACTGGACCCTTCTTCTGTAGGAGTCTTGCTCATACAAGGATTTTGAAAAGATACAGCATGGTGAATAACTGAGACCTCGTCAGTGTCCCTGAACCTTTGAATCCCTTTCAGGTTTTCTCATTGCCATCAGACGGATTTATCCTAAAGCCTGTCTGTGGTGTGTTTGTACAGTATGTTTTTGTTCATGTGTGTATGTGTGTCCACGCTCTGTGTCCTTGGCTCAAGGTCTAGATTCCATTCAAAGTGAGACTGGTGTCAGAGAAACACATCTTGTGGGGCTAGTTTTTGCTTACTCCATAACTAAATCATACTTTGCCTTTCAAAACACAGAAAGGAACAGCCAATCCTTTGTTGTTTGTTACATTTTATTCACCACTGACTCATGTTTCTCTCTGTTAATGCAGAAAGATCGCTTTGTTAGACTGCTGGATCAGCTCCATAACTCTCTCCGAATTGACCTGTCAACATACAGAGTAAGTATTCATCATGTTCATTACCATAACCTAATCTACAGGCACAGTTTATGCAGTCTAGGATGGTGTGGTGTACAACAAATTACAGCTTAGTTGGAAAATGACACACATTAAAAAATATTTTGCTTACACATGTTGTTATTTAGCGTCGTTTTGTTCTTTTTTTGGCATCCCATTTTATTCTTTGTTGTCATACTGCATCTTATATTTCTCAAGCTCTTCACTGAAACTGTTGTCTCCTTGGTAAACTTTTGAATTTTTTATTAGGGGGCAGAGGTGTAGGCGGTTATTTATTTATTTTAATACTGATAGATCTTTAGTCATTATTAAGTCATTAATCTTTAAAACTTTCATTATTATTTTATAATCGCCAGAATCAGAAAGAGCTTTATTGCCAAGTATATTTGCACATACAAGGAATTTGTTTTGGTGACAAAAGAAGCTTCCAGTACACAGAGAAACAACAACATACAGATAATAAAAAATAAAGATATGTGAGTAAAATCAAGTGTAGCGTTAGTTCTAGCAGGTCACGTTAGTCAAGCTCACATCAGCGGACTCTGCTGATCCCCATCTACCTATAGGAATACGACACCTATCTAAGCATTCATATATAAGGTCCTCAGTATTATCAGCAGTTTTCGCATTGCTCAATAGCTAATTACCCTCCTCCATCCCCAGCTCCTCCTCTGTCAGTCAGGATTCAGCCTTCTGATTATCCTTTGAATCAGACTAATTCTAAAATGTGTAGGCTACATAAAATTATTGAACTTTAATGATATCTGCAATACATTTATGTTAGTTCTGTTTACCCTGGGGGGGTTATCGCTGCTCTCCCTGCTCTCATCCATGCTAGGCTGCATGGATGCGCAGGGAGTTCTTGCCCAGAACAGAACCATACCGCCAATCCAAACTGTATGCTAATTGTCAATCATCTTTGACTATAGTGGTTCTGACAGAAATAAACATATGTGTAGATATATATAAATTAACAAAATAGACAAAATTTGTATGTACAGGTGTTCTGTCCATCCATCCATTCTTCAAGCCACTTGTCCACTGTAGGGTCACAGGGACGATGGAGCCTTGGGCTAGCATCTCGGGCAGCATATTTTACTTTATTATTATTATTATTATTAATGGAATTTTATGGTTTAACATTGAAAGTGGGGTCATGGAAAAGAGTAAAACAATGCAATTCATGCATAATGGGCATTTTTGCTAAATGTTTGAATGTGACCTTCATGTAACAAAGTGGAAAAAAGAAAATCAAACTTCGAATAAAAATTTTATAAAATGTTTGTTTTATGCACAAATCATGATTCGCCAATCAGTTTACATATGTACATACATTTATTTATTTATTTAGAATTATGCGTTTCAGAACAATATTCATTATAGTGCAGTCTGAGATGCAGCTGATCACAGTCAGGTCAATATATATGTTTTTCCACTGGTTCTGAGAGTGCCTAGCATGTATACATTTTATAAAGATTTATAGACTTGATCAGTAAACATTGTGCGTGTGCATATATAAGTGATGCGTTGTTTGTTACTTCTCAAGTATCCATTTTACCAATGTCATATTGTGCTTCTCACCCAAGCTTCCTGTGATCTTCATTCTGTCCCTTTGATCTCCAGAATAATTTCCCAGCCAGCAGTAAACCACGTCTAGCAGATCTCAAATCCACAGTGGATTTGCTGACCAGCATTACATTCTTCAGACTGAAGGTAAGATAACGTACCTCTAAATCAGATCAAGCAACAGCATGCTGTAGAGCCCTTCTTGTTGTTTTATACAGGGATGTAGGTCTTATTTGTAATACATATATTGAGTGACAGATCCTATAGAGATGAGTAATTCAGTTGTGTTTCATATATTCTTGAGTAAACGCTCCGTCATTTCTGTCTGCCTGAGTTCATACAGTAGAAGAGGATAATAGAATGTTTGAGACGAAGATTGATTTCTTTGTGCTGTAAGAGAGAGGCTTTTGTGCGGGCTTTCATAACGGAGATTAGTCACTATTGATTTGTTAGCGGGTGTTACATTGTTTTTATATAGATGTATTCGTGTCTTCTCTGGCGCCCCCTGTGTCCAGGTTCTGGAACTGCAGTCTCCCCCGCGTGCCGCCCATGTGGTCAGGGACTGTGTGAAAGCGTGCCTCAACTCCACATATGAGTACATCTTTAACAACTGCCAAGAGCTGTACAACAGACAGTTCCAGCCGGCCGCGGAGCCTGTGAGTAAATACATTCGCGTCATGCACAGGTGTATGTTTGCATACACACAGATGGGATGCATACGCTTGTGTTTGACAGTAAGTTTGGATATCTCTGTTTAGATGATGTCATTATCAGAGGTTGAATTTCTTATAGGTAATACCAGCATTTCAACATGGGACATCAGCCTGAAATGAGTAATATTTTATAGAATTTATCTGTTACCATAGAGACCACATTTGTTCATAAAGGTCAGGCCCATGAATCATCAGTACAATTTCTTTCATAGACTTTTAAATCTATCTATCTATCTATCTATCTATCTATCTATCTATCTATCTATCTATATATAAAAACCCATTTGTTATGTAAACATATACTGTATACAGCAAGCTAACATTAGCGAAAAAGACAAGAAAAACCTAAATGTTAACTTCTAAGGGCATTTTACACGACTACAACTACTTGTAAAACACACCTCGACCATCTACAAATTATCTCAAACTTGGCAAATAGCATTTGAAACTCTCTAATATCAAATATACTCAATTACCTGAATTCCAAGCAGCAAAAATATCCACAGATGGAAGGTTGAGGTACAAACTTTCTTGTGAGAGAAATAATGGCTTGTGAAGTGTCTGTCTATCTGTCTGTCTGTCTGTCTGTCTGTTGTTCTGTCATTTTATCTATGTGTTTTTCTGTCACTTTTATGCCATTCTGTTGTTTTATGTCGTTCTCTATCATTTTGTCGTTCTATGTTGTTTTTTATCTGTCATTCTACCTATTTCTTTCTATATCTGTGCTTTTCTGTATCTATCTATTTGCTGTTAATTCGTTATTTTAACTGTTGTTTTGTCTGACTGTCATTCTGTCTAATGTTCTGTCATTTTGTCTGACGCTTTGTTGTTCCTTCTCTTGTTTTGTCTGTTATTTTATCTGTTGTTCTATCTACCTGTTTATCGATCTTTATCTGTCCATCTATCTATTGTTCTTTCGTTCTATCATTCTAATGTCTTTTGTTCTGTCGTATCATGCGATTGTTTATACAACAGAAACCACAAGAAAAGAAAGAGGGAGAAGAGGGTGAAGAAGAGGAAGACAAGAAGGATGAGAAGGAGGAGGAGAATGCTGCTGTAGAGGAACCAGGACCAAGCATACAGAATTTGGACTTCTGGCCCAAACTCATCACCTTAATAGTTTCCATCATAGAGGAGGACAGGAACTCCTACAGCTCGATCATAAATCAGTCAGTCACTGCACAGATACACACACAATATCGCACGCAGACACACTGAGCTGTTATATTTGACCTGGTGTGTCCTGTGCAGGTTTCCTCAGGAGCTGAATGTGGGGAATGTCAGTGCTGAGGTCATGTGGACACTCTTTGCTCAGGACATGAAGTATGCACTGGAAGGTATGAAGAAATATACATTTATATGTATGGGAAGCATGTGTGCCCTCAAAGGGGTCATGAACTGAGAAACCAAAATTCCCTTGATCTTTTGACATATAAGAGTTCATTGTACTATAAAAACATCCTTTAAATTTTAGAACTCAAAACGTTCCCTTTAGTCTAAAAACAGCTTATATTGAAGGCAGTCTGCCAAAATGACAGACTGTGGAATGTATGACTATATGATGTAATAGTGTGGCTAAACACCGCCTCCACAGAAGATCTGCATCACTGCCTGTGTTTAGCCCCGCCCACCGATTCACGCATATAGTGTAAATAACGAGAGGAAAACACAGGTCTACGCAGAAATTAAATGATAAAGAATGCTCCGACGACAACAGGACGCTGGAAAATCAGTCTTTGCATCGCCAACATTAGGAAAAAGTGGATGAACTTTATATTTAATGAAGTTCCAGACCACGTCAGTAAGAACTTGGTCCTTTGTTCATTCATTTTATCGTGGATTCCTTTACAAACAAAGCACAATTTGACTGGGATTTTTAGAAAGATTGAAACAAAAGATGATGCTGTTCCGACTATATTGGATCAACACACAAGTGTGAGTAAGTGTTTTTATTAAGTGATCACTATTGCTTTGTCTGTTATATATGTTTGATATGTTCTGAGTATTTATGCGTTTTTAACCTAAATCACAGTAGCGTCCATCTGTAAAGGATGTAGGCTGTCAAACATACACAACTGTTCAATCGCATCTGTGGGCATTTACTTCCGAGTCTACAATCCAATGGAGCGTTCTGATGAGGGCGGTTAAAAACAGGACAGAAAATAGCCTATTACTTCTAAATGGTGTAAAAATCTTGATAACATTGTAAGTGGTAGTACAAAATAATAAAAAAGGCAGTTCATGACCCCTTTGAAGTATGTCTGTGTTCACTTCAAATTTATTTGAGATTACTCCTAACATCATTCCATCTTTCCTTTTTATCTGTCTTTGTCTTCAGTTCTTAATCATATCGTCTACAAACATTGGAAGAATGGTAAAGGTCATAATGCTATATAAGGCCTTTTGGAGTCATGAGAATGTGAACTTGGGCATACGTTTCTTGTTATAGATGCAAGATAAATACACCACTCTGTTGCACGCTAAGTAATGTGTTAACCTCAAAGGGGGCATAATAAAGCAATAAGCCCCAAGAAGCCGTGGTTTACAGTGAATTTATAACCGCTAAGGGGCGTTGTTAGGCACGATGTGAAGCGGAGTGCCTAAAACCCCCTTAGCTGTTATAAATTCACTGTAAACCACGGCTTCACGGGGCTTATTGCTTTTATAAAACTGTCATTCCATATATGTAGTAAGGTTTCACAAAATAAAACAGAGCAAATAAAGTGTAATGATATAAATAAAAACAGTATTCTTCCACCAAACAATGTAGTTCCTCAGAAACAGTTGTGGTTGCAATAAAGTGGTTGCCAAGCAACACACAAAGTAAACAAAGGTGTATGTTTGTAGAGTAATTTACAACAGCTTCGAACGTGGCTCAACCAATCAGAATCAAGAACCGGAACTATCTGTTTTATAATGTACCTTTGAGAAGTAATGTGAATTTGCAATTGAAATGAGTTGTGATTTCAACATATTAGGCACTGCCTCATCCTTAACAGATTCTATAGCTTTGATACCAAGTGGAATGTTAGTAGAGTTAAGTTGATCAAGTACAACATCTGCCTTACATCCTCCTTACTACCTCGCCACAATTATGTGGGCCAAATTACTGAGTGTTGAATAATAAATATGGCCGGTGTTGTGTTAATGTGCTCATTCTTGTGACCAGTGTTGGGGAAAGTTACTTTTAAAAGTAATGCATTACAATATTGCGTTACTCCATAAAAAAGTAACTAATTACGTTACTTAGTTACTTTTTATGGAAAATAATGCATTATGTTACTTTTGTGTTACTTCGTGTCACCTGGGCTGGGCTTGCTTATTTGTTATTTTAATAACAAAAACACGTAAGCTATATTTTTGGCAGCGGCTTAACACAGCAAAAGAGAAAGAAACTTACATTCACAAAATTCAAATCACAAATAATACTACTAATGATAAAGAACGGGTTGAATGTTAACCACTTTCGTTTCCATATAACTATAAACTATGATAAAAGTTGATCAGTCCGTACAGTAGAATGCAGAAGAAGACATTTCAACACACTTCAGCAATAAACAGAGACACACAAATGTTTGTCTAGAGTAATTTTTGCTTATTAGTATGGTTGAACTGGATCATCGAAGGTCAGAAGCAAAGACATTGGTTAATAGAATGGGATTAAATACATAAAGGATATTTGTGTTGTTTAACATTTAATTATTGCAGGTTTGCGTCATATTCTGAGTTGCATTATTTTTATTCATTTTGAGGAATAATGAATCTGTGTGTTGTTGTTTTTTTGTGAGTGAGATGAATTAATGCATATTCATATTTATTTTAGAACTACAGTAACATCTTCTGATTTCTCTCAACATGGGGACAGGAGAGCTGTCAATCAATAAATTGAAAAAAAAAAAAGTAACTTGCGTTACATATTTGAAAAAATAACTCAGATATTCTCTTGTAAATTAAAAAGTAATGCGTTACTTTACTAGTTACTTGAAAAAAGTAATCTGATTACGTAACTCACGTTACTTGTAATGCGTTACCCCCAACACTGCTTGTGGCTATGCACATGATCGACTTGTTTTTGCAGTTAAGTTTTAATAATTTTCAGTGTGGGCAGGGGAGGGAGCTTTGCGTTGTTAAGGTTTCATTTCAAAAGAGCAAAGCAAATCCTGTTTTCGACGATAAAACCCCTTTAAAGGTTCAAATCACTCTTTTTGGTCTCGAGTCCTCACTCTCTCATTGCTACAGCAGAGTTAGAGAATAGAATCCCCTGGTTTCCTTTTAGATCTTCCAAGTAGGAGTAAACTAGAGTTAGACTCCTCATTGGAAAAAATGATCTTTTCCTTTTGATGCCAGCATCCTTTTCTCACACCTGTACTTTTTTTTCTGTTCTTCATCTCTTCATTCTCTCCTGCCTTGTTTTCTTGATTTTAGCACCTGCCACATTCCATATTCGCAGACTTGATTTTTATGCTGGTAAGACATACTGTATGGTTAAGTCTCTGTGAGAGTTTATATGTGCACATGTAACACTACTGTTCAGAAACGTTTGCGGGGTGGTAAGATTTTTTGATGCATTTGAAGAAAGTCTCCCCAAGGCTGCATTTAATTTATCACAATTAAATGTAAAATAAAAATGTATTCCTGTTATGTTAAAGCTGAATTTTTAGCAGCCATTTCTTTTTATTTTTTATTATTGTATTTTTTTTGTTTACTTTTTATGGTCGATTTTTTTTTATTAGCAAATTAATTATTATTATTATTAGTGTTGAAAACAGTTGTGCAGCTTAATATTTTATTAGCAACTTTATTATTATTATTATTAGTGTTGATAACAGTTGTAGTTGTGCAGCTTAATATTTTATTAGCAACTTTATTATTATTATTATTATTATTAGCGTTGAAAACAGTTGTGCAGCTTAATATTTTATTAGCAAATTTATTATTATTATTATTATTGTTAGTGTTGAAAACAGTTGTGTAGCTTAATATTTTATTAGCAACTTTATTATTATTATTATTATTATTAGTGTTGAAAACAGTTGTGCAGCTTAATATTTTATTAGCAACTTTATTATTATTATTATTAGTGTTGAAAACAGTTGTGCAGCTTAATATTTTTGTGGAAACCATTATACATTTTTACATTGGGAATGTAATTCTGAATATAAAATTCAAAAGAACAGGCATTTATTTGAAATGGATTCTTTTTTTGTAACAATGTGTAATCCTTTACGGTCACTTTTGATCAATTCAATGCATCCTTGCTAAATAAAAGTATTAATTTATATATATTTTTAAAAATCATACAGCCTTCAAACTTCTGAATCGTAGTGTGTGTGTGTGTAAAATGCATTTTTAATCATTAGCCTCTGTGAGTGAGTACAGCTAGGGACTTTCATATAGAAAAAGCAGTTCATTCTTGGTTTATAGCTTGTTGAATAATGCATTTGTTGAAGCCAAAGGAGAGTAAATGTTTACTGGGTTAAATTCGTGACAAGGTAAGATGAAATTAAATCCGTCGACTCACACTTGTTGTTTCCCCAGAGCATGAGAAGCTGAGGTTGTGTAAAAGTGCAGACTACATGAATCTGCATTTCAAAGTCAAATGGCTCTACAACGAATACGTCCATGACCTGCCCGCCTTCTCCGACACCGTCCCAGAGTACCCATCGTGAGTCACGCTCTTCCAGAGCATCTTTAGCTACACTTTTCTCTCTTTTCTTCAAATAACCTGCAGTTTGTTCTTCTTTTGAGTAGTTTAATGTTCTCACTCACACACTGTCATCACCTACAGTCTCAAATCGACTGGGATCCCTAGTTGATGCTTTCCTCTGTTGTTTAAATGCTCTTGACCACTTGCTGCTTCGCTGCCCCTCTGCTTTATTCCTCCTCCTGTTTCTCTACATTTCTTTTTCATTTCCCATCTGTAGGTGGTTTCTGCCATTTGTTCTCCAGTGGCTGGCTGAGAATGAGGAAGTGTCGATGGAGTTTATGCATGGAGCCCTTGAGAGGGATAAAAGAGAGGGGGTATGGTTCAGAAACTGCTGTATAACCTTTCTGTGTGGTTCGCTGTCTTATATATGGCTTCTTCGCTCTTGGTCTACCAGGCTTTAAAACAAGCCTTGTCAAACAAAATTGCTGCTTGCTGTCTATACTATCTGTTAGAGGGATGATTTTTCTTCAAATTGCTAAATGTTTTCTTTTAGTTATGTAAAGGGCCAATTTAAATGGTTTTAAGAAATGCTTTCTACAATACGTTCATCATTTATTTATTTATATATTGTTCAAAATTTGTATTGCAATATCATATGATGCGATTTGTATCTGTAAAGTTGCAAAGACTAAAGTCTCAAATCCAAAGAGATATTCTTTATAAAAGTTAAGTCAGCCACGCCTACCTAAAACGGCTCGTTCTAACACGCCCCCACATATCTACATCACTATGTGGAAATAAATGATATTTAAAATAGCATCATATGACCCCTTTAAAAAAATATATAAAAATGTTTTTTGAAAGAAGTGTCTTATGCTCTCCAAGGATCCATTTATTTGATCAAATATATGGTGAAAATACTTATATTGTGAAATATTATCACAATTTAAAATAACTGTTTTCTATTGTGATATATTTCAAAATGAGATTTTTTTTCCTGTGATGGCAAAGCTGAATATGCTGATTTGGTGCTCAAGATTTTTTTTTCTGCTTAATATTTTTGTGGAAACCATGATGCATTTTTTAAGTTCAAAAGAACCACATTTACTTAAAACAGAAATCTTTTGTAACATTGTAAATGTTTTTTTGTTGCTTTTGATCAATTGAATGCATCTTTGCTGAATAAAAGTATTAGTTTCCTTTAAAAAAAAACAGCTCTTTTGGGCCTTGTCTCAGACTTTCAATCCTAAAATATGTAAATACATCAGAAATATATGAGCATTTCATGTTTTAAACTATGATAATATAAACAAAGACTGAATTTTAATGTGTATTGTGTTAAAATATCTATTTTTATTAGTTTCCACCACACAAACCATTTTGCCCCAATTTTTCCCCCTGAAAATTAAAGCAAGAGCATGCCTAAGATGAAATGTGATTTGTGAAGAAAGCATAAAAAAAATCAAGTTTAATATTTTTAGCATAATTTCTAATCAACATTTTGTAATTTTGTCAAATTATGCAAAAAGGTGTAAAAATATGATTTATTTCTGTGTATTTAGGATTCATAAAATGTTGTTGTTCATTGCACAATTCTCATGACATTTGGATGACATTAAAGGGGTCATATGATGCTGCTAAAAAGACCATTATTTTGTGTATTTGGTGTAATGAAATGTTTATGCGGTTTAAAGTTTAAAAAACACATTATTTTCCACATACTGTACATTATTGTTTCTCCTCTATGCCCCGCCTTTTTGAAACGTGTCGATTTTTACAAAGCTCATCCTTCTGAAAAGCGAGGTGTGCTCTGATTGGCCAGCTATCCAGTTTGGCCAGCTATCCAGTGTGTTGTGATTGGCCGAATATCTCAAGTGCGTGTCGGAAATGTTATGCCCCTACCATAGTGTTGATGCCGTGTCCGGCCGGAGCGACGAGACAAAAACATTAAAACCCATTACAAACGAGGCATTTGTTGCATCCAGTGGGGACGTAATTACTGTATGACCCCTTTAAGTAGAAATATTCAATAAAAACAAACAAACAAAAAGTTCCCGTAGCTAAAGAAACCGCCGACTAAAAATCTCCCCTGTCATTTCCACAGTTCCAGCAGACATCTGAGCATGCTCTGTTCTCCTGTTCGGTCGTGGACATCTTCACTCAGCTCAACCAAAGCTTTGAAATCATTAAGAAACTAGACTGTCCTGATCCTGGAGTGGTTGCCCAGTATAATCGACGATTTGCCAAGGTGAAGATCAACAGGCCTAAACCATACTATATACTACATTCAAAAGACTTTTCCAGAGAAACTGGAAAATAGACAAGCAGAGACTGACAGAAAGATAATAGACGGAAAGTCGAGGCAAGAGAAATATAAGCTGCTGGCACACAGAGTGTTTGTCTTTAGACCATCACCATCGGTTTCTCAGCCTGTGAGTCATATCTAACTTAGACGTCTGACGCAGAGACATCTTTGTTGAAGCCTACACAGGTTTTGTAGGAGCTGAGATGCATTTACATTTCATTAGATTTTAGTAAAGACAGTGACTAAATACTAAATGCAGTTATCTGACATGATCGTAATCATGGTGTTTTCTGAAATCATTTTTATCGGTAGTCAGCATATTGAGGTCTATTTCAGGGAACAAAACAGCAACTTAATGCATCTTCAAAAAAGTCCATTTGTTTTCAGACTACCAGTTCAGTACATGGTGTAGTTCATTTACTCTACATACCATTTGTGACCCTGGAGCACAAAAGCAGTCTTAAGTCGCTGGGGTATACTTGTAGCAATAGCCAAAAATACAGTGGGTACGGAAAGTATTCAGACCCCCTTAAATTTTTCACTCTTTGTTATATTGCAGCCATTTGCTAAAATCATTTAAGTTAATTTTTTTTCCTCATTAATGTACACACAGCACCCCATATTGACAGAAAAACACAGAATCGTTGACATTTTTGCAGATTTATTAAAAAAGAAAAACTGAAATACCACATGGTCCTAAGTATTCAGACCCTTTGCTCAGTATTTAGTAGAAGCACCCTTTTGATCTAATACAGCCATGAGTCTTTTTGGGAAAGATGCAACAAGTTTTTCACACCTGGATTTGGGGATCCTCTGCCATTCCTCCTTGCAGATCCTCTCCAGTTCTGTCAGGTTGGATGGTAAACGTTGGTGGACAGCCATTTTTAGGTCTCTCCAGAGATGCTCAATTGAACTTAATTTGGACAACTTTAAAGGCGATTTTTCAATATTTAGATTTTTTTGCACCCTCAGATTTCAAATTTTCAAGTAGTTGTATCTCAGCCAAATATTGTCCTATCCATACATCAATGGAAAGCTTATTTATTCAGCTTGTATAAGCTGATGTATATGTATAAATCTCAATTTCAAAAAATTGACCTTTATGACTGGTTTTGTGGTCCAGGGTCACATTTAGGTGTAATAGTGTTCTTTCTTTTCCTTTTCCCCCTTTCTCAATCAGACCATCACCAAAGTGCTCCTGCAGTATTGTGCTATTCTAACCAAGAGTTTCCCCTCTTGCTGTGAGAAAGAAAAGACGGTGAGTGTTAACAAGCACACAAACATTATATTTGTACCCAATTTTTGAACTTACATGTCTGTTAACATGCATTAAGAGTCCAAGTAGGTCTAAGTTCTGTCTCTCTACATGTGTATATTTATTTTTCCTTGTGCTGTTCGCTCTTTCCTGCCTCTGCTGCAGCACTGTGTGTTGATGAACAACGTTCAACAGATGCGTGTGATGTTGGAGAAGATGTTTGAGTCAATGGGAGCCAAACAGGTAAGTGAAATATGAAGTTATTACCGGCCTTTTAAGCTTTTTTTTTAAGCTGTCTACAGATATAGCACTTTACAAAAACGTTCTGTGGTGGTACCGTATTGGCCCGAATATAAGACGATGTTTTTTTCTTGGAAATACATCTGGAAAAAGGGGGGTCATCTTATAATCAGGCCAATACGGTACTATTGTAAACTGACATATAACAGGGAAGAAGCCATTCAAATGTCCAGGAAACTATGGTTACCAGTGGTACTTTTTTGTTTGTGCAACAAAAATGTGGTGCCTTATAAGGTACACTATCGTTCAAAATTATGGGTTTGTGAAGATTTTTCTTACAATTTTGAAAGACGTCTCTAATGCTGACTAAAACTGCATTTATTTGATAAAAAATACAGTGAAAACGGTAATATTACAAAATAAATTATTAAAATGTACAATAACTCTATCTGTTTTAATATATTTTAAAATACAATAAATTTTTGTGAGAGCAAAGCAGCCTTTACTCCATTTTTTTATGTCGTCTTATCAAAGAACAGCATTTCTTTACTGTCCCTTTTTATCAATTTAATGCTTCCTTTCTAAATAAAACTAAAACCAATCTTACAGACCTTTAACATTTGAATGGTAGTGTACCTCATTTAGCCAAAATCTAAAATAGCATCACGTTACCTCAGGATGCACCGAATTACTCTGAATTTGTGTATAATTTTTATGCTGCTTAGAGTATCGAGTTGTTTGCTCGTGTAACTGGAGAAACTGAAGTGTATGGTTTTGGTTTGATGACGCTGGGCCTGCTGGCATTTTGTGCATGATATACTTGTGGTGAGCAATGAACTGAATGTTTATTATCTGTCATGAGTTTGTCCAAATGTTCCACATCTTTTTGGAAATACTGGTGAATCATCTGCTGCAAGACATGAAAATGCCATTTCTATTTTTTTGACGTCAGTGTGTTTTTTGTTGCATTTTTCTGTAGATATGTGTGTGTGGTGAATGTTTATAGTAGCTGAGCTAACCATATGCATTTTTTTGTGTATAGTGTACTGTTGAGGAAGAGCGGGTAGGTGAAGCGATGTATTTTTGAGATAGATTATCCCTATAAACCCTCTGTGTGGTTTGTGTGCCTTAGTAGGTGTTGTGTTTAGACTCTTTCACTAGGTTGCAGTGCCCTTTTTGCACCACCTTATGCCACCCAAATGATTCAGCCCTCCGCAGTGTTGTTCTCTTAGTATAAAATCCCTAAATTACTTTAACGTTGTTCTCTATTTTCACTCCCAGCTGGAGAATGAGGAGGAGCCTGAGGACGATGAGGAGGAGGTGTGTTGAGAGTGTTTATGGATAGGGTCCAAAATGAACTGCTAATTACCTGCCAATCATAAGTGACTTGAGAAAATGTAAATTTAGAAAATTATGGTCCATCTTTTTTATTATGGTGCTTGGCCGCATTTAATATTTTGGTCTTCTAAACTATCATTTAAACATCTTCCAGTTAGACAAAAATGTGTGTTTGTGTGTGCAAATGCGAATGTAGTCTTGTTTGAGTGTATGTGTTTAAAGCTAAGGGTCAAAAACCACACAAAATTCTGTTTTTTTTTTGGTCTCCCTCTGCTCAGGCCATCACTGATGATGAAGGCAATGAGGTCTGTACACTCAACACTGCGGTAAAGAGGGGTGTGTGATGCTATGAATGTGTGTGTGTGTGCGCGCATGTGGGAGTTTTGCAAGATTTTGTGTAAATCAACAAGGCAGTGAAAGTCTTCTGCTACTACCTAGCACCTTCTTTCTTTTTTGTTCTTTGTTTTCACTATTACTCATCTTGTTCTTTATTTTTCATTACCAGTCGGATGAATCAGATGCTAAGGTGAGAAGCAGGCATACTTCTCACCTGATGTGCTTCTTTATGAAGCTGTTTATCAAACATTATAAATGGCTGTTCACACTGACAGAGATATGCAGTGACAAAGCGACCGGATGCGATGCAGCAATTAACATACAGTTTACGCCTACTAGCACACTGACAGTACAGCGACTTCTTAGCACTGAGATTTTCAACAGAGCAGATAGTTGCACTACAGC
>NW_015539865.1:661658-663005 GCF_001515605.1 Sinocyclocheilus anshuiensis
GAAGAGCGGGTAGGTGAAGCGATGTATTTTTGAGATAGATTATCCCTATAAACCCTCTGTGTGGTTTGTGTGCCTTAGTAGGTGTTGTGTTTAGACTCTTTCACTAGGTTGCAGTGCCCTTTTTGCACCACCTTATGCCACCCAAATGATTCAGCCCTCCGCAGTGTTGTTCTCTTAGTATAAAATCCCTAAATTACTTTAACGTTGTTCTCTATTTTCACTC
Source organism: Sinocyclocheilus anshuiensis (assembly GCF_001515605.1). Lineage (NCBI taxonomy): Eukaryota > Metazoa > Chordata > Actinopteri > Cypriniformes > Cyprinidae > Sinocyclocheilus > Sinocyclocheilus anshuiensis. The sequence goes on from NW_015539865.1 coordinate 661,882, forward strand.
CCAGCTGGAGAATGAGGAGGAGCCTGAGGACGATGAGGAGGAGGTGTGTTGAGAGTGTTTATGGATAGGGTCCAAAATGAACTGCTAATTACCTGCCAATCATAAGTGACTTGAGAAAATGTAAATTTAGAAAATTATGGTCCATCTTTTTTATTATGGTGCTTGGCCGCATTTAATATTTTGGTCTTCTAAACTATCATTTAAACATCTTCCAGTTAGACAAAGATGTGTGTTTGTGTGTGCAAATGCGAATGTAGTCTTGTTTGAGTGTATGTGTTTAAAGCTAAGGGTCAAAAACCACACAAAATTCTGTTTTTTTTTTGGTCTCCCTCTGCTCAGGCCATCACTGATGATGAAGGCAATGAGGTCTGTACACTCGACACTGCGGTAAAGAGGGGTGTGTGATGCTATGAATGTGTGTGAGTGCGCGCGCATGTGGGAGTTTTGCAAGATTTTGTGTAAATCAACAAGGCAGTGAAAGTCTTCTGCTACTACCTAGCACCTTCTTTCTTTTTTGTTCTTTGTTTTCACTATTACTCATCTTGTTCTTTATTTTTCATTACCAGTCGGATGAATCAGATGCTAAGGTGAGAAGCAGGCATACTTCTCACCTGATGTGCTTCTTTATGAAGCTGTTTATCAAACATTATAAATGGCTGTTCACACTGACAGAGATATGCAGTGACAAAGCGACCGGATGCGATGCAGCAATTAACATACAGTTTACGCCTACTAACACACTGACAGTACAGCGACTTCTTAGCACTGAGATTTTCAACAGAGCAGGTAGTTGCACTACAGCTAAAAGGTTTGGGGTCATTGAGTTAAAAAAAAAAAAAATATATATTTATATATATTATTTTAAATATATTTTTGATAAGTAATTTATTCCTTTGATGGCAGAGCTAAATTGCGAGCAGCCATTACTCCAGCATTCAGTGTCTCATGATCCTTAAGAAATCATTCTAATATGCTGATTCGGTGCTCAAAAAAATTCGTTATTATTTATTTATATTTTTCTGGAAACTGTAATACATTTTCTTCAGGACTCTTTAAAGGGTCATATGATGTTGCTAAAAAGAACATTATTTTGTGTATTTGGTGTAATGAAATGTGTTTATGTG
>NW_015539865.1:663561-665182 GCF_001515605.1 Sinocyclocheilus anshuiensis
CTACTCTACCAGGATCAGGAAACAGTCCTCCATAAAATGTGCTGCACACATCTGAATATTTGGGTTGAACTGTTCTGGAACAGTGTTGTAAATACAACTTAACCACTAATTTCTAGTCGTGTCCTCTTTTGGAAGACCAAACAAAGTAGTTTCGCTTTCACAACGAAACACACGACATGGCGGCAGCAACAATACTACAGCAAGAATAAAAGTTACGCCTTATTTCTTTGCGTGAACATTTGGGCGGCGTTATGCAAATCTTCCCACATCGTGACGTAGACATGTGGGGGCGTGTTAGAACGAGCCGTTTTAGGTAGGAGTGGTTGACTCTTCTATAAAGAATATCTCTTTGGATTTGAGACTTTAGTCTTTGCAACTTTACAGATCTTCTTTATGCGCCAAGAGCTTGTAACACTCCAAAGAGAAAGGAAAAATTGAAATCGCATCATATGACCCCTTTAATAAATATAAAGTTCCAAACAGCAGCCTATTTTTTTTAAATGGAAGTTTGTTTGTTTTTGTTACCATTTAAGTCTTTGCTCTCATTTTTGATCAATTTAATACATCTTTTCAAAATAAACTTAATTTCTTTTCCAAACACGAATAAGATCTTACTGAGCCCAAACCTTTTAACAGTAGTGTAAGTGAAGCTGCATTTATTATTTTATTTTTTACATTTATTTATTGATTTTTATTTTATTTCATGTGCGTCATTGTTTTAATTGTTTACTTTATTATTTTTGTCTGACTTATGTATCTACGTCTTTTCCATCAGTCTGGCATTTCGGATTCAGAAGGATCAGAGGTATGTTAAGAGATCATAGTCAGTGCTTTTTAAAGATGGACTAAAATCAAAAGCTCGGCTGATATACAGTACAGTCATCTGTCTGGTTTTCATTTACTCGTTCATTCATGTTTTGTTTTTGTGAAATGTATTTAGAGATTGTGACAGACTAAAGAAAATACAGGATTTGGCGAGTAAATGAGGACAATGTTCGTTTTGGGTGAACTGTCTCTTTAAGACTTTAGGTAGTTAGTATCTGATAGAGCAGATGGGTCTTTAGATTGCAGTCACACACATTAAAGCCTAATTGACCCATTAATTGTGACCAGATAATTTAATGTAGCACTTAAGCTTTTAAAATAATCAAAAGCTTTCACTTCTACAGCTGGGATTTGTGGCTTAATTGATTCTTGTATCCAACCAAGAGCAGTGAATCTGAATAAGAGCATGAGTGAGGAGTGAAATATGTAGGTTCTCTGTATTCATATAGTAAATAGAGTTAGTCTTGAATGCAGGTTAAAAGATATTGATTAGATCCATACAAATGCTATATTTTTTAAAGTGTCCCTATTATGGGTTATGAAAGGTTCATATTTTGGTTTTGGGAGTCCCCAACAGCAGGTTGACATGCATGCAAGGTCAAAAAACACTTTCATTGTCTTATAATATGCATTTATTTTTACCTTACTTGCTCAACGACTCCCAAATGATTCGTTTAAAGATCCATTTTTCCAAACCCCTCCTTTGCGTGACACTAATCGGCGGTGATTGGTCCGATTGGTCTCATTTTCATTTCATCTTGCCTGTAATGCCTGATAAAGCAGCGTTTGTGAGCGC
>NW_015539865.1:667723-683519 GCF_001515605.1 Sinocyclocheilus anshuiensis
CATTTTTCCAAACCCCTCCTTTGCGTGACGCTAATCGGCGGTGATTGGTCCGATTGGTCTTATTTTCATTTCATCTTGCCTGTAATGCCTGATAAAGCAGCGTTTGTGAGCGCAGTGCTGCTTTGTGTACAGCGTTACCGGGGAAACAGCTATTTTACCCTCCAGCAGCGGCACCTAGTGTCAAAGAATGAATTTGCATTTTCATTCAGACCAACGCAAAAAGACCAATGCAAAAAGACCAACGAGTGGGCGAGCAATATGCTAATGTTTCATTTTGACGTCAACATGAAACTGCTTGGGATTCGTTTTAAAAATGACTCGTTTCAATGATTCAGAGTCGACTCTTTCTTTTGAGAGACAATAGTTTTATACACGGTGCACTTACAGGTTTAAAACTCGGCAGGATGTTTTCATTCATGTAGAGCTGTGTTACACACTGCATGAAAGGTAATTTTCAAAAATCCATAATAGGGGCACTTTAATTGGAGGTGAGTGAGTACTCTGTGTGATGTGTCCTGTGGAGTTTGTGTTCTAGACTCCAGCTGTGATGTTAATTCATTCAATGTTAATTCATTCAGCATCATTACATAATACAGGCTAATTAAAACACAGCTCCACATCGTGAGTGAACTGCAGAGTTACACCATGAAAGATCTGGAAAGTCCATTGAATAGAAATGACCTTTCAAATCGTACTGTAGGGGTGAATTCACCAAACAGTTGATGCACTTTTGTAGGAATTGTTCACCCAAAAATCAATATTTGCTGAAATCTACTCCCCCTCAGAGCATCCAAGATGTAGTTGAGTTTGTTTTTTATTGACGGATTTAGAGAAATTTAGCATTACATGACTTGTTCACCAATGGATCCTCTGCAGTGAATGGGTGCCGTCAGAATGAGAGTCCAAACAGCTGATGAAAACAGCACAATAATCCACACCAGTCTATTAATGAATGTCTTGTGAAGTGAAAAGCTGCGTGTTTGTGAGAAACAAATCCATCATTGAGGCATTATAAGAATCCATAATAAAATTTCCTCCAGTTGTCACGAATCAGTTATCCTTTTATCAGCTGTTTGGCGATTCGTTCTGACGGCATCCATTCACTGCAGAAGAGTTGGTGAACAAGTGGTGTAATGCGATTTTAGCAGGTTGCTATTTTAAATCGGTGGCACACTGGACTGTAATTGGAGAATGTATGATTTATTTTTATTTGTAGATTGACAACAAAGAAAAGGAGAATAAGGTTGGTTTTGTAAAGATAAAAGTCAGCCCATTTGACTTCAGTGGCTGTATTGTGAGTTGTGAAACCCTGTTGGTTGTGTATCTTTCACTAGTTTGTATCATGTGCTCCTGTGATTGTGGTTTAGATTGTGGTTATCTTGTTGCAACGTTTTTTGATCATGGGCCGTCTTTTATTCCCATAGTTTCCTGTCCTCCCTCAAGTATTGTATAAAAAGTGTTCAAATTATGATAGTTAACTAAAGATTAGTTTTGGGACCGTGTTGCCAATCAAAAGAACTGAATTAGAACAGCTGCAGTTTTCGGCTCAGCAGGCACTCTTCTAGCGACGGCAACTAAATGTGAGTGCTTTGCTTTGTGTTATTACGTCCAGGCATTTTTAAAGCCAGACATTTTTCAATTAATTCTGCATTTTAAAGATGACGCTGTGAAGTTTTGTGTTCTGGTTGTCGTGGTTAGGCCAGTTTTTCAATCCACTCTGTGTAGCTGTTTTTAATGCACAAGCGCATCCTATGTGAATGGCCCCTTGAGCATTGGGCTGCTCCTGTTCAAAATTTCAACTTCCTTCTCTCCATCACCCTCACCCCCTGCCATTCATCCATCTGTTATTGACTGTTGTTTCTCCTTTCATCTGCATGTACAGCTTGACAGGCAGAAGGTGGGTTTGTGTGAGCTAAATGCTTTAGTTTGATGTATGACAGTCGTAGTGAAGTAGTCAGTGTCGTCGTATCAGATACTTTGAGCAGATGAATCAAATATTTAGGGAGCCATATTCTTCTCTTCTATTTAACTTCTTCCTCTTATTACCCAGTAGAATTATTTCTCTAGATTCTTCTTTCCTTCCCTTCCATTCTGTGTGCGGAAGATATTGTGGTGTTTGAGTTCATCTATGCGTTTAGTAGCTCTTTAAACTTTTTCTTTGTTGGCTTTCATTCTTATTGTCTTTTTGTTCATTCTTTCTTTCTGCAGTCTGTTGCTAAGAAAGAAAAGGTGTGTGCACCTACAGTATTTTGTAATATTGGTACTTAAAGCCTCTGTGTGTGTGTGTATATGTACAGTATATAATGCACCTAATGTCTATGGTGGTCACAGCCCTGGGGATGAGTATGTGTACTCTGAAGTGACAGCAATAATCAATCAAAAACAACTCGATGGAGTGCAGCTAAAGGCATGAAATAGAACGTAAAGTCTTGAGATTACTTTTTAAAAGTTTAACTAGTTCACACCATCCTAATAACGCAGTGCTTGGGTTGCAAGATGCTGTAAAAAACATCGCGCTGCATGTAGCTCATAGACAAACAGTTACAAAAATTGTGCGAAAAAAAAAAAGCTGCTTCATTATTTTGAAGTGAGAAGTGAAAAGTTCAAGTTCGACCCCTGGAGTAAGATGCCACCCACAGAATATATCCAAGCATATGGTCCCTAGTGGCATGTTTTTTGCTAGTGTTTTATTGAGATTTTGTAATTCCATGTATAAGATACATTTCAAACATAAACTTTATCATAATCTGTAGGCCATTTAGGTGGAATTATTCAATCTGAATTTATTGTTTCTTTCAATTAAAACTATATTACAGTGTAATAGAGATGTAACTCTTTTGACAATACTTTCAAAATACATAAATATACACATAATACACTAACATATAAGTTTGGGGTCAGTAAGAGATTTTTTTTGTATACGTTTATGCACTCTGAATTAATCAAAAGAGACCGTAAAGACATTAATAATGTTACAAAAAAAAAACTGAAGAAATGTATCATGGTTACAACAAAATATTAAGCAGCACAACTGTTTTCAACATTGATAATAATAAGAACTGATTTCTTTATTTAATGCTTTTTTTGTGCAACAAATCTGTTTCAGAAGATTTGTTAAAGATTGTTAAAATTTATTAGAATGCATTATGTTCATGTTCATGGACACTGAAGACTGGAGTAATGATGCTGAAAATCCAGCTTACATGACAGAAATAAATTACATTTTAAATTATAGTTATTTAGAAATATTTACTGTATTTTACTGTATTTTTAATGAAATAAATGCAGCTTTGGTAATCACAGAGAGATGTCTTTCAAAAACATTTAAAAATCTTACTGACCCCGAACTTAGTGAAACAGTAGTGTATTTGATTTAGTATTATTCATATATATATAACTAATAATTATAGATATGGTTACAGTTATGTATATATTATGTATATTTTAACATAGTCATTAAACATGTAAACATATTTTGCATCTGCCCCAGGTTCGGGATCATCTTCATGATGTTAATGTTTAGCTATAACAACTAAATTAGCAAATGTTTGCATTTATTTCCCTTAATGTATTGAATAATGCATCATTGTATGTGCTCATTTAGATTTAGCTTGTAAGTGCCTATAGTTTCTATTTTGTGTGTTGATTTGTGTATGTTTCTTTGATTTATGTGCTTGTTTCCATGTTCTGGCATCAGGGGGAAAAGAAGGACAAAAAGAAGGAGGTTTGTACACACACACACACACACACACACAGTTTGTCTGTGGTAGTGTTGCCTTGTAGTCTCTGGATCAACTGGACTCTGTGTGATATTGAATGTAATTTTGTTTCTCTGTCTCAAGGATGAGAACACGACCACAGAGGTGGGTGATGGAGCTGAGGTAATAAGCTAATGCACGTCTGTGTGTGTGTGTGTGTGTGTGTGTGTGCGTGTGTGGTGCTTTCTAAAACATGATAGAACAAGGTCTCATTAGTGTGAGGAGCAAGTGTGTGTGTATAAAATCTGATAGGAAGGAGAGATGTGTGCTGTTTGGCTGTGATCCTGTCCCCAGGACTCCAGCACTTCATTGTCAGAGTCTTGTTTTTAGGTGGAATAGGATTCTTGTGCCCTGATGTGACATAAAAACAATTACCCATAATGCAAAGCTTAAGTAATGATGTGCCTTAGGCAAATGATATGATTTAGCTGTTGTCAGTGAATAAACGATCATCGTTTTGGTAAACACAGTAACAGATGCTTATTAAACTTTTTTCTGCTGTCTTGGAGTGTTTTTCTAGAGCATAAGTCTAGAGCACACATTAGGACAGTCCATGTGTTTTATGAGTAGTTTAAAGTAGTCTTGTGTCACCAGGCTTTTGACTGAAGTTTGGTCAACTTTGCTACTTATTTTGGAAGTTCGGATCATTTTAATGACTTGAATCTTTGAATCATTTTCAGCAAAATAAGCAAATTCTCATTTAAGTGATTTTGTGTAGTTAATTTAAAATGTTATATTTTCAGTAGCCAAATTCCTCACACACCACATGTGCAATCTTTAATCATACTCGGAATTAGAAAATCATTGTAATGCAACCAAATGATACAGTTTTCTGCGTTTTTTTGGCCTGAGTCTTTGATTGGTCATGTTACAGACACATAGACTCTGTACAGAACAAAAAGCATTACAAATGAGGACAACAGAAGCAATCAATTGTAGTATTAAAACAACTAAAAACAGATCCAAAACTAAAAGCTAAAACTTTATAAATACTACTTATACACATTTAAAAAATAAAGAGATTAAATAAAAATGACAAATGCATACAACAAAATTTCAAAACTTAACATTTAAATGAAAAACAAAAAATAAAGCTAAAAACAATTCAAAATATTAAAGAACAAAAGGTATGAGTATAATAATGATTCTAACATAACACTAAGCCAAACACCAAAAAACCAACTACATACGTGTATGTACAACCACACACACATACATATATACTGTATATGTACATACACATTGTGATATCAGCACGTCTCCACACAGTAAACAAAACAAGCATATTAAAGACATTAATATTGTTACAAAACATTTCAAATAAAGACTGGAGTTATGTCTGTTGAAAATTCAGCTTTGGCATAACAGGAATAAATTTAAGCATTTTAAAATGTAATAAAATAGAAATCAGTTCTTTTAAATTGTAATAACATTTCTATGGAAGCCCGTTTCCGCCACTGAATAAAAAATAAAAAAGGTAATTGCGGCTTTTTAATCTCACAATTGGAACTTTCCTTCTCAGAATTGCGATTTGTTAACGTCTCACAATTCTAGATTTATTTATTGCGAGAAACAAAGTTGTGAAGGGGAAAAAGTCATAAGATATAAACTCACAATTCTGACTTTTTTCCTCAGAATTGCGAGTTTATATCTCACAATTCTGACTTTATAAAACGCAATTAGGAGTTATACATTTAGAATTGTGAGATATAAACTCGCAATTCTGAGAACATATCAGTCCCCCCCGCCCTCAAAATTGGACTTTAACTCGCAATTGCAAGTTTATATCACGCAATTCTGAATTTATAACTCCTAATTGCGTTTTAAAAAGTCAGAATTGTGAGATATAAACTCGCAATTGCGAGAACATATCAGTCTCCCCCGCCCCTCAAAATTGGACTTTAACTCGCAATTGCGAGTTTATATCACGCAATTCTGAATTTATAACTCGCAATTGCAAGTTTATATCTCACAATTCTGTGAAAAAAGTCACAATAACCTTTTTTTTATTTTTTATTCAGTGGCAGAAATGGGCTTCCATACATTTCACAATATTGCTGTTTTTAATGTATTAGAGATTAGAGCACAAGAGACTTCTTTCAAAAACCTTCTTTGCAAAATCTTACCAAACTTTTGAAAGGTAGTCTAGCCGGAATGTATGCATATTCAGATACTGAAGTTTTCTGGACTCAACTGCATTCACCAACCAGAATGTAATCACACTAAGCAAATTGTCCGTCACTTAATACACATTACACAAAAAGATAGCCACTAAGACTCACACACAATATTTGTCATGTGTAATTTTGCTAACTCTGAGAGATGGTGGTATGAGCTGTGTCATCAGGAGCATTTATCGCTATTGGACTCCAGTTTATTTAACTTGGTGTCTGCTGTGACGAGTAAATGCAGTTGTCAATACCAAACACTGATTATGTGAATGTGACCTTAGACAGAGAGTAGATTAGACCTTACATCTGTCAGACTAAAATTGAGTCTGACTTCGAATGTTTTTCCCATTTTATTTATTCTGTTTGTTTTTATTTTATCCTTCAGCCCAAAGATGAGGAAAAAGAGGTGTGTGGTGTTTCTCTTGCAGTTGAAATGTTAACATTCCTGCATTTATCTCAATTCTAACATTCAGAAGCGTCTGTGCAATCGAGGATTTGCTCAGCTGGATCATTTTTCTCTCTGTGCCCTTTCTTTTGTTTTCCCGTGTTATTTTCACTCTGTCCCTCGGTAGAAAGAGGCAACAGTCGACACAAAAAAGGTGCGATAATCATCATGGGTGTATGAGTGTGTGTGTGTATGTGTGAGTGAGACCGTGTCATGTTGTTTTGCTAGAAGCCTGGCTATCTCTTTCCTCCTCCTGAGACTTTCCCTATCACTGTGATGGCATAGTGCAAATAGACGTTCAGACAAACACGCATTTATGATCAGTTCAGTGCGTTCATTGGCCACAAGTATTTGTTGACTTAAGCCACAATTAAAAATGTAACAATTTCCACTAAATTTTACAACTAGAAAGTGTCCAAATATAACTATATCTGAAATAAACGAATATATTTGTATACGTTTGCTTAAAAGGCTTGCTTGTGCAACCTTTCTTTAATGTAAATAGCATTTGGTTTGATACTTTATCACAATGACGTTCATATATTGTGGTTCAAGTGTCCAAATACTTTTTGGGGCCACATTCTTGTGCAAATAAAGGATAAAGATGCTATTGTTCTATATTTTGAAAGTCTTATTGGTGCTTTCCGTCTTTGAATAGCCATAGGTTAGAAGACAGAAAGCAAACAAAACCTACTTATAGGTTTTCTCTGTTCTACCACCCTGAACCAAATCTGCATCCCTTACTGTCGATATTGTGTGATGTTTTAATTGTCCTTTCTCAGCAGCATTAAACTGGATAAACAAATTTTACCAAGGTTCATTATGGGAATGAAAGTGTAACTCCCTCACTCTTTGTTTTGGTATTTTTACACCTGCTTTAATTAAGCTGTTGTTGGATCTGACAGATATATTGCGGAAGATTTTTCTTACCGTTGAAAAACGGCTTTAATAGAGAATGTTTCCAATTTGTTTCACTTCCCTGATGCTGATGCACTTGCAGAACCATGACAAACAGACATGGTTACATCTTTTCCTTGCCTCTCCGCGCCTCTGCCTAGTTTAAATTCGATATTTTCTATTAAACTAGCACTTCTTCCCGTGTGTGTGTGTGTGTGTGTGTGTGTGTGTGTGTGTGTGTTTGCATGTGTTACTCTCAACAGCTCGACTCGGAGGCTGCAGATATCCTCAGTGACCTGCAAGGGAAGCTTAATTCTGTTCTGGATAACCTGAGTGGCATGTTTGCCAAGAGGTAAACTTAATTTTCTGAGCCTGAATTTCAACTGAATATCATTATTACAATGCTTCTGAGTGTTCTGCTTATAAATATCACCTTTGTCATAATAGCTCTGTCAGAAAATCACTGTTATTTGTTTTGTTTTTATTTCATTTTTTTTTTACTTTAATTCTAAAAATATTTTATTTATTTTATTTTGATGCATTTTGAATGCATCTATAAACACAAACTATAAATGAATACAATATAAACATTGCACTACAGAAAAATCTATTTTGGAAATAGTGTCGTTATCTCTGTCGTCTTGCTTGTTGGACTAATTTTGAATCTTCCGTTTTTTTCCCACATACCATTCCAATGTCCCTCTCGCTCTTTCTGTATGTGTATAGTTTCCAGGCTCGTATGAATGCATGTGTGCGTCAGATGGCGGAGATCCTGTATCAGATTAAAGGACCTCTGAATCAGAACACTCGTAACACAGCGGAGGCTGATGCAGACGACGTACTGCGGCCGCTTATGGAGTTCCTCGACACAAAGTCAGTTCAGCTCAACTTCCTTTAGTAGCTTTTAAGACCAGTTTCAGATCAGTTGTCAATTTTGCCACACTAAGGGTCTCCATGTGTGCCTATTTCTGTTTCTTGGCACACTTGGCATTCTAAAAAAAGAGTAGAGAAAAGTGAAATAATAACCTGTCATTAGTTCAGTGGTTCTCAAACTTTTTTGGTCACGCCCCCCTTTAAACCTATAAAAAAATCTGGCGCCCCCCTTTCCCGAATCCCCATCCCACCTCAGACTACCAAAAAAATTAATGCTTTTTTAATTTAAAAAACCTACAGGGAAAAAAAAATGCCTGCATCACTTGAAACATTGAAAAATAGCATCGAGAGAATAACTATTATTATTATTCTCTCTGTTATTTATTTATTTTTTTATTGTGGGTTTCATGCTGTCCGCTAAGGCATAGGACACACACAGGCTTTCCTCCTCACCAACGACATTAAACACCGTGTCTACACCGGACGCGAGTGGCAAAATACAGTAGAACCCATTATAATCAGTGACGCTGTGTACACTGCGACACGACACGCCAAATCCATAAAATGATTTGCAACGGTCGCTTTGTCACGTCCAGTGTAGAGCTGTTGCGGCGCGACATGACATGTGTAGCGTCCGGTATAGACACAGTGAGTGAAGCCAAGAGCAAGATATGCCTCGTCATATTTTCTGCATTTGAATGGCCAGCACCTGCCTGGGTCAGTGCGACTTCATCTATGGCTTTTCTCTTCCCTTTCACAAACCGATCCATCTCCCATTCTAAGTTACGTCCTTTGGCTGTTTACTGTTTTATTTCTTTTCTTTTTCTGCTGATGGCCCGCGCCCCCCCCCCGGCGGGCACGCCCCACACTTTGAGAACCACTGCATTAGTTGAATAGTACTGTATCTCATAAATTCCCCAGAGAAATTACCCCGACTGCCGAATGTAAAATGTACATACACATGTCTGTGTGCGATGTGTGTTGCAGCCTCAGCATCTTTGCGGACATATGTGACAAGACTGTGTTGAAGCGTGTGCTAAAGGACCTCTGGAGGACTGTTCTGATCTGCATGGAGAAAACGATTGTGTTACCTCAGAGCAGCGACAGTATAGTGAGCTATTTTACAGGACACATATACATGATGTTTAGTGTTAGACACCTAAAAACTCAATTCATGACACAAACAGTACTACGATTCTCTGTCCCTGCTCTCAGAACACCATGTATGCTCTTTTACTGGCACAAAGTGGTCATTATCAATGCTTATTATTATTATTATTATTATTATTATTATTATTATTATTTCAATTGTCAGTGTTAGTATACTATCTAGGAAAAGCAATGAGTACAGGACTCAAGCATTCAGAAGTGACAGCGATGATCAATCATGAAAACACAATAGTTCCTTTTGTGTTATTTATTTTATTTATTCAGTTTTTCAGTTTTTATTTTATTTTAGATTTATTTTATTGTAGAATTTTGCATTTGCAAAAAAAAAAAAAAAAAAAAAGATTGTCACAAAAGAGAAGTGACAGTGGTGATTGATCATGAAAATAATTCCATAACATTTCCTCAAAATGAAAAGGTTATTTTATTTTTACCATATTTTATTTTATTTCTAAATTTATTTTATTTTAAAAAAGAGCCTAATTTTTCTTGTTTTTTGAGAAGCCCTTTTCTAACTGGTGGCAACTTGTCTGATTTGTTAGACTGCAATTTCCACAGTGTTTTTAAGTTCAAACTATATTTTAATTGAGATGGCATCTGCGCTGCTTATGGCAAGTTGTTGAAATAAAAATGTCTAGGAGATAAATGTTTGCATAGTATTAGACTTATACTTGTACTAGAGTAGAAAACATGGCCATAATGGCCTTTCTATAGTTAACATACTTTTGACATTTAGGATGTTAATAATATAATATTTGTCAGCCAATACTGGCAGGCAGAGGTTTGAAATAATTTTTCTTTTTTTTTATTATTACAGGGAGCTCAACTTCTTACTGCTGCTAAGGAACTGTCTAAACTAAAGGTATTAACCATAAACACTTGAAAGGTATAATCTATAGCCTAAGGCAGTGGGTGTGGCTAATGCTTCTCTCTCATTATAGGGAGGGGTGGAGCCAAAGAGCTTGTCACCAAGGCAATGTGTGATCTTGGAGGCAGCACTGGATTCAATCAAGGTGTGTTGGTGGATATGGCATGCCTGCTGAGTTCCAACACGTTAAAGTGTTGAGTGTCTGCTTAAAAACAGAACTGTCACAGCAAGTCAACACATTGCACACTAAGTGTTTGGGTTCTTGGGATCGGTGCGTCATTAAAGTGTGTGGGAAGGAGAAAGAAACTGAAAGAGTCTGCTCACCACAGGCATGACTTCTCACACGTAATATTGTGGTCAGACAAAATAAGTTACTGTGAACTGTAGCACCTTTTGCAGAAGGAAATTCGTGCTAATTTTCTCTCTCTAATCTGCTACTGGGTAGATCTTCTTCCATGCTGGTGGAAACGGTTTAAAGAAAGTGTACCTGGAGAAGAGCCCTGAGCTGTCGTCGCTGCGTTATGCTCTCTCCCTATATACACAGACCACAGATGCACTTATCAAGGCGTTTGTGACAACACAGCATGCTCAGGGTGAGATACATACACTTGCACACGTTCAGTGGCTGACTTTTATCAACCCTTGCACATGGCCACACAATCTGTATAAATTATTTGACATTTGCAAGACTCATAGATTTTTAAAATGAAACATTTTTTCTTGCAGTTCAAAATGGTATGGGCATCAGGATCACCCCCAAGGAGAATGTTCGACCCGACAGAGGTGGGCCGAAGATTCGTTCATCCTTAACTCTTTGAAGGGCTAGAAAGAGAGAGAGTCTGAATTAAATACAGAAATATAGGAAATGATGGGGAAAATGGAATAAATTAATAAAATAATAAAAAATTATATACAATAAATTAAAGTATACATGCATACAATCTAAAGTTAAGGGGTCAGTAAGTTGTTTTTTTTTAGTCTCCTATGTTAAAAAGGCTATGATAATTTCACCAAAAACAGTAAAATAGCGATATTGTGTAATATCATTTTAATTTAAAATAAGTGCTTTCTATTTTAATATATTTTCAAGTGTAATTTATTCCAGTGATCGCTAAGCTGAATTTTCAGCAGCCATTGCTTTAGTCCTCAGTGTCTCCTCATCCTTCAGAAATCATTGTAATATGCAGTTTTGCTGCTCAAGAAATATTTCTTATTTTTCTTAGTTTTTTTTTTATTGTTACATTTTTTCACGTTTTCATGTTTGTTTGAAATAGAAATCCTTTGTAACATATTGAACAGTAGTGTGTTAATATATGTATGTATTTTTTTGTGAATGCATATATATACACATTTATCAAAAATATTTTTCAAAATTGACTCTTTGATATTTTTAGCATTTTATGAAAAGATTGAATTTCTCTTCCAACAAGTCAACTGCTCATTACTTGATTGTTCATTAAATATTTTGTCTAATTTGATTACGCTTAAGCTACCACTAGTTTTACTATATCATTTGTAATGACACATTTTACAGCATTTCATTAAAATCCATTCCTTAGAATTCCATATTTTTAACCACACTCACAGTATGAAGTGTGAAAACTACATATGTGACCCTGGAGCACAAAAGCAGTCTTAAGTCACTGGGGTATATTTGTAGCAATAGCCAAAAATACATTGTATGGGTCAAAATTATAGATTTTTCTTTTATGCCAAAAATCATTAGGATATTAAGTAAAGATCATGTTCCATGAAGATATTTTGTAAGTTTCCTACCGTAAATATATTAAAACTTAATTTTTGATTAGTAATATGCATTGCTAAGAACTTCATTTGGACAACTTTAAAAGTGATTTTCTCAGTATTTAGATTTTTTTGCACCCTCAGATTCCAGATTTTCAAATAGTTGTATCTCGGCCAAATATTGTCCTATCCTAACAAACCATACATCAATGGAAAGCTTATTTATTCAGCTTTCAGACGTTGTATAAATCTCAATTTTGAAAAAATGACCCTTATGACTGGTTTTGTGGTCCAGGGTCGCATATATTTGATTATAATATGTTGAATATACAGTGTTTGTGAAATGAAGTGGTTTGATCGACAGGCTCTGGGGTCCAGCGGCCGATTGGGGAAGCGGTGATTCAGCTGGATTTGTCGCCCCCAGCTGGAAACACTGAGCAGAAACTCGGCGTCCGAGGTGAGAGCACTACAGCAAAGAAGAGCTAAATTTAGGACTCTTATCTGTGCATTTAAGTGTCTGGTGAGATAATGACGATTTAATCAAGTCCCCCTGGTGTCTTTTTATGAACTCTTTATCTCTTTCTCTTCCAGTGATTGCAGTAAATGACATGAAATGGCAGACCTCAGGGATGTTTCGTCCATTTGTGGATGTTAACCTGGTCGGCCCACAGCTTACAGAGAAGAAACGAAAATTCACAACCAAATCGAAAAACAACAGCTGGACTGCAAAGTACAACGAGGCCTTTCAATTGTGAGTAAAAACGTGTCTACTCGCTTTGAAATACCAGCATTTTCTATAAGAACAATACTAATACTTACTAGCAGTTAAACTTTTATTTAAAAAAAAATAATAAAATAAATAAATATATATATATATAAATATAAATATGTGTATTGTTTCCTTCCTTTATTTCAATCAGTGTGTTGGGTAAAGGCGTGAGTCTGGACTGCTATGAGATTCAGATATCGGTGAAGGATTATTGTTTCGGTCGTGCGGATCGGATGGTCGGGATCGCAGTACTGCAGCTGCGAGACGTAGCAGACCGGAAAAGCTGCGTGTGCTGGTGCCCCTTGGGTCCGCGTATCAACATTGATGAAACCGGGACCACCGCACTACGAATCCTCTCTCAGCGCTCAACTGATGAAGTTGCCAAAGAGTTTGTCAAACTAAAGTCTGAGACCAGACCTGCTGATGAGGGGAGGTGAAGATGAAACTCAAGGTTGACCTCCTCAATTTGTCATTAGGATTAAAGAGGACTGATTAAAACGGAAGAGACTTCGATAATATGAGACGAATGAAAACACTGACAGACAAACAAGCGTTCACAAACCATTCACACAAGGACCTACACTGTTTATAAAATTGCGTATGTTTATTCAAAGCCTTAAGAGTCAATTAACTGTCTGACTGGCTTTGCATCACACTCTACATTATGGGCAACAACTCACAAAATGAGTGCTAGCATTGAGAATAGCGTTCCCACCGTCATGGAAACACTGGAAATATCAGGGAATTTTCGAATGTTGGTTTCCAGGCATGAAAAGTCATGGAAATGTAAAAAAAAAAAGTCGGTATTGAAATATTTAATCAGAAATCCCAGCATTTTTGTATCTAGTTAAACAACTTGAAAATTCATGGAAATGTTAAGAACTCTTAAAAAGCCAAAATACTAAAATATTTTGTTGGCTAGAAATTGGTATTTGTGAGAGCAGTCTCTGCATTTTTGTTTTATGAAAATTATCTAGTTAATCAAATGACTGGAAAAGTCATGCAAACAAAAAAAAAAACTTAAGTCAGCACTAAAATATTTTGTTGGCTAGAAATCTATTTGTAATCTGCATTTTTTTCACAAAAATGATCTAGGTATTCAAATGACTGGAAAAGTCATGAAAATAATTTAAAAAAAAAGTCTAAACTAAAATGATTTGTTGGCTAGAAAATTGGTATTTGTGAGTGCGATCTCTGAATTCTTTGCAACAATGTTTACAAAATTATCTAGTTTATCAAACAACTTGAAAAGTCATTGAAATTTATTGGTAAAAATGTGTGGGAGCCCTGTGAGAAGAGAAAAGCAGAACGCTACGCATTTTACTGAGCACTTCACAGATATTTCAAGCGCATCGTAATGAAAGGTATAAATGACATTACAAAAAAAAATGTGAGAAGATGCGAGAGTTTTGTTAAACATGAGTCTATGGGCTCATTCCACATGTTCTTCGTGGCCTTCTGAATGGGAGGAGTCTTATAGCAGGGGGAGTGGTCTAACAAGATTGATTTACATTGGCTGCCTATTCTTTGATTGACAGGCACAGATATGCACATTTAGACACGTTTTTCTCTATTGGTCTTGTTCACTAATGTGTTCTTGAAATCTTATCTGTGATACCTTCAATACATTTATCACCGTAACTTGAAAGACATTTCTAATAGTCTGACTGCTCCAAAGATCATAGTAATCCCCCCAAGTCTCAAAACAGATAAATACGCAAGTAAATAAAGACAAATATAGACCAGCCAGTAGTGCCAGCCAATGAGAAGGGATGTACTGTATGAAACTTTGTTTACCTTGTGCCAAGTAGTTTGTATGCTCTCTTTTTTGAGGTGTAATGGAGTTATGGTTCGTTTTGTTTGTAATATATGCACAACCAAACAGGTGTAAACACAGTCTGTAAAGTAGACTACCACATGTGCATGCATTTATTGTAAAATCCAGCTTTTGGTCATATGTTTATTTATGTTTTGTCAATATGTGGAAAGCTATTTATGTACTTTAAACTATGGAAGAGATCACAGATTGAATTGATATTCTGAATTTATTTATAAATTATTTATGAATTAACGTGTGACTCTGATCTTTCTTTCTGATGTGCATTTGGATGCATAGATCTGTGGTTGTAAAACCTACACTCATTCTTTCTAACTTTCTATATGACTACGGTTCTTCCTCTTAAACCATTTCCTCTCTTTCTTTGTCTTTAGCATTTAGCAGCAGAAACATGTCATTTTGAGTGTTCCTTCTCTCTTTAGAAGTTCCTCTAGAGGAATCCGATCCTTGCCCAGCTTTGCGGTTCAAAACCACCAGGCCATTTCACTCCTTGACCTCTGCCTTTAATAAGGTGACCTGTTTTAAAAATCAATGAAACAGAGGTAAGACTCGTTTCTGTATAATGCAGATCAATTATTTGCATTTAATGTTGGTGTATTTTGATGTGGAATACATATATTTAATAGTGGGTGAATTACATTAAAGTGCCCCTATTATGGGTTATAAAAGGTTCATATTTTGGTTTTGGGAGTCCCCAACAACAGGTTGACATGCATGCAAGGTCAAAAAACACTTTCATTGTCTTATAATATGCATTTATTTTTACCTTACTTGCTCAACGACTCCCAAACGATTCGTTAAAACCCCTCTTTTGCGTGATGCTAATCTGCAGTGATTGGTCCGATTGGTCTCATTTTCATTTCATCTTGCCTGTAATGCCTGATAAAGCAGTGTGTGGCATATACTTTTTCACATCTAAAGTAAAGCTATTTACATGGAAAAGTGTTTAATGACAGTAAGTACTCTTTGTGTGTGTGTGTGTGTGTGTGTGTGTGTGTGTGTGTGAGTATGCTCAAGAGTGTTTAATAGTTCAGATTAGTATGATTAACTTGTTTTCTTTTCTTTATAATAAGGTTACCTATAGTCATTTCCTCATAAAACATGTTGCATGCATTTTTGAGCAGTGCTGTATCAGGACTATTTTAATGATTATTCACTTACAGGACGGAAATAAGTCACTGGCCTGTGATAGCTTTCTACCTAAATTTATGCTTAAATACTTGGTTATAGTTTGCGGACAAATTCTTTCCCAGAAGTGAGCAAAATAT
>NW_015539865.1:683624-685699 GCF_001515605.1 Sinocyclocheilus anshuiensis
TATATATATATCTGAGGACTTGCTTGACTGTGTAACTGATTATAATTAGCTTTATATAAAAACAGAAGTCCTTGTTTAGATGGTTAAGTAAACGTGTATATTGTGTGTGTTTAGTCTGTGTGTGGCCTTGTGGTCATAGTGAACATGCTCAGTACTGCTGTACTTTGTCAGTGGTTAGAGGAATGGGGAAAAAAATGGCTAGCTTCCCTTTTTGGTGTGCAGGAAATCGATACTTTTCTAGCAGGTAAGTGGGTGAGAGAGAGAGAGAGAGAGACTGAGAGATGTATAGAGATCTTAAAAGTTTGACAGTCTGAGTTTTTTTTACACAGGAAGACCAAGAGTAAACGTTACCTCAGATTGACTATCACTAGTGGAGTGGAGCAAGAAAGAGAAACAGGAGAGCACTGCAAGTTGCTGCCCCTCTTCCTTGTTTATCTAGAGTGTGTGTTGTGGAGTCTCTCTCTCTCTCTCTGTGTGTGTGTGAATGAGTCTAGGCTGGATGCCTGCACTCCCTGTTTCCCATCAACGTAAAGTGAGAGCAGATGGAAGACTGAGAAGCGAGAGAAAGGAGGAGGAGAAAGAGAACATAAAAGGGCAAGACAAAGAGGAGGAGACACTTTGGCGATCTCTGGCTGGAGAAAGAAGTGCCACACTAGACCTACACACACTACGATGTCACTGTAGGACATTTACGGTAAGAATCCTGAGGGTAAAGCTGGGGTCAAGGTCAGTAGAGGGGGATTTGTCAGACAGTCCTGGAAAACACAGGAAGTAAACTTGTGGGTGTGAGTGTGAAAGAGTTGTTCGTTTTTCTCGTCTGTCAGCAGTCTTAAAAGAGGGGTTCACGTAATACACAGCCTGAGGACGAGTTTTGGTTTTTGTTTTCGTTGGTAATACTGGTGTCAAAATAGACTAAAAACGTTGAGGAGTTTTGAAATTTGCATTCTGTTGGACTGGGCAACTTTTCTAACCAGCCTGCTGTCAGAGAAACATATGGCACACAGGGTTTAACTCTCCTGAAGTTACCAGGTGAGAACTGATGTAAACCACTGCTGTTATTTTGTGACAAAAAAAACTTTATGAATACTTGAATGAATATTTTAATTTGATCACTTATTCACAATAGTGATAACACCAGATTAAATGTTTGAAATTCTACATAACTCACTGAAAGCATCTTAATTTTGGCAGGTCATGTAGTGTACTACACCTCAAACTGACTTGTGTGTCTGTTTAGTGTGGGGTCTCTAGGCATTATATAATATAAATATTAAAACGATATTATATATATAATAATTATATATATAATGATATTATATATAATAATAATTTATATATTTAAAAAAATTGCTTGAGCATCAAATTATCATATTAGAATGATTTCTAAAGCATCTTGTGACACTCAAACCTGGAGTAATGGCTGCTAAAAATTCAGCTTTTCTATCACAGGAATAAATTACACTTTAAATGTATCAAAATACATCATATTTCACAATATTACTGTTATACTTGCAGTGTAATTATATATATATATATATGTGTGTGTGTGTGTGTATACACTACCGGTCAAAAGTTTGGGATCAGTAAGTCTTGTAATGTTTTTTAAAGAAGTCTCTTATGCTCATCAAGGCTGCATTTATTTGATCAAAAATACAGGAAAAAATGTAATATTGTGAAATATTATTATTATGATGTAAAATAACGTTTTTATATTTTAATATACATTAAACTGTAATTTATTTCTGTGATCAAAGCTGTATTTCCAGCATCATTACTCCAGTCTTCAGTGTCACATAATCCTTCAGAAATCATTCTAATATGCTGATCTATTATCAGTGTTGGAAACTGTTGTGCTGCTTAATATCTTTTTGGAACCTGTGATACTTTTTTTCAGGATTCTTTGATGAATAAAAAGTTCAAAAGAAGAGCATTTATTTAAAATAGAAATCTTTTCTAACAATATACACTACAGTTCAAAAGTCTGGGGTCAATACATTCTTTTTTTGAAATAAATTAAAACTTTTATGCAGCAAGGATGTGTTAAATTGATAAGAAGTGATAGCAAAGATTTATAT
>NW_015539865.1:686149-686540 GCF_001515605.1 Sinocyclocheilus anshuiensis
TTTTGGGGAACCTGTGATACTTTTGTCAGGATTCTTTGATGAATAAAAAGTTAAAAAAGAAGAGCATTTATTTAAAATAGAAATCTTTTCTAACAATATACACTACAGTTCAAAAGTCTGGGGTCAGTAAATTTTTATTCTTTCTTTTTTTTTTAATAAATTAAAACTTTTATTCAGCAAGGATGTGTTAAATGGATAAGAAGTGATAGCAAAGATTTATATGGTTAGAAAATATTTATATTTTGATTAAATGCTGTTCTTTTTAACTTTTTATTCATCAAAGAATCAAAGAAAAAATATTACGGGTTCAACATTGATCATAAATCAGCATATTAGAATGATTTCTGAAGATCATGTGACACTGAAGACTGGAGTAATGATGCTGAATATT
>NW_015539865.1:686601-700145 GCF_001515605.1 Sinocyclocheilus anshuiensis
GATGGAAATTCAGCTTTGCATCACAGAAATAAATTATATTTTAAAGGATATTAAAATAGAAACCATTATATTTGTAATAACATTTTACAAGATTATTGTTTTTTTTCTGTATTTTTGATTAAATAAATGCACATGTCTTACTGATCCCAAACTTTTGACCGGTAGTGTGTGTGTGTGTGTATATGTATATATATATTACGTATGGAGTTGCATTGAATTTATTATAAATATAATTAATATAAAAATATATTTATAGTGATGATCATGTGATTTGTTTTTGAAGCACAACAACTATTAAAAAGCAGACAAAACATATGCAGGTTATTATTTATTTTGTTTACATGCTTATGCATATACAGTGCAATTACGAGCTTACATCATTTAATAATTAAATACATCTGACACAATATAGTAAAATCTATGTCATGGCATAAACAGAGTTAAAACTTTTCACTTAGTGTCATATGAAGGAAGAAAAACAGAACTGTTCTTGCAACATCACTGATTGTACAGAATTACAAAAACACTGCCATATTCTGATGCCAAAATCATTTAGCTATAGATATGACCCATTCGTGTGAGGTTAAAGGCCAAAGCTAATTATTGAGATTAATTACCATTTTTAGCTCATTCATATTTAAAAAGTCTTTGTCACAGCTCTGTATCCTTAAAATCATATTACTTCAGTAAAACTGGAAGTATACCAACTGTTCTCTGTAAAAGTTTAATGATTCTGTCAAATTGTATATATATATATATATATATATAAAATTAAATGCAGCTTTGGTAAGCATGAGTTTTTTTCAAAAACATTTTTTTTTAAATCTTGCCAACCCCAAAGTTTTGAATGGTAGTGTATATTTATATCTACCTTTTAAAAGAATATTCAATTGTTTGTGTTTTGGGCTCTTTGAAAGACCAGTACATAGGGTATAACTATTTTTAAGAGTGTAGGATCATGTTTTGCTTGTTTTTGTATTTAATATTTAGTACTGTTGATTACAGACTTGTAAAAATCAAGCAAGAAAACTCAAATGTTTGTCTTGTACTGGGACATATTCTCCAGACTTGTTTAGTACATTCTGAAGTCTGGTTCTCCTCAGGTTCAGGAGTTTGTCATGTGTAGGATGGCTTTGTGTTTTCTGTGACTGTAGCATGACCCCGAGTTCCTCCGGTGGCCCATATAACTCGTGGTCAAATACAGCAGATAAATAATGCAGTGACAACACACAGCAGGCTCTGTCTGATCAGATATGATTATCTCTCTGACAGGCTGTTATTGTTAATGGATAAATAATTAAAAGGTCATTAGACATGACATGCCTTTATCTGGTAAAATGAGAGGCCTCTCCTCCTTTTGCTATACCTGAGTGCCGTTGTAAGGATCGGCTGAATTATTCATCAGCTCTTGTCTTATAGATTTTCAGTTTAGTTGTGATTTATCGCTTTAATGCCTTTACTAAACATTTTTTTAAGATGAAATTATTAATTGGCTAGGTGTTCAAATGCAAGCAAGCTCATTTAGGCAAGGCAAGTTTATTTATATAGCACACTTCGTACACAATGGTAATTCAAGTGCTTTACATAAAAGAAAGTAAAATAATCATAAAAAAATTATCACAAAAATAAAATTCAAGGAATTTAAAAACTTTGAAAATGATTTAAAAATTGATTTAAAATGAATTTAAGACAGTTCAAAATAGAAAATGATTATACATACATAAAATACAGTGCACTCAGTTCGGACGTCGCACAGTGCTCATTCAATAAATGCACAGCTAAACAGATGAGTTTTGAGTCTGGATTTAAATGTGACTAATGTTTTAGCACATCTGATCTCTTCTGGAAGCTGGTTCCAACTGCAGGCGGGAAAATAGCTAAAAGCAGATTCCCCTTATTTTGTGTGAACCCTTGGTATTTCTAACTGACTGGATCCTAATGATCTGAGTGGTCTGTTAGGTTTATATTCAGTGAGCATATCTGCTATGTATTTAGGTCCTAGGCCATTGAGTGATTTATAAACGAGTAAAAGTACTTTAAAATCAATCCTAAATATAACTGGAAGCCAGTGTAATTTAAGGCTACTTGAAAAAAAATCTATGTATCAGTATGAATAAGTGTAACACAAGTAGATAAGGAAGTTTAGATGTTCAATGTTTAAATCCCACGAGGGGATTTCAGTAAAATCAGATAAAACAGAAGTAGCTGAGTTCCAGCTGAGACCAGTAAGCAGCCACACAGAAATTGCTAAAAGTACTTGAAACAGTACTCAGCTGCCATCATTAATCAGATCTCCATCACAGGGCCAGAAATGCCAAGCATCTCACACTGGGACATTTTACTAATTCAATTCACACATCTACTGTATAGACTCTCCAGTGAGATGTTTTAACCTATATTGCTCTTTAGCTTGAGCTGCCCATCCTATGGCTCTTCCCATGATGCCCGCCTCTGACTGAGTCAATCAGCATGTTTCCTGCACCCCCGAGTGAAGCGGAGGAAATGATGAAATCCCACTGCAACAGCGGCACACTTCACGTTTTGTTGCCTTCGGCTCACTACACAGACATTTAGTCGAGGGTCTGCTTCAGACAGGTTTGGCAGAGATGATGGTGTTGGCCTTTAATGTATAACTAGAGGTTCTTAAGAGCTTCCTGCACTGTCCCAGTGCATTATCTGCTTGGAAAGCAATGCTTAATGATAACGTTCCTTCGTTAGCCATTTAATATGTAAACTACAGGGAAAGTTGTCTATCTTAGTCTTAGCCACCTTTGCCTCTGTTGGCCTGATTCAAGTTGAACCTATCAGACCTCCTGAAGCTCTGTGGATGAGTTTTGCATGGTTTGCATATCTGAGGGACACTTTGATAAACGCAGATTTAATTTAAAGCTTAACTTGATGTTCCAGACCTGTTTTAATCTAGCGTGTGACATGATGTTTGCATAACTAAAAGAAAAACATTTTCAAGGAAACATTTTGTTAGCCAAGTTTGGAAAGAAAACATCTGGCAAACCCAAATATTTGTATAGAGGTTACTTTTTGGTTTAGATTGAACTTTAAGCATCGGGCTTCAGCAGTGGTATTTGGAAGTAACTAACTAGCCATGCTACTAACTTAACTACATTTTTCAGTACTGTGACCGTAGTTTTCCCCCAAAATAATAAATATAATATTATATGAATTAATATTCTTATTATACAATAATAAGAGTAAAATATTTATGGATTCATGTCATTACAAATGATTTGTTTTTAATCCATTATATTGGTATGTTTTCTAGTTTTAGCTGTATAACTGTATCTGTTCAAGTTTGATGCTATCACTCTCATAGATATCCATTCATTCATTCATTCATAATAATGTGTGATTAAAAGCTATGATTAAATTTTGATATGATAATTATAAAAGATATTGCCTATTAACAGCTTTGTTGTTTGGTAGGCTACCTTTTGTTAGTAGCTTGTATTGTAACTAACTACTATTAAAATGTAGCTCTAACTTACACATATCTTGCAACTTGACAAACTGCAGTTTCAAAGAATCTCTCCCAGCACTGTTCTGCTGTCATCTCCAGACTGGAGTTTTAGGCAGTTACTGCATTTCTGAGGAATCCTGCTGCAAGCCGCTGCATGTTTTATACTGTCCTGAGATGCATGTGGTAAACAACATAAACTACGTGTTGCAATCGAGACTCCAGACCAAACCATTTGACACTTATAATGCAGATTACAGTTCAGTGATCAAATCCTGCTGCAAGTCGCTGCATGTTTTATACTGTCCTGAGATGCATGTGGTAAACAACATAAGCTACGTGTTGCAATCGAGACTCCAGACCAAACCATTTGACACTTATAATGCAGATTACAGTTCAGTGATCAATTTGAATGTTGTATAGTATATTGATAGTTTAGTGTTTAGTGCTGCACTTGTTGCTAATCTTTTAGCTTTCCCACAGACTGTACAGAGACTGCATTGTACAAGTGTTCACTTGTTTGTCATTAGCACTTCCTTCTATTGTATGATCTTTCAGCAGTTAATCAAAATGTTGCATTTCACAATGTTTTTCTCCATTCCCTCACAATTAACCAGACTTGAGTTTGAGTTGCACTGTTAGTGTTTGTGCATTCAGGGTTTATACTGTTACCCTGCATTGCTTTGTATATATTATATTAGATTAGATTAGATTAGATTAGATTAGATATATTGATACATAGATACACTGTAGACACACAGTGACATTTACTTTTGTCTTCAGTGGTATTCTAAAGAACCCCTTGTTCAATGAATTGCCCTACTTTCAAAACCACTTAAGTGGTTTTAGTGTCTGTGTTTTCACACCCTCATAAATTGTCCTATTATTTATCTTTTTTTGTAATTAAAACCAATATTTATTAAAAGTAATAGCATGTAACACTTTAACTTCATTCATTCATTCATTTGCATGCTCTTTTGAATTTGTTATGACGTCTATGGCCCAGTTTACAGTCAAATACCCCTCAGGGCACTGTAAATTATCTGAAGTGGTGTGGAACAATAGTGACCAGAGCATGCCAGCACACACACAGGCATGTGGGGTATTCTGAGACACACAAAGCTCATCAGGAGACAGGATCTTACTTCTTTTGTATGCATATTTAACTTGAATTCACTCAGATGTAAGCCAGGCACGCATGTGTACACACTCATTTGCTTTGCTTTTTTTTTTTAAAACAAAACTGGGATGGTGTTATAATCACATTTCACAAGAAAACAGGAAAAAAGATTTAATGTTGGCTTTGTGTCAAAGGTGGAAAACGAGAGTGCACACAATAGCCCCTCAGAAAACTCACACACACACATATGACTGCATTTGACTTCTAGACAGTGTTTGTAAAATTGCCAGTCATTGTTTTTTCCTTCCAAAGAGAGGAAGGTTAGAGTATTGAGTGAGGATTTTCTAGGTGCTGCCTTAAATTCTTTATAGGGCAGTTGATGTGTGCCTATAACTATTTTTTTTTTCTGCTTAGAATTTATATGTATATGGTCACCATTTTTAATCACCTTTGAAATTAATTTTGAATTAAATTAGCACAACCCACAGGAAGTTGAACTGGGATTTAAATTAAAATGCTGGACATAAAATAACTCTATTTCAAGCATTTTAACTTTGTCTTTGAATTACAGTTCATTTTTCTTCTTTAAATTCAAATTCAATTTGCAATTCCGCAACCTCAATTTAAATTTCTCAAAAAAACTCTCAGAACTGTAATTGGAATTTGCAAGGCAAGTGTGTGCTTGGGAGAGCACGAGGGGATGATTTATAGTATGGGATTACTAAAACTGAAAGTTTTGCCTCTTTCTTTTTGTGGTTGGATTTTGTCTGCTTTTTTCCTCTTCTGCTCACACCTTACTTCATTAAGCACGTCTTGCACATGTAACGTTTATGTAATATATTTTTTTATTTATTAAAATGGCAGTTTCAATCATTTTTTTTTTTTTATTGTTTCCTCAGTGACTACTTTTTTTTGTTTTGCTGTACAGTGAGGGTACAGCCTAACCTTACTGTGGTGGCAGTGAGACAGGTGTTCCTGTAGCATGCGTGTTTGCAAACATATACTTGCATAATAATGTGTTTTTTATGTGTGCGTGCTGTGGCCTGTGCCTTGTCATTTTGCACCCCCTCAGAACCCCCTGTATTTGTTTCTGTAGTTTATTTGGACTCATGTCTTTCTTTTTCCAACCACTTGCACTGTTTTTCACTCAGTGACCCCCTTATTTCTGTCCTATTCTGCCTATTTTGCTGTAAATCACTCCCTGCAGCTTGTGCTGCTGTGTAGAATTCACTTCACAAAGTTTGCACATTTGGCTTGGGTGTTGTCTCTGTCTCAGTACATGCTGTAATTGTTTTTTTTTTGGGCTCAGTCATTACTGACAATTAGAGTGGGAAAGGTCTTATGCATTCCATTGCAAATTAGATTCTGCAGTGTAAAGACTCTGTATGTTGATTATACAGATTACAATGAAATGTAGAATCAAAAATATGATGATAAATGATCAAACTTTTTTTTTTTTCTCCATACATTGAAAGAATACAATGACATGGGGCATTCAGACCTCAAAAAGGATTTAAAAAAAAAAGCACCAAAAAGGCCAATGAAAGTAGTTATATGATGGCTTTTTATGAAGAAAAGTACAAAATTATAATAATTATTTACTTTTTCTCTTTTCTGACATAGTTCTCAAATAATTGTCATATGGCCTACTTTTATGATACATTTACAGTGCTTTATCTGGTCTATTCAGTGCTGTCTGCTAGCATTGAATGGAAGTGAGCAGCTTGAACATTCAGTTAAATATCTCCTTTTATGGATCAAACTTTTTTTTTTTTTTCTCCATACATTGAAAGAATACAATGACATGGGGCATTCAGACCTCAAAAAGGATAAAAAAAAAGCACCAAAAAGGCCAATGAAAGTAGTTATATGATGGCTTTTTATGAAGAAAAGTACAAAATTATAATAATTATTTACTTTTTCTCTTTTCTGACATAGTTCTCAAATAATTGTCATATGGCCTACTTTTATGATACATTTACAGTGCTTTATCTGGTCTATTCAGTGCTGTCTCCTAGCATTGAATGGAAGTGAGCAGCTTGAACATTCAGTTAAATATCTCCTTTTATGCTCCATTAATCTCAAGTCATCAAGTCACCCAGGTTTCAAACTGCATTCATGTGAGTAAATGATGACAGAATTCACACTTTTGGGTAACTATATCCCTTTAAGGCTTCCAGTTAAACTTGAGTAGGACATGTACTGATTTGTAACCCCTTAAATGTTTATTTTTGGTTTTCATAATGACTTGTTTTTTTCCAGTGATGTGGATAGCATAACCAAGCTGTGGCCGCAGTGGAAAACAGTCCTTCCAGAGCTGCTCTAGCATGTGTGCTGTATGTTTAAAACACACATTCTTACACACACACACACACACACACACGGTTTCTATAATTAACTCTTGTGCTGAAGTCACTCTGGAATTGTGGCCAATGGGCGGGTTTCATAAGTGCTTTTTCCTCAACTTGAAATGTGTGTGTGGTGTGTAAATGTGCAAATATACCTCCTTTTAAAAGTTTGGGGTCTGTAAGATTTTTAAAATGTTCTTTTATGTTCAGTAAGGCTACGTTTATTTCTGATACAGTATAAATAGTAATATTGTGAATATTATTACAATTTAAAATAACTTTTCTATTGCAATTTATTTTAAAATAGAATTTATTTCTGTGATGGCAAAGCTGAATTTTCAGCAGCCTTTATGCCAGTATGCCAGTTTTTGTCTTTACTGTCCCTTTTTTAATAAAAAGAATGAATTTATTTTGAAAAATAATCTTACTGACCCTAAACATTTGAACGCTTGTGTATTAGTGTGTTCATGTCTGTTTGTTTGCATACATAGTGTGCCACAGTTGTGTTTATCCATTAAAAACTCAGGATGTATTGGTGCTTTTGTACAAACAAAAAGTGCTTAAAGATCATTTTGAATCACCGTCATCATTAAGCAGTTTACACACTCTTCCTGAAAAGAAAACAACTCCCAGACAAGTGTTTTGTTCTTTTTTTTTCAGAGAAATTATGATTAATCCTTGAAAAGGAAGAAAGGAAGCCATGTCATTCTTTGGCTTAGACTGTACAAGGAAGAAAGAAAAAGGTACATGCACGACATACAGCTCTGACATCAGAACAATATCAAACCAATCTTTCATCACTCAAAAGTGAATTGTCATCGTTGTGATGTATTCATTGGTTGATTTCCCCAAAAGTTTAAATGCTGTGGTGCTGTTGAAATGTTTGTTTGTTTGAGCATCCTGACAAACACTTTGGCTCATCAACTTGCCTAACCTAACCTAACCTAACCTAACCTAACCTAACCAAGCCTAACATTTGTAAAGAGTATATACAATTTCTCTCTATATTTTCTTCTAGAGGTGGAGAGGAAAATCAGAGCAAATGACAGAGAATTTAACTCATCATTCAAATATGCTGTGAGTATAAAATCAGAAAATTGACAGAAAATTGCTAATTCAAACCTACAAAAATTAACATTTATGTTTTGTCTGATGACATACCGTAGGTGTCATCATGACATTATATCCACCAAACAGTTTCCTCCTAACAGATTGCAGTTATTTTTAGATCCCTTTCTATTAAAAAAACACTTGTTATTTGTCATCGTCTTTCATCACGTATTACTTATATTGGGAAATGACTTCCAGCATGTGTAATCTTTAGACAAACCACATCACCACATGAATCATGATATCTGAACAACACTATTGAACCATCTTTCATCTTTTCTTCTTGAAGACCAATTCCATCAAGACCTCCAAATACAACCCCTTCACTTTTCTGCCTCTCAACTTGTTTGAGCAGTTCCAGAGGATCGCTAATGCTTACTTCCTCTTCTTGCTCATCCTACAGGTGTGTAATATCCAAGTTTACTGAGTGAAGCACTGGCAACAGTTTGCAAGACTGATATGTTCATAATATGTTTCCATTAGTACCTATAAAATAAATAAATGGATGAATAGGGATTTTAATACAAAGTCTGTCCAATTCAAAGGAAGTGAAATTCTTTCAGGATGTTTCCTCAGTTTGTCATATTTAGTTTAGTCATGCATATTGTGAAGAATGTGTTTGTAACGTGACCCTGACTTCCCGTATCAAGCCTACACCCCACACATTCTAAATGACTGGATTCTTGCACAATAATGACCGTCTCATGACCCTGTAACTTCATTTACTCGCTCTTTACTAGCCTTGACTTTGAGGCAAGTCAGTTGACATCAGCCATTTTTGTTACTCATCATGGGCAGCTCTTTCCATTCATGCAAGTACAGCGACCATAGACACTAGTAAATGAATGGAGAGACTGTAACAATAAAAAATTACATGATCAACAACTGACAATAATCATATCATAAATATATTTTTCTTAAGCTCAAATCACGCAGTCATATACGACTTCTCACATTCATATTTGTGCAACGTCTCTGGCTCACAATACAGTAACTACATGTATGTTGTTGCCATTACTTTATCATGTTCCCACATTCAAAGCACATTAAAGGGGTCATATGATGCTGCTAAAAAGAACATTATTTTGTGTATTTGGTGTAATGAAATGTGTTTATGCGGTTTAAAGATACTACAGCGAGAATAAAAAGTTACGCCGCCTTTCTTTGCGTGAACATTTGGGCGGCGTTATGCAAATCTTCCCACATAGTGACGTAGACATGTGGGGGCGTGTTAGAACGAGCCGTTTTAGGTAGGCGTGGTTAACTCTTAACTTGTATAAAGAATATCTCTTTGGATTTGAGACTTTAGTCTTTGCAACTTTACAGATCTTGTTTATGCACCAAGAGCTTGTAACACTCCAAAGAGAAAGGAAAAATTGAAATCGCATCATATGACCCCTTTAACATTTTTTGTTTCGTAGGTTATTCCTGCTATTTCTTCTCTGTCCTGGTTCACCACTGTCGTCCCTCTAGTCTTAGTATTAACAGTGACTGCAGCCAAAGATGCCACTGATGATATTGTAAGTACACACATCACATGTGACTATATACAACAAACTGAAGATCTATTTATTCTTTGTTCGTATTTCTTTCTTTTTCCCCTCCTGAGAGGAAACAGCAAGATCTGACTGCGATTAGACTGTTTTTGCCAAATTATTCCTTTAAAGGGATAGTCCACCCAAAAAAGACAATTCTGTCAGCATTTCCTCGCCCTCATGTTGTTGAGTTTCTTTCCTCTGCTAAACACAAAAGAAGATATTTTGAATGTTGATCGTTCATAACAAAGCAGTTTTGATCCCACTGACTTCCATTGTATTGTTTGTCCAAGCTATAGAAGTCAATGGGAACAAAAACTGTTTAGCTACCAACATTAGAAAGCAGTATTTCGCAGTAGAAAGAAAGTCACGCAGGTTTGCAACATTTTGTTGATTATTTTATACCACGTAGTACTGGATAGCGTTGCACCACCAGTCATTTCTTTTGTCCCAATGTGATCCAGAGGACCTCCAGACTTTCTGCCAGATCCCAAACAGAGCTAACTCTGGGTTTCCCATGCTCATGGAAATAAACTGACATTTAGTTAATGAGACTGGCAGCTTTTACTACAATACTCAGTACACGTCGAATTTAAATGCCCTTTACTTTGGCACACAGGCGTCATCAAGCAAACTTTCCTCTGAGCAGCAGAAAATCGTAACGCGAAAGGTTACGGATCTAAAATTTGTCAGAGGTGGACTGGAAAATTTGATACAGTTAGCAGGAGCCACCTCACCCTCAGTAGGAATACAATAGTCCTTATGTTCCTACTGAGGGGAGTGGAGGGGAATTAGGGAATCGCACTCCTCGCCCCTCCTCTCTAGCCTTCAAAAACTGGGATGAGCTCGTTTCTGGATGCAGAAGGTCTTGGCATTCTCTTCTGTCTTCAAAAATTAATTTATCCCATGAGAGCTTCTGTTACATTTTTCTTTTTGCTATTTATTTAATTTCCTACATGATTTTTTTTTTCTTTTTCTTTTTTCTCTGACAGAATCGCCACAGAAGTGACAGGCAGGTGAATAACCGTAAAGTGAATGTGCTTATCAATGGAAAGTGAGTGGCTGTCAAATTTTGTTTGTCACTCTCTGTCAGTCTTGTTACCTACACACCTTTTTCAAACATGAATTTCACATGACACCAAATGCAGTCAGAGCTATTGTGGGTTCAACAGTTTGCCGTCAAGACGTTTTTTTTTTTAATATTGTTTATACAACTTTAGTTTTAGTATATGATCATGACCTGAGTGTCTCAGTAATATTTATCATATCACTAATACTATCAATGGTTTCATACATTTTGCCGCTATACTGTAGCTCAAACCAGGTGCATTTTTTCCATATTTTGTTCAGCTAATGTGCATGCACTTTCTAGAGCCCAAATCTTTGGCCCATTTAACTGAAAGGTGGGATTTAGTGAGTGTTCTTCTCCTCATACTGTTAACCTGGAATGCTTTGAATTTTTAACTAACTACAAAACAAACACATCAGTCACAACAGGACGCAGCTGTAGACGCATTGAAAGGTTCTTCCTATTGTTCTGACCTGTTCTCATGATGTTCTTTAGATTACACACAAAATGAATGGCTGCTTGATTGATGCCTCAGATTTCTATTTTTGAAATAATTTTCTTGGTGGTCCCTCATCAAAGAATGTGCTTTCATAATTTATGTTGAGTTAAATAGAAACACATGACCCACACACCCTGAGTGTTGCAACTTGTTGAAATCAGAATGATGTTGTTTATGCGTTAGACATAATTTGTTCTCTTTCTTTCAAAATAGACTGATAAGCGAGAAATGGATGAATGTGCAAGTGGGAGACATCATAAAGTTGGAGAACAACCAGTTTGTCACAGTAATGCATTTTACAGATTTAGATTACATTAAATGTAATGTAACTGTATATCTTTACTTAATGATTTAGGATCAGATGTAAATTGATATTAAATTAACATCACCTTGTCTCTCTGTATCTTCCTCGCAGGCAGATTTGCTGCTGTTGTCCAGCAGTGAACCTCTCAACTTAGTGTACATTGAAACTGCGGAGCTGGATGGGTAAGTACAAGAAACAGAAAAGAAGCATTGTTGTGTTTATGTATGTGCAGCTATATCAAATACCTTTGTGTTGTTTTAATGAAGCTGAAATATCTCATGTGAATTTTTTTTTTTAAAGTTGGAATACTGAATGCCTGATTTCATGCTTATGTTTTCTTTGTCGCTTTTTGTCACACAGAGAAACCAACCTGAAGGTTAAACAGGCTCTGACTGTAACAGGAGACATGGGAGACTATTTAGAGGCTTTGGCTGCATTCAATGGTGAGGAGAAAGAGAGAGAGAGAATTCCTTGATCTAGTTAAAGGGATAGTTCACCAAAAATAAAAATTTTGTCATCATTTACTTACTCTCAAGTTATTCCAAACCTATAAGAGTTTCTGTTGAGCACAAAAGAAGATTACAGAATGTTGGTAACCAAAGGGGTAGATGGTTAGTTACAAGATGAAGTATTAAACAAGTACAGACTGTTTAATGCTGCTCAGAGATGCATAAATGCAATTACAACTATATATTTTGATACTAGGAGCTGAGGAGAGTCAGAGCAGGCATAGTTTAGTCTGGCATTTTCAGTATGCAGCTTTGCATCTTTACACTGAATTTTGAGAAGGCACAGACCAGCCTTAATTTGGTTGTGTGAAGGTGCCTTATTTTAAAGAATAAAATTGAAATTGTATCCTATACAAATGATGAGGGACACACATCAGAGATGTGTGTGTGAGTTTTGTGAGATTTTGTCATTTGTCTGGGTTACTCCATGATCATACTCATTCCATTCATAGAGAGCCAAAGGCCAAATATAAACAATTACTGACCCTGCCTACTCTGATCATTCTTCCAGCATCTCTCCTTCATACAGATATTAATCTCATAAGAAGTCTTTACTAGTTAATAATTTAGAAAATGAATTGGAGTCAGCAACACACTTTTTTGGCTTTTACAAATATGGAAAATAGTACTACTTCCTATTTTTATTTATTTTTTGTTTGCTGTGTTCTCCAATAGGAATCTCAACTTTTTTTTACTAGACAACAAGATAAAACTTTTGTTTTCTCCCGAGTAAAACCCCAGCTTACATGTCTCCTGTAGAGTTTCAAACGAGAACAATAGTCTCATTTTGTGCTCAGAAGATATTAAAATCTGCTCAAATAAATGCAACCGTATAATTTTTTCCTAAAACCAAATTATCTGAGCTATGCCATTCACACACAAAAAAGTTCATATGAATGAAATGTAACTGAGAACTCTCAAATCTTCTCAACTTCTGAGCAATAACATTTTCCTCTGGTCTTCTCTGTGCTTTCTTCAGGGGAGGTGTACTGTGAGCCTCCTAACAACCGTCTGGATCGCTTTATGGGCACGCTGACATTCGGCACACAGAAATACTCTCTGGACAACGAGCGAGTCCTGCTTAGGGGCTGCACACTCAGAAACACAGACTGGTGTTTTGGCCTGGTGTTGTTTGCAGGTAATAAATTCAGGCAGATGTGTGGTGTGTGCTCTGGAGCTGTCTGGTGTCCCATTTCAATTCCTCTTTATTACTGCAGAGAATGTGTGTGGTGTATGCTTTTGAGGGTGTAAAATGGTTTGCCAGCCCATAGACTAAATAGACTAGATAGAAACTGACTTTTAAAGGGGTCATATGATGTTGCTAAAAAGAACATTATTTTGTGTATTTGGTGTAATGAAATGTGTTTATGCGGTTTAAGGTTCAAAAAACACATTATTTTCCACATACTGTACATTATTGTTTCTCCTCTATGCCCCGCCTTTCTGAAACACGTCAATTTTTACAAAGCTCATCATTCTGAAAAGCGAGGTGTGCTCTGATTGGCCAGCTATCCAGAGCATTGTGATTGGCCGAATACCTCAAGCATGTGACGGAAATGTTACGCCCCTTACCATACT